>NC_057401.1:23705671-24014924 GCF_019320065.1 Cervus canadensis
TTTTTGCTTTGGCTCCATCTCTTTTTTCTTTCTGGAGTTATTTCTCCACTGCTCTCCAGTAGCATATTGGGCTTCTACTGATTTGGGGAGTTCATGTTTCAGTATCCTATCTTTCTGCCTTGTCATTACTGTTCATGGGGTTCTCAAGGCAAGAATACTGAAGTGGTTTGCCATTCCCTTCTCCAGTGGACCACGTTTTGTCAGAACTCTCCACCATGACCCGTCCATCTTGGGTGGCCCTACACGCATGGCTCATAGTTTCATTGAATTAGACAAGGCTGTGGTCCATGTGATCAGATTGGTTGATTTTCTGTGATTGTGGTTTTCATTCTGTCTGCCCTCTGCTGGAGAAGAAGAGGGCTTCCCTGGTGGCTCAGATGGCAAAGAGTCTGCCTGCAGTGCTGGAGACCTGGGTTCAATCCCTGGGTTGGGAAGATCCCGTGCAGAAGGAAATTGCAACCCACTCCAGTATTCTTGCTTGGAAAATTCCATGGATGGAGGCTCCTGGCAGGCTACAGTGCATGGGGTCACAATCAGTTGGACATGACTGGAAGAGAATACATTTGTGTTAAGTCTTTAATGACTGAGCAACAAAAACAGTTGTCTTTTGGACTACTTCCTTGGTGACACAGTGGTAAAGAACCTGCCTGCTAAGGCAGGAGACTGGTCCAGGAATATCCCCTGGAGAATGAAATGGCAACCACTCTAGTATTGCCTGGGAAATCCCATGGACAGAGAAGCCTGGCAGGCTACAGTCCATGGAATTGCAAAGAGCCAGACACGACTTAGTGACTAAAACAGCTTGTTATAGTGTCAGTAGGAAATGAAAACAATCAGCAATGCAATACTGAGTCTAAGAGATTAAATAATCCTGGAAAGGTATGGGGAGAAGTTTACATAGATTCTTAGTATTAGGTGCTTGAATAGTGGTTGCTTGTGAGGTCTGGGTACCTTTTCCTGGTATAATTATTTACCACTTTAAGTGGTGATTCTTCATTTTAAATGTCTTCAGTTTAGTCACTGAGTCTTGTCCAACTCTTTGAGAGCCCAGGGACTGCAGCACACCAGGCTTCCCTGTCCATCACCAACTCCCAGAGCTTGCTCAGACTCGCCTCCATTGAGTTGGTGATGCCATCTAACTATCTCATCCTCTTGTCATCCCCTTCTCCTCCTGCCTTCGATCTTTCCCAGCATAAGGGTCTTTTCCAGTGAGTCAGTTCTTTGCATCAGGTGGCCAAAGTATTGTAGCTTCATCATCAGTCCTTTCAATGAATATTCAGGACTGCTCTCTTTTAGGATGGACTGGTTTGATCTCCTTGCAGTCCAGGGGACTCTCCACAGTCTTCTCCAACACCACAGTTCAACAGCATCAAATGCTTTACCTTGCTTTAATACTCCAAGACCCAACAAATCCTTTTTTTGGAAGAGGTGATTTCTACCTTTTGTGAAATCCAGTTCTGTTATCAGCTTCATGTGGGGGCGTCCTACTTTGAGGTTCATCGTTTAGGACACAGTGGTACTTTGTTGAGGTTTACGAAGCAGAGAAAGGGGGCTTGGCTAAGTTTGAGGTGAGGTGTCAAGACCACCACTTGAAGGGGAAAGAGCTTAGAGGATTTTAAAGTCACAGGAGTTACTGGAGGCAATAAATGTGCAATGTGTCTGATGATCTCTGGGGAATTTAGTGTCTGGACACCTCACCTTTTTTCTGAAAAAGGAATGTCCATGGTTTGTTATTCTTATAAAAGATATGATCTCTCAGCTATTAAGCAGTAATATACTCGGTCAAGGCAAGAATGCAGCAAGATAAGCACTCCCTGCTTTGGAGCTGGGATGGGGAAAGACTAGAAGCTAGTACAAAAATGAATATTAAAAATGTTCATATACTCTTTGTGCCAGTAATTCCATGCCTAAAAATTATCTTTAGGTTAAAGAGATGTGAGTTTATATGCAAACATTCACTGCAATGTTTATAGCAGTAGTAGCTAAGAGAGGATTTGTTAACATAGTACATTTATGCAATAGCCTTACAGCCATTTACACATTTATGGAGAGTTTCATGATATGGTGAATTTAATATATGGAGTGTGCATGATTAAAAAAAAAACTAGTAAACACAGTATTCTGCTGCTGCTGCTATGTCGCTTCAGTCGTGTCCGACTCTGTGAGACCCCATAGACGGCAGCCCACCAGGCTCCCCCATCCCTGGGATTCTCCAGGCAAGAACACTGGAGTGGGTTGCCATTTCCTTCTCCAATGCATGAAAGTGAAAAGTGAAAGTGAAGTTGCTCAGTCATGTTGGACTGTTAGTGACCCCATGGACTGCAGCCTACCAGGCTCCTCTGTTCATGAGATTTTCCAGGCAAGAGTACTGGAGTGGGGTGTCATTGCCTTCTCCGTATTCTTCTATAAGTTATTTATATTATATCAAACAAATGAACAGCAACAAAAAGATGGGAATGGCCACTAATATGTTGTTTATTCTGGATGACAAGAGTTTGGGAGACCAAGCTGCAGAACTGTATTTTTGTTTTTAACAAGTAATACTTCAGTAAAAATTTCTTCCAAATCTGGCTAGCCAGTAATATTTATGGAATTGTGGAGTATAGACTGTCAAAAGAATTTCTCCTTGAGTTTGATAAGCAACAGTGATGACTTCTTTTTTGAGAACCTGTGTAGTAATGCAATTGCCTCATGAATTTATCCATGTTTTCTTGGGCATCTGGAAGAGCATCCTTTTTACTGACAGCAAAGCAGTAATACCTTAATGAGATCATGTCTTATTCCAGATTGCAGCCTGTTATTTGATGTATAGTGGAGTAGGTTAAATGCATGCATTCTAATATCTCTACACTTTTTAAAAAGCATGCATTGGGGTGATTACTGCTACCAACTATCCGTTTAGACCACAGTTTCATGTAGCAGGCAGTGTATTATCTGTTTATACTAACATAAATTAGCCTCCTGCCTCTACACAAGGGTGTACATTAACTCCCCAGATTAACACATAATTGGGAAAATGTGCTCCATGTGGAGTTCTGAAGCTTCAGGTTTTTACACGGATCCTTTTCCAAAAGCCAGTATGATTCTTTTAATACATCACACGGCACACAAAGTTCTCCTTGGTGCCAGTTAGAATGAATATGCAAGTGGTATGGAACAGAGAATCATAGTGCAGTCTCTGGAACTTTTCCTTGAAAAGTTCATTTCCCTGCTTGCTCATTCTAGAGAGGTAGCATGAACTCTCCTTATCCTGATGACCTTTTGTTCAGGATTCTTTTTCTTGATTAAAGTTAGCTTTTAAAGAAAGGTAGAACCCAACTGCTCCTGAGTGGTCCTTTTCTCTTGCATATAAACTTACAGCCCACTAAAGAGCCTCACTTGACAGTCAAGTCATCTCTTATCAGAAAGACAATGGACCAAAAGTTTTCTTTGCTAACTGAAGACTTTTATCTTATTTGCAATATGCTAATTTATAGAGAGAAAGAAAAATCGGTTTCTTTGAATTCTGTTTGAATTACTTTTGCTAGCAAGTTTGAGAGGCCTTTAACTTCTGCAGTTAATTTCAACCAGTTGTGCTGTAGTTTTGTAGTAGATAATCACCTCCAGAATCCAGGTCAAAAATCTTATTAACGTACATGTTTTTAAACACCAGGCCAAAAACAATCAAAATTGGATCTGAGGGCTTGATGCTATGGAGTCTTGTTAGCTTCTCCATAGCAAAAACTCATTGTAATGTCTTCAGAAGTATAATTTAGACACACACTTGGAGGAAGAAAAGCCCGAATCAGACAAGAACCAGGATAAGAACAGTCAAGGCTCTTTTTAAAGATTTAGCTGTTCATAGCCTAAACTGCTTTTTCCCTCCACGCCAAATGCAATATTGAAATTCTGGTGCCAGTTTCCACATTATTTACCAGGAAGTGCACACGTCAAATGCAGCTGCTTATAGATACTTTTACTTCTTAGAATGACATCGGGTCCCAAACACTGTTACTCGGGTCTTTTCAGAGAGCTTCTCATCCTATTGCTCATTCTGTGCAGGGGTAGCAGAATGGTGTACCGTGTAACTGGGCACGAAACGCGCAAAGAACTGACCAGCTGATGCTTCCCGAGAGTCCTGAGTCTACAACCGACTTATACAGAATCCCTTAACTTTTTTTTCTTTTCCTTTTCCGTCGGTGAAGAGCAGATTCTCCTGGGGGCAATCTAACGTTCTGATAAGAGGGTTACCTTCCAGGTTACCTCTAGCCGCGGGCGGGGCTTCTGTATACCCCCAGGACATCAGGCTGGAGCTGTCCACCTTCGCTTCACATCCTGAAAGTGGGGAGGGGCTGCCCCCGAGTCACAGGCTTGCCTGTTCAGAGTACCTTCTTACACATTCCAGTCACCCCAGCCGTGCATTCTCGAGGGCACAGGGCCTTCGGGAAATCGCTCCGGAGAGGGGCATTAAGTATCTGTGGTTTCTACGCCTCCCACGTTTCAGGGCGAGGTTCCTACTGGGAGATGGGAAGAGACTAAGCTCTCCTCCTATGGAACACTGTTCGGTTCCGATTTACCCAACTCGGAGGCCACGGAAGCACACAGAACTCCGGCGACGACAGCACCGGCTGATTTTCCGCTCTTCCCGGCTCGTTCTTCCGCCCGCGCAGCCCTAGCCCCCGCCCCTCGGCCCTCCTCACAGGAACCTGCGCCCGAGCCGCTCCCGCGCTTCTCCCCTGCCACCCGCAGCGGCCCGCCTTTTATAGACTCCACAGCCAATGAACGCTCTCCTTTCCTTCTGCCCGCCCGCCCGGCCAATCGACGCGCCCCTTGTGTAATCTTCGGCTCCTCGACTTCTCTCGGCTATTTTCGTTGTTGCTGGCTTTTTCAGGGGCTGGTTGCTCGCAGCCAGAGACGCTGCTTTTTTTTCCGGGTTCGGAGCCGTTCCGGATGCTTTAGGCTGCCGGATGTCTGATCTCCGGATAAGTGAGGCGTTTCTGTACATGGATTATCTGGTAGGTGCGGGGCAGGGGTGGCGTGTCGCCCCTCGGACCCCAGCGTGCCCGATGTCCCTCCGCCTGGAGGAACAGCCTTTTTGCTTTCTTTCTTTGGGATGGGATGCCTTTGGGGTTCTTTCTCCCGCAACCAGCTCTGGAGCTGTGCCGGGACTCAGAGGGGTGGCAGCTGAGGCGGTGGGACCGCAGCTCCCAGGGAGTGGTGGAACTGACAGGTAAAGGTGCGGCCCGGGCCAGCGGTTCTGTGGGGCGAGGGGCGCACGGGCGCTCCCCGAGAGATGGGGCCGCGGCGGCGGGGCGTCTTTTGCCCGTGGTCGGTTCTTTGCTTCCCTCTGCACTCCTGCAGAGGACTTTCTTTCCCAGGAAGCAGGAGTTTTCCCCTCTGCCTTTAGCAGAACTCCAGGTACTATTAAAGAGCCATAACCGGAATGGCTTACTAAGTGCCCGGCAGCCCCGGTCATTTGGTTGTTATTAGATCTCTAAAGCTATGACCTCGGTCGCTGCGAGGTTTTAAAAGCACATTACCATATAGTAGACGGGACTAAACTACATCGCAGCCTGGGTAGAAAGGACTGGGTAGGCAGGCATTGCCTCGCCGTCTCTGCCGTGGATGCTTCTCTTACCCGGTGTACAGATTGGACCCTGTCTGAGCTTTTTAGGCCAGGCTTGTGCTGAGAAGTTTAGGTGGGAAAACTGTCAGCTCAATGTTGGGGCTGAACATTGCTTTAAAAATGCACTTGATTTGTGTGTGTGTGTGTGTGTATAATTATGCAAAACACCGCATATTGTTCGAGAAATTATTTCCCCAGAGCTGCATGTTTGTGTTCATGGGGACCCTCATTAATGTTGGCTGTATTCAATCCTGAACAATTGCCAGGTTTACCTTTTTATCTAGAACCCCTGTTGCAATGCAGAGTTGAAGTAAACGGTAAAGACATTGACCGTCCTGTCATCTTGTTGAACACATGCTGTTGGTTTCTGCCTGCAGATTGGCCTGGCAGAGATTTGCCAGTGCCTTCTAGGAATTACACTAATGCTGTACTGAGAAAGACTGTGAATGCGTTCATAGTCAAGAAACTCTGGACAAGGACTGGTTTTGTAATGCTCTCTTGTGTTTGGGCTTATTTCCCCTAAATCTTCCTGGTTTGATGGGCTTGTGGGGAGGGGTGGTGACTGCAGTTAATATATGACCTTGTGCATTGAGGGGAGTCAAAAACTGAATTCAAATTCTGTTTTCTTTTGTTGATGTCAGTAACTTCCTCTGTCTTTGTGATAAAGGGACATTAGGTGCCCACAGTGTAGCCAGTTAAGGAGGTTATCTGATTGGGGGTTCTTTAAAATGCAAAGTGCTATGTAGGGTAAGAGAGTTGTCAGATGTTTCTTAAAGACTATTTTCTGAATTAAGTAATTGATTATTTTGTAGCCTGTCTCCTGCAGTACTATGGTTTTGTCTTGCAGTTTGCCCGAATTAAAGCCAAAGTTTGTTGAGGAAAGGGCTGCCTTACCTATACTAATGAAAGCTGATTTTGGATGCTTAGTTAAGTAGTTCCTAAAAAGGAACTTGCTATTTTATTTGCCGAGTGAGTTTTAAAGTTGCAAATGGCATTGTAAACCTCTCTTTGAGGTGCCAAACCCATTACAGCAGTTAGTGGGGGAAAACAATTGGAAGACTCTGGTTAATTACTCAGGTTCATTTCCTGATGGGGAATGCTTGTGGTGCTCTAGATTACCTTAAAAGCAGGTTCTTTCTTCCTCAATTTCCTAAGTTATGTGTCAAAATCAGTGGGCCCCAAATTTGACATGGCTTTTTTGTTTTACCTGCCTTGCCCCCATATACCCTATGCATTCCTGTTTTTAAAAAATCATTATTTTGTCACCTTGGTTATGCTTTTTAAAAAATTCACAAGTGTAGTGAAACAGTCCCATAAGAATCACTTGGCTAATCATTGTTGGTGAGGAAAAAACTCTTAAAGGAAATAAGTCAGTTCTGATGAGTGTGTCAAGTATCGGCTGTGAAAAGACTTAAGGAAATCCTTAAACCTTAAAGGAAAAAGCCTCTGTAGGTGGTCTTCTGTGTTTACATTTTACTTAGTTCTCAGAGAAAATGATGTTCCACACATCACTCCTCTTGCCTTTCAGATGGACTCATTTGCTTTTCCATAATTTTTATGTGGTGTTTATTAAAAACCAGTTTCTGAAAAATGAAAATCAATTTCATTGACTGGCATCTTTAAAAATCAGTTCCCAAGTTCTTTTACTTACCTTCCAGAGAAAATGCACTCCTTTCATTTCTAGTTTGACCCTTCAGATTTTGCTGAGCTTGTGAACTAGAGTAAGTGCCCTGTCCATGCACTTGACAGGAATAGCGTGTATGCCATCTTCTTCTCTTTTCTTTTTAATCGGTGTTTGACTTTCTTCTTCTTGCTGCTGGAAGAGGGAGCTGCGTGTGTATGTATTGTCCATTGTTCTTTGGGCTGGATGGCATCACTTAACCTTTTTTAATTGCAGGAGAGTGGAAGGAAGAGAAATGAGAGAAAGAGGTGCTTTCAATAAGACTGTGAATATTAAACAGAGGATAAAACTCTTTGATCTTAAAGGCTACTGTTGATTTCTTTACTTGAAGGAAATGCTATGAATTAGAGGTGACAGATAAGGTGAAGCCCAGTGATAGTGCCTTTCTATTTAGGATAAAGTTTTGATTGATTTCAGTTTAGGAAACTACAATAATGGTAATTTATGTATCCTCAGTAATTACATGTATCACCCTGTACGCTATCTTTATTTGTTGAATTGAATGAATATGAGAGAGAAGGGACAGCTTTTCTCT
Organism: Cervus canadensis; assembly: GCF_019320065.1. Classification (NCBI taxonomy): domain Eukaryota; kingdom Metazoa; phylum Chordata; class Mammalia; order Artiodactyla; family Cervidae; genus Cervus; species Cervus canadensis. The sequence goes on from NC_057401.1 coordinate 23,713,493, forward strand.
CCAGCTTCTAAAGTAAGACAAGATAACATCTGTTTGGATTAGGTGTTTTACTCTGGGGAATGCAGAATGTATCTTTTACTCTTAACTTTAAGATTATCAAGGTATTTGTTTTGCCTGGGTGGCCATTTAAAAATGAAAATCTCGGTTTTCCAGTATTTAAATATAAAACTCTCAGTATTGACAGGCCATATACCTTTTTCCCATTTTAGGAGTGGCTTTTAAATGCCATGTTCCCACCTGTCAGGTCTGTAGGTGAAGATTCTGTTGCTGTTCCAGTGGGCAGTACCAGCATCTTCCTGTTTCTCTTCTGACAGGTAGAACTAGTAAGACAGTGTGTGGAACTTTCTGAATAAGAAGATAGTTAAGCTATACTGGAAAACGTGTTTACCAGGTTTTCCAGGAAGGTTGGACAAAATCAACTTCTAGATTCCTCTCGGTTTAATATTCTTTGTGTCCTGACTCATGTTGATTGGCTTGAATTTTACCTCTTCCTCCCTTCTGCCATCAAAATAACATCAATAAAATTTGGTATGCTTTGTGTAATGCCAGTGATGATTACATGGGATGATGGAGGGAGAGTGATTTATAAATAGCATGTTGCTTTTCAGATGTAGAATGTTAATATACTGTGGTTATGTTGCTCATATTATTCTTAAGCCTCCTATAGAATGACTGATGCCTCCTATAGAATGACTGTGACTGCCCAGTTTTAAAGATTGGGCTATCTTTTGAATTAGTCTCAGTATATGGAGAGATTTAATGTCATCAGCAAGCAGGAAGTTACAAGACTTCCTTGAGGATTGTTTACTACCTATAAAAAATAAAATATGTTCCTTAATCCATCTAACAAATATTTATGGGACCCTTGCTTTGTGCATGACCCTGAAAGTCGTGGAGGATGAGCCCCCACTGGGATCACCTTGGCTGTAGGACTGGAGGGGGTGGGTGGCCCTGCAGGAACCTGTGGCAGTGGACAGATAGGTAGGCAAGTCGGGGAGGAGGCAGCCTGGGATGTGCTCCTTGTCTCTCTGGTAGGTTTCCTCTGTGTGTTTCTTTGTTTCATTGTGAACTGAAATGCAAAGCTGGGCCTGAAAATGTGACATCTAAAAGTGCTTCTTTGGCTGCTAATTGTCAGATAATGATCATTTTACCTGTATGTTGGGTTTGGGATCTAATAAGGCCAGGGTTCTAGGTTTCTTTTTCTGTATAGGTTGGTGAACCTGGACTAGTTTTCTTGGTCACAGGCTATACCTGTCATATAAAAATTTGTGTGTTGATAGGGAAGATCAGGTCAAAGAAGATAGATGGATCAGCACAAACCCATCACCATTTGCAGAATACAAACCAAGTAACCAACCAACCAACCAAGAACAGAAGCTCTTGATGTATTGATACACAGAACTCTGAGGTTCTACTAAGTTGTAAGTGAGCCTATTCTAAAAGAGGAGTGAAGGCACAGTTATGACTTTTATCTGATGTTCCATGGTCTTAGAAGTGTGCTGTTTTTTAACTGTGAGTGACTAAGAATATTATAACTTATGTGTTCTATGTATAAAGTGATAATATAGGCCATATATTTTTAATCTTAACTGCAGCTGGATTAGTTAGTCACATAGGTGTTCTTTTATTAATAAATCATATGATAAAAAGAACACAATAACTGGTTCTTTTAGCAAAAAAGTTTCAAAAATATCCAGACCGTGAGGCAGAAACTGCAATAAAAGGCAGTAGCTCTGGTTCTTAACTGTCTGTGGTTCAGGCTTGTAGCATGAATCCCAAGAGAGCACACATGGGAACATGATTCATGTCCTCTGAGAGCTTGCATTCTGAAGGATGCCTAAGCTGTGTGCTTGTAGGCATGCTGAGGGTGGGGGGAGTTAAGCATAGGTATTATGAGGCTAAAATAGTTACCGTTTATTGAGCACATGTTGTGGTGCCGGATAATGTAAATACTTTCCACATGTAATGCATTAAACCAAGGCTGAGAGAGGTTTTGTAATTTCCCCAAGTTCACACAGCTAACAAGTAATAGAGCTGGGACTGTGGTCCCAGAACCTTCCCTCTTCACTGCCTTCCTTCCAGCTTGGTGTTAAAGCTGTTGGAATGCATTTGAAGATTTTACAGTGTATTTCATGTAATTACCATGTTACTTCTCCAGTCAAGAAACCAGGGGCCAGGAGCAGGCTGGTCGATGTTCCCTTTGCTCAAAGACTTGTTTCTGCTAAATGACCCTTAAAAAGAAGGCTGGATAGAAAGAGAACCGTTTCGTGTCCTGAGCCTTCCACCCTGTGATGTCCTGACTCCAGGCAACTAGGTGACCTTCACCGACTAATGTTATATCAAATAACCACACGTGGGTTTCCAGGCAGCCTTGGTACTCCGCCCCCTAGTGTCACTTCAAGCACACCTTCAGAGTCACAAGCCCCAGTTGTCTTTTTGAAGAGATTCCCGAGACTCAGGAGCTATTTGGCAGTTTATTTGAAATCTGCTGTTCTCCTTAAGCAAGTGCTGCCTGTAAAGTGGGGCTTTGCCTAGCAGACACTACACCCAAGTGGCCTTTTGCTTATGAATTTCTGTTGGTCAGAGTCTCCTGATGCTAAAGGGTTTGCTTTCGAGGAAGAAAAGATTTTCAGAGAAAGTTTGGTAACTGCATTTTGGTTAACAAATGCTGATACTAAGCACAAATTGAGTTAAAAATGGGCTTTTATTTTGGAGCCTGTGGCCTCCTTACTTATGCCGTGGCTCTTCCCCTGGCATCTCCCCAAATGCTTCTGTGTTTGGTTGAATCTAAGAAACCCAGTTCTTGTTGACCCTCGTTTCTGAGTATCAGCAAAGTGAACACATTTGCTCTTGGCAGGGCTGGCTTCATGGGCATGTGGCTCAGAAGGGCCCCTATGCTTGGCTGAATGCTCTGTGGTTGCCATCTTAAAACTCTTAATTTGGGGCGCTTTGCAGTTGTTTTCATTATCTGAATCTGTAACTTGTATCAGTGCAGGGTCCCTGACTATCTTGATTATCCTTTTATCACTAGAATTGAGTCTGATGCAGTGTGAATACGGAACTATATATCACGTACTATGCAGAGTGTTTTTACCTGCATTACCCAATTTAATCCTTCCAGCAGTCCTGTTGACCAGCTACTGCTGACTGACAGACATACTGACTTAGAATAGGAGGGTGCTTAAGGCTCTGTGAGGTGGAGTAATGGCTGGGATCATGTAACTGAGTGTCAGGGCTAGGGTACCAGCCAGCTTGGGGATTCCAAGCCAATGCATGTAAGCGTTATTCAGTACTGCTGTAACTGGTAATAATTAATAGTTAAGAGGATGAGTGAGGGGGGCCATGATTCAGACACAGGACTGGAAATTGGGAGGTTACTTGATTGCTGCCGTCACCTGTGAGAAGCCCTCCTGGGAACTCAGTGACAGCTCCGCTGCAGTTGAGGAAGTACACGTGTCTGTACCTTAAGGTGAGAGACTTCGCTCACCTTTTGCACCCTCCCGCCCCACCCTGGTGCATAAGCATGGGCGCTCTGCACTTTGGTTCATAGCCAGATGCACATGATTTTGCAGGAGCATCTCATTTATCAGGCTCCTTTGTACCCAGATTTGCTGGGAATGGTTCTGACTTCTGCGTTGCTTCTCTCCGGGTCACGGACTTCGACCCTAGCAACTGTGGCCATGTCTCCCCCAGAGGGATTCCTGAGAGTTCTTTTCTCACCGAGAGAGAGCAGCTTTTCCAGTCTCTCTGGGGGAGCAGTTGATAGTCTGGAGCCATCCCAGGACCATTGGTTGAGGTGCAGAAGACCTGAACTAGTTCCTTGATCAGTCTGTACATGGAGTCAGGAGCTAAAGCAAAATATGATTCTTTCACAGTTTTATCTTTAATAAATGCAAATGTTCAGAAAAGTACAGAAAATGAGAACACACTTCTGTGTACCTACCTCCCTGATGAAAGCTGTTAGTATGTTGCCGTTTTAACTTCAAAATGCTGGATGCTTTTTAAAAAAAGAAACTTGAATGGGAAAGCCTTCTGCTCTCCCATGCTTTCTTCATCCTTCTCCATGGTGACAACTACCCCAAAGCAAGTGGGCACTGTTCTTAAGTGTGGGTTTTTTTTTTTTTTTGCATTTTTTAAATTATATTTGCATATATGTGTAAATAATATGGTACTCTTTGTGGTTAATAATTTTAATAAAATTGTAACATATCACCCTTATTGTCTTGAAACTTTTTATTTCTGTAATGTTTTTAAGATTAATAAATATTTCTGTTTGTATTAATAGATATTTATTTTATATTTCTAGTTTAGATACTACCATTTCTGGCTTTATATGTAGAGATCTTATTTGGATTTTATGGGAAGCTCAAAGAAAAGGTGTTGGTTTTGAGGCATGATTGTGTATGTGTGTTTACTTGTTTTTAGTACCACACAATGGGTCATATGAACTGTTTAATGAAATTTTATTATGTGCATTTCAGTGAATCATAATTTTATTAACTTATCACCTTATCACTGATTATTCTAAATTTCAATTTTTTTAGTATTGGTATTTGTTATAAATAATGCTGCAATGGACATTCCTTATAAGCTCTTGGATATTTTATGATAGTGTATTGTAAGCAGCAGTAGTCCTATGGTTTCAAAAAGAGATTTTGATGCCAAGTAAGTTTGGAAACTAGGTCAAACAAAATTAAACAAGTTTCTTTATTGTGTAATCATTAATATGTAAATATTCACAGTGCATCTCAAAAAAGGAGATTATTACTGGCAGTGTTTCTAATCCTTTGGAATATTTTTTTTTTTTTTTTGGAATATTTTTATGATCAAGTTCTAGTAGATTTTATGTAGAATCAAAAGGTACCTACATTTTAAAGCTTTGACTTATTGATTAAATAAGTTAATAAACCATGCATGGATATAATCAGCTGCTGTTTGTTAAATCAAAGTTATGTAATAGTCAAGATGGTGATAATGATGATGATTGAGAATTTACTTTGTCCTAGATTCTGCTCAGTCACTAAGTCATGTCCAGCTTTTTGTGACTCCATGGACTCTAGCCCACCAGGCTCCTCTGTCCATTGGATTTCCCAGGCAAGAATACTGGAGTGGGTTGCCATTTTTCTCCAGGGGATCTTCCTGACCCAGGGATTGAACCCATGTCTCCTGCATTGGCAAGCGGGTTCTTTACCACTGCACCACCAGGGAAGCCCCCTAGATTCTGCAGGATCTAACCCAGGTCTCCCGCATTGCAGGAGGATTCTTTACCAGCTGAGCCACCAGGGAAGACCAAGAATATTGGAGTGGGTAGCCTATCCCTTCTGTAGCAGATCTTCCTGACCAGGAGTCGAACTAGGGTCTCCTGCTTTGCAGGCATATTCTTTACCGGCTGAGCTACCAGGGAATCCCCTAGATCCTGCAGAGAATGCTTAATATGCATTTGCCGTTTGTTTGGTCCTTTCATTGACCTTGTGAGGTGCTAGAATTTGTGTTTTTGTTTTATGGTTGAGGAAACTGAGGGACAGGAGTAACCTCAGCTGTCTCAGTTGTTATGAGGGTTGGCAACACATTTGTAATCTTACTGTACGTGTTTTCATTATTGTGATAGAGAAGAAAAAGTTTGAAACCCTGTATTTGATTTCCCAGATAGTCTACCATTACCTGCATGATATAAGGTGTTTCCAAGTGTCAGTCTGTAGCAGAAAGGAAAAGTCAAGAATGTTACAAAGTCATCATACATTTAATTTATAGACTTAAAAATATGAGGTTATATCTTTCCAGCTTTTTGTGGATGTTAGAATATGCTGTCTATTCTCATGATAATGAACAACAGTATCTTTGTCTATCTCAGTGTTATTACCTGTCAGAATAAAAGGATGATAATTCTTAAACGTCCTCAAGTTTGTATGTATGTATTAATATTTAGAATGTACTTACTTCTAAAACCCAAATGCTGAGAACCTGGTCTAAGATTAATTCAAACCACAATTTTTCATTTGAAAAAAAATTCAGATAGCATCCGAACCTCTGTGATGAATATTGATTATGTTTTTTTTAGTGCTAAAGTGCTTTTTTAAAAAAAATTGCTTTATAATTTCCATACGGATTGGTATGAGTCCATATAATGGCATCAACAGAAGTGGGGAGCAAGTGGAGATAAAAGTGAATCATTCTTCTCCTCTATGTCCTTGACCTTGATTCCGCAATCCCCCCATCCCTGCCACCCCCCTCCCCCACCCTGCTTCAGTGACACTGTGGGGATTTTTTTACTCTCCAAAAATGGCAGTGTACAATTTTTGTGGAATAATGTAACCAAACATTATGTAGGAACAGATTCTTGTACATTTTAACAGCTGGGCGCAAAAGATTTTGTTTTTGATCTTGGGTAAACCATGTTTTTTTTTTTTGGTCTGTTCTGCAAATTACTTATATTGGGACTTCTAGTCCCCAAAAGAATGTTAAAGTTAATTTTTACTATCACTTAAATTTTATTTCCTTTTTCTTGCTCTGATTCAGGTATTTTTTAAAGATAGTAATTATGACTAGTAAATGAGAATCTTATTTACAAAAAAAACTTTCACAAAGGGCTTTTTTGAGGGTTGAATGAGAATGTATATACTGGACTTCTTGAATATAAGCTGTTACATAAAACGAATGTTCACTTATGTTTTTCTAATCATATTTTTTAGTCACCAAATTGCCTTCTTTTTAATTGAAGTGTAATTTACATACAGTAACATGTACAGTCTTAAAGGTACAGCTGGATGAGTTTATGGGTTTTCCTGGTTGCTCAGTAGTAAATAATCTGCCTGCCAATGCAAGAGATGCAGGTTCCATCCCTGGGTCAGAAAGATCCCCAGAGAAGGAAATGGCAACCCACTTGAGTATTCTTGCCTGGGAAATCCCGGGGACAGAGGAACCTGGCAGGCTACAGTCCTTGTGGTTGCAAAGAGTCAGACTGACTTAGTGAATAAACAACAGTAACGAAGATGAGTTTATATGTACCTGTGTCTTGTAACCACCCCCAGGTGGATATGTAATACCCCAGAAGGCTCTCTAGGGTACTCCTGCCTAGGTGTTCGTTCCTACGCAGTGTTGACATAGATTAGTTTGACCTGATTTTGAACTTCATATAAATGGAATCACAGCTAGGTGTTCTTTTGTGTGTAGTTTCTTTTACTCAGCATGCCTGTGTAATCCATCCATGTTGCATAAACCAGTTCTTTTCTGATTGCAAATTAATATTGTATGAATACACTACTACTAAACTGTTCATTCTATTGTGATGAGCATTTAGGTTGTTTCCAGTTGGGGTATTTGGAATAAAGCTGCTACAAACGTTTTTGTTATGGTTTTGGGGGAAGTAACACATTTTTGTTGGGTAAAGCAGAATTTCAGGTTCACGGGGCATACACATGTTTAGGTTTACTAAGTACTGCCAAACATTTTCCAAAGTAGTTTTGCCACTTAGACTTGTACCAGTAGTGTAAAAGGTCCAGTTATTTCGTATCCTCACCAATAGTCTTTACTTTGTCAATCATTAGTTTACTTATTTTGATGGGTGTGTACCCCAGAGAAATTTAAAGTTGCCCAGAGCTACTTCCATATGTTCAGGCGTGAAAACAATATAATATAAGAGGATCATAAGACAGATTTTTTTAATTTGAAGAAATTAGTTGGCCGTATTCTTTGGTTGTGTGATTTCACTTGAAGATCCTGTCTTGCTGGAGAGGTACTGTGGAGGTCAGTTGACCTGGTAGTATTCCTGGCTTTACAAGCAACTCAGTGTAAGGTTTGGGCAAACCAGTCAATGTCACTGTCTTCAATTTCTTCATCTATAAAAAGGTGAGATTAATTAGATATCTTAAGTGTTTCTTTTATTTCAAAGTTTTCCTTAAGCATCTTGTATCCTTCTTGGAATAGCTATCCTTTTCTCCATTTTTTCTAATTCTTTAAGTGAGTGATCATAAATTTGCCTTTACATAATTATCATTTATTCAAGCAGCTCTAATTTTGTATAAGCCTTTTGTATTCTGGTGCTGTCCTGGGCACTAGGGATATACAAGTGAATAAGACATTGGCTTGCCCTCAAAGAACTCATACTCTTGTAGAGATGAAAACTAAGCAATCATGTTATGGAGTGGCATATTCTACTCAGAGGGAAATACAGGTTACTAATAGAGTATATGAAAGGGAGTCTTAACCCGGACTTGAGGGCCAAAGAGAGCTTTTCAGAGGAGTCATTTTTAATCTACAACATTGAAGTTGAGGAGTGTTGGCCCAGTGACAGGCAGGGTCAGGGCCAGGCAGAGGGAACAGCATGTGCAGGGACTTGGGGGTGAGTAACCCCGTCGCTTTGAGAACTCCCAGGGCTCAGTGTGGCTGGAGCAGAGTCAGGAACAGTTGGGTACACTTTGCTGCAGAGTCCGCCTAGGGTCACATCGTGGGAACCTTTAAAGTTTGCCTAGGGCGACATGGTCAGGTCAGGCTGCAATGTGGACAGGCACTGGAAAGGGCAGCGAATGGGAGGAAGAAGCCCAGTTTGGAAGAGGCTATCCTGCTTCATGAGTGAGATGATGGTATTCACAGCCAGATAGAGGCAGGAAGGATGCAGAAAAGTAAATGGATTTAGGTAACATCTGTGAATTGCCAGGATTTTGTAATTGACTGTAGAAGATGAAAACAAAGGAGATTTTAGGGATAATTTTCAGGTTTTTGATTTGAGCATTGTTCTGATTATCTATTACTGAGTAACAAACCACCTTAAAACAGTGGCTTAATAACAGTCATTTTTTTAAACTCATGAATCTGGAGGTGAATTGGGTTCGACTAGGCTGTTCTTGCTCAGGATTCCTTATTAAGTTACCATCAGATGGTGGCTGGGTGCATCTCAAGGCTTCTTAGAACACTGGTCTGGCAACATGCAAATCTGGGGGATTGGAAAATGTGGACTCCTGGGGCATTTCTCTTCGTGTATCTTTCTACATGAGGCCTCAGGGGGCTGCACTGCTTACATCCAGATTGAAGGCTCACAGAGTACATTTATCAGGAGAAACTGGTGGAAGCTACTGGTCTTTCTAACCTGGCTTCAGTAGTCATGCAGCATCACTTATATGGCCCTTGTTCATCAAGGCAGTCACAAGGGCAGGAGACAGGCACCACCTCTGGGTGGCAGGAAGTCAAAGGGTTTATGGGCATGTTTTAGAACCATTGTAGACATCACGGAGGCGAAACGGGTCATGTACTGTGGTAGGTGACACTTGAAGGAGTAGCACATGGAGAGGCAAGTGAAGACTTTGAGTTCAGAGTTTGTACTGCTTGTGGGAAGTCCAAATTGAGATCCAGTGTGAGAATCTGAATTATGTGGGAGCTTAGAGGTGAGCTTTGGATGAGTTAAAAGCAGTATGTAACATTATCGTTACTTGCTGTGTGTGTTTGTGTGTATGTGCTCAGTCATGTCTAACTCTTTGTAACCCCATGAATTGTGTAGCCCAACAGACTACTCCGTCCGTGGGATTTTCCAGGCAAAAATACTGTAGTGGGTTGGCATTTCGTACTCCAGGGGATCTTCCTGACCCAGGGATCAAACCTGCATCTCTTGCGTCTCCTGTATAGGCAGGCAGATTTTTTACCACTAGCACCAACTGCAAAGCCATATATATATGTGTGTGTAACTGTGTTATTAAATTATCATTGTGAGACACAGTGCTAAGTATTTTTCATGCATGATTTATTGCTTTTCTCCTTTTAGAGATTAGAATCTGAGACTTAGAGAAATTATGTCATGCCTGCAATGTGATGGAGCCAGGTAATGAACCCAGGTCTTACTAATGTCTGACTTCACATCCTTAACTGTTTAGATGGTAACTGAAGCCATGGCCACATCTGAGCTCACCCAGGGAGGGTTGTGCTCAATATGGAAGGGAGAACCCGAGGAAGTCTAGTGTCGCTCTCTGGGCTGGTACACATTAGGCACTTGGTTTTTGTGGGGTCAGCAAAAGGAAAGGAATCTTGAGAGAGAAAGAGAGCTGCAAGGTTGGGAGAAAACCTGCAGAGTGTCGCGTCCCACAGGCTGAGAAGGGAGACCTTCCAGGAGGGGGATGTAGCCAATTGTGTTTCCCGTGGCCCAGAGATCATGGAAGATGATGGCTGCGTGGTTACCTTGGTCAGAGGCTCTTAGAGGCCCAGTGGGAAGTGAGGAATTGACACCGCTGCAGTCAAGGCTGTCCGGAAATTTCACCATGGATGAGAAGAAGACTCGGGCTGGACCTGGAAGGTGACTCGGGACATTGAGGGACTGCTTTCCTTTCTAAAGGGGGCTGAACTTGAGATGGTTAAATGCCGATGAAGTGGAACGTGAGGTCGTCTTGCTGAAGGTGACTGAAATATGGTTGCCTAGGGGTTGGAGCTGAAGTAGCTGCAATGAAAGACCAGGGCAATGATGACCAGGGCACAGATGCGTTGGTTGTGGTGCACTGTTGAAGTCATCGGAGACCATGACCCAGCAATGACAAAAATCTGATGTCTATGGTACTTTTGTTTTTTTCTCTTCCAGACTTTGGAAACGAAGGTTTCAAGAAGGTGGACAGTTAGATTGATAAAAGTTGGGCTTTTTCCAGGGTGAATTACTGGGTGGATAATGGAATAGAGGAAGTTTAGGACATGGGCAAGAGGTTGGTGGACGTGATAGACCACCGTGAGCTCCGAGTTAGTGGAAAGGAAGGAAGGGTGAGGAGAGGATGTGAGGATGGGTGGTGCTGAGGGGACTGAACAATAGGTGTTATTTGGAATAACTGTTCAGAAAACTGAGGGAGAAAACTCATTGTGGGAGACAATAGGGTATATGAATTTAAGATTGCAGACATAGAATAGTTTTTGGAGAGAAGGCTCCAATGTGTGACTGTGGTTGGCCTTGGGAAAGATGGGGAGCTTAGGAAGTAGAAGAGGAAATGTACCCAAGGTGCTGGGTAGCGCACCCTTGTGGTTGACAAAGTTGATAGGACTTGGGCTGGAGCAAAAGGCTGAGGCAGATTCAGAAATCCTCGGTGAAAGAGGGGAAGGTTGGCCGACATCCTTGACAAGCAAAGGCGGACAGCACTAGATGTTAGAGCTCATTGCCCTGAGTCTTGAAAGGAGTAGGGGAGAAGGAGGGCTCTGGAGATCCTCCAGGGTGACCTCCAGGGACTGAGTTAGGCCATAGGGGGCACTTAGGAAGCCTTTGTGGGTGTAGAGGAGTTTTTCTTTCATTGTTGTGTACGGCAGGTTCTGAGCTGAATTGCCGGCCTGGCTCCACCGCTCTAGATTTGGCAAGTTGCTTAACTTCTCATTGTCTTATTTTCCTCCTCTGCAAAGTGGGATAGTAAGAGTGACTACCTCTTGGGTTGGTTGTGAGGATTAACTAAAATAGCACAAGTACTCTAGAACAGTGCCTGACACCTCTTTCTCTGTCACCCCCCACTCCCCTTACTGTTGTCCTAGCAACAACATGGAAAACTGCTTCACAGTGTTATACATTGGCAGGCACTTTCTAAGGGCCCTGTGAGGTAGGTGTCATCTCTATTTTTCAGATGTTAAAACTGAGACATGGAAAGGTTAAGCAACTTGTTGAAGGAAATACAGCTAGGAAGTGGCAGAGTTATGCTTTGAACCCAGGAAGCCCTCCCTTTTAACCAATACTGCATAATTAATGCATATTAACTACCCCACCATCCCGCCTTCTACCACCGGCCCCTGAGCCACCCCCGGTACAAACACCACCGTGTCAGAGGCCTCTGTGGAGAGCTGGAGAGGGGCTGGACTTGTGAGAGGTTGAACTGCTGGAGAGGAGGCACAGAGCCTCCGGAGTGTGGGGTAAGAATAACTGTAACACGGAGGATGGTGGAAGCAGGTGGATGTTGTCCCAGAGTCATTTGATGTAGCAGCTCCCTGGTCAGGCAGGTGGGAGAAAGTGGGCCCAAGTTGGTTGTGCTGCAAGGAGGGAGTCCTTGTTCGGATAAATGGACCCAAAGCTCAGTTACTTGATTCCTAAGACCCTCAGTCTACTCTGCTGCTAAGAGCACTTGTGCTTCCAAAGGCGTCTTGGTCCCTGGTGAGAGAGGGGACAGGGCTGTCTTAAGGGAGCCTGTCAGCATCTGGCTCTTTCCACATGGGCTGTGTCTCCTAGGAGGCGGTGTGTGGTTTAGGTCCTTCAAACCTTCCCATACCAGACTCCCAAGGCAGAGCATTGGGGGTCAAATGTGCTGAGTCCAGAAGCTGAGGATGGCCCAGACTTCCCAGTAGACCAAAAGCTGGTCGGTCTCAGGCAGCTTCTCGGTTTTGTGACGGCAACTTGCTTAGGGCTGGTTTGTCAGAGCAGCTTCTGTCCAGACAATCACGTGGTAATCTGGGTGAATTGTTAATAACACTGCGAAGACTGTGCGAGCCTGGCTTCTGTCTAAAGTGACCACAGAGTGTAGTGTTGCAGGAATAACTTCCAGTTGGAAAGTTCATCTTTTCCTGCTCACTCTACTCAAAGCCTTCTCTCTTGCAGTCTTCCACTGACAAGCCTGAATTGAGGCTCCCTACAGGGCTGCTCCGGTAAGCTCACTGGACACTAACTACACAGAGGTGCCCGACCAAGGGGGCAGGCATGCCTGCGATCCAGCCCCCAGCCAGCTTGCCAAGGTCCCCACTGCACGCTGGCAGAGAGGTGCTGATGCGCTCGCTACAGCCTTGCCTTGGCTCTCTGTTACTGGACAGAACACAGTGTCGCAGTGCAGGGCTGGGCTGTGGGCTTCTTGGCCTCCCCAGAGCCCGACATAGGTACACAGGACGGCTACTAAGTCAGTGGTTGGGCTGAGAGGCTGCACAGGCTGACTCCAAGGTCAGTGCCCTGCATTTGCTCTGTCACTTGCCTAGTGTGTGGCCTCTGTGCCTCAGTTTCCTCATATACGAAATGGGCATAATACTACCACTCAGAGTTGAGTTAAAATACATTAATATGAAAGCATTCAGTAGAGAGCCTAATACCATGAGCATGATAAAAGTATTTGCTGTTACTGGATTGGAACTTTCTACATAAAAGAAGAACTTAAGATTCTATTGTCACCAAAAAGACCCCATTCTGACTCTATTCCTTTTTCTAATACCAGCTTTTCAAAAATCTTTCTGCCCCTACCTAATTAACATAGTGCAGAGTAACTAGATTAAAAATATTGCAGCTGCTGATTCTTTGTGTTGGGGGTGGTTCTGTGCACTGGAGCACGTTTAGCTGCATCCCTGGCCTCTATGCCCTTGTTGCTGGCAACACCCAACCTCTCCCCCACTCCAGCCGTGACATCAGAATGTCTCCAGATATTGTCAGTGTTCCCACGGGGCAAAAAACCAGTGTAAGAACCTCCAAACCAGACTATCTAGTTTCTCATAACTCAGTATCAAATTTCCAGAAGGAGAGAATCTGGTTGGCTCGGCTTGGCTCCGGGTCCGATTCGATCCAATTAACTATAGGGCTTCGGATCATTTGGCAGAATCTGGCTGCCAGGAGGAGAGGGCACATCCTACTCCCAGATAAGAGGGATGGACACATATTCTAGGAAGGTCTTTCCACTTCTGTAACTCCAGTGAGCTGTTCTAGTCTGACTCTCTGTACTGTATTTGTAGGATATTGAGGGGGGAAAAATATTGCAGCTGCTTATTGATGGGTTAAGTGGCAGCTGTTTCTCATTTGTAGGGGTGAAAGGTCCTGGCATGGCAGAGGGTAGCCCACGTTCTGCCACAGGCTGGTTCTGCTGTTACATAAGTGTGGCCAAGTGAGTCAACTCACTTTAAGGGGGCAAGTTTTCTGAGGTCTTACTGTAGATTGCACTGTTGCTTGGAACTCTCAACTTCTCTTTTGTCGCAAACAGGTTGAGAGTCAAATTTCTGCTTTTGAGAACTTTTCTTCCCTTAAACGAGTGTTTCCTGAGAGGCAGCATGTTATAGACAGCTGAGCACTGGGCTGATTTATTGGATAATGTTGTCATTTTTAATGTTTCCTGAATGTGCTTTTTTTTTTTTCACATTACTGTGCTGGATGTAGAAAACCTCTTGTGATGTTTGAAGTTCTCTTCCTCTCTGTTTTATTTTACATAGAAATATTGTACGTCCCTGGTGTTCACCAGTAATATTTCTTAGTGTAACATGATTTTCCCTATGATTTATTGGGTTTAAGATATGTGTTCTAAAGACTGGGTCACTGAGACAGGATTATTCGATCATTCCTGGGCTTCCTTTGGGTTTCCTGACTTTTTCAGGGCCCCTGTGAGCTGATCCTGGGCTGTGGGCAGAATTACTTCATGAGCCTGAAGAGGAGCTATTCTCTGTCATTTTTGTGGACTCAGGCTGCAGTTTATATTATTGTGTGAGTGATTTTAAGACAACAGCAGCAATAGCAAATGAATATTCTTTTAAAGGTGAATGTGCATGCAGATATAAAGAACAAATTAGCGGTTACCAGTGGGAAGAGGGAAGGAGGGAGGGGCATGATAGTAGGGGAGTAAGAGTTACAAACTATTGTGTATAAGCTACAAGCATGTATTGTACAACTTGGTAAATTTAGCCATTATTTTATAATAATGTAAATGGAGTATAATCTTTGAAATTTGTGAATCATTTTATTGTATACCTGTTAACTTACATAATATTGTATATCAGCTATACTTCAATTTAGAAAGTCTCTGTGTAGATTAAATCAAAATAAAGAAATTTCAATTAAAAAAAGAGTGGGTTGCATTTTCTTGGATTTTCAAAATTAGCAAGGACTTTTCTTTACTAAACAACATTTCAGTCACTACTGATTTGCTCAAAATGAAACATAGTGACTTTAGGTCCTCAATTTTAATTCAGATGTGCAGCCCTGTGTTCAAATACCTAGTTACAGTAGAATAGGGATCTGCTAGGTTTTAAAATAATTCCTTGAAGGATATTTGTCCAGATTAGTTTTGGAAAAAGTAAAGCCCTATTTCTACCCTCCCCGATCCCTTCCCCATCTTCTCTTTCCTCTTCCTGTCTAACTTTCCTCATGCCACAAATGCTTATTCTTTTAACTCAATTTTATTAATCTCCTTGATTATTACAATTAACACGATAACAAATTGGTCATAATTTGCTATGTTACAGTTTTTAGCAAATAGAAAACTGGCAGACAGGATAGATCAAGATCTCTTCCTATGTCAGCCATCCAGTGCATGCCATGAAGTAGTAACTGTGCATCAAATCCTGAATTAACTCAGACTTTTGGTCACTCAAAAATAAAGCACTAACAGAAGTAAAACTCACAGTGAACATCTCTGACTCACAGACAAGTATCTTTCTGGCCAGATATGCCTTCTAGAACCCAGTGGCCCAAATCAGTCAGGACTTGCTCAGATTTTTTAGTTTTTTAGAGGAGATCCTAAATATTTATTGTTTTATGGTTTCAAGTAATTATTCAGTCAGAAAAAGTGCCAAAGTTTAATTTGCTCATAAAGTTTTCCCCCAAAGTATTCCATTTTTTGTTAAACATCAGGGAAGGTTTTCTGTGTAATTGAAACCTTAAGAGACTCTAAGAACTGTAACACGGAGAATACAATTTCTTCATGGAAACTTGTGGGGAAGGAACCCTTGTTTAGGAAAGTGAGCCAGGAGAAGGATGGAGGGAACTGATGAGGGGCCTAAGGTGTAGAGGGGCAGGAGAACCTGCTTCCTGCACAAAGGTGGCAGCAGGAGAATGTCCAGGACACGATGTCCTGAAGGCCTCTGCCACCAAGCATGTTAGCAAACGTGGACTCTCTCCACTTGCTCTTTCAGTTCCCACCTCAGTAAATGTGGCAGCAATGGAGGCAGTGCTGTCCAGGAGAGGAGGCGGTTCTACCATGTGTCTGTTAGATTTCCACAGAGGGGCCAGGAGATTCAACAGCCTTCTAGTGAGGAGATTTCTTTTTTACATATCTGGTAACAAGAAGTACATTTTTTTACTGCCATTTGTCTCCATGGAGTTTCTGAGTGCATTTAAAATAAGAAATTCTGCTTCAAGTTACAGCTTTGCAATATTGAGAGAAACTTAAAAAGTGCTTTCAAAATTTTTTCTAACTCTACCTGGAAGGAGGAAGAGAAACCATCCGAGGCCAGGGATTCATGATGGCTCATGGCGAGTGATCCAAGATGGGAGGGCTGCCCTGTGGCACCTTTGAGCTCCCAGCTGGGGGCCTCCAACAAGTCACTCTTGTGGGGGACACAGCAGCTTGCTCCTCAGGTACGCTCCCAGTGCCCTGCCCTGCCAGAGAAGTTACCTGGTGGGCCAGCTGCAGAAGGTGCTAGAGGTCTTTTGCACCAGGCTCTGCTGGGCCCCTCTTTTCTCTACATCCAACTTCTCTGCCTGCCTCGGACCCAACAGTGAGAAGCTATGGGAACCCAGGCCTCTCCCATCTAGTGGGATGAGAGGCCCAAAGACGGAACACACATTCATGGGCTGGGGAAGGGTGACATCACCTTTGACCTCAAACCCATTACTGTTGGGGGATTTGTAAGGCGTAGAGAGATGTTTTGGTCTACAGAGGCAAACCCCAAATCAGCGGAGGGTCAGCCACAATTACAGAGTTCCTGATTCCTGACCTGGTATGCAGCATCATACTTTAACCTGCAATTTCAATTTGATTAGACTGTTATTAGTCAGCTTGCAAATTTGCTAGGGGAAAAGAACTCTTAGAGAAAATCTTGAAGAGGATGAAGGAGCAGAAAAGTTACAGAGATATACATTTATTTATATAATGCCAAAAGAGGCATCATCGAAAAGCTTCATGTTGAAGATAATTCCATTGACAACAAACTTAAAAACAGAATCATAGTTTTTCTGTATTTTGGATAATCTTCAGATTTCTCATGATACCACTGCTGATGCTGCTGAGCCCTGGGGAACAGGACACAGAAACTGAACAGAGCCAAAGCCCAGCCTTGGATGGACCAGCTGGTGGGGGGTAGCAGCAACTGTCGGCAAGTCCAGAGTTGACTGCAGTGATGTATTCAAACAAGCCCCGCCTCAGTGTTTTATATCCAGTCTCCTGGTTTTCAGAAGTTCCTTAGAACACGATCTGAATACACGATCTGAATGGGTGTTTATCAGTATGTCTGTCAACCAGAAGCCTCTGGGCTTCCCTGGTAGCTCAGATGATAAAGAATGTACCTGCATGCAATGTAGGAGACCTGGGTTTGGTCCCTGGGTTGGGAAGATCCCCTGGAGGAGGGCATGGCAACCCACTCCAGTATTCTTGCCTGGAGAATCCCTGTGGACAGAGGAGCCTGGCGGGCTCCAGTTCGTGGGATCGCAAAGAGTCAGACACAACTGAGTAACTGAGCACATCAACCAGAAGACAAAACCAGTCATCCACCTACTGGCTCAGGTGTGTACTCTGCATGTAGCCGTTACAGATGCAGAATACAAATGCCGATAGAAAGGCGTAAAAAGGCACGGACTTTCCTCCTTGGTTCAGAAACAGGAAAGTCAAGGCCCATTGCACATAGTGGATGAGAAAAATGGCAAGGAGGATGCAGTTGGGCCAGCGGTTGAGACGCTTGACAGTGCCTGTGAGGAGCAACGGGGCCAGCGAGGGCAGCTCCCGCACAGCCTAGGCGGCTCCAGCTGGCAGCTGAAAGGTGGAAAAGATATGTAACAGATATCTTGTCACTTCTCCCCCTTGTTCCTTTGGCAGAAACCACTGTTGATCACAGAACCCTTTCCCTCTGAGCAGGGATGAAGGCTCAGAATTCTCCATGCAATGTATTTTCCATTGTCTGGGCCTGGTATATATAGTGAAACCTATTTGCTGTTCTTGATACAGGTAAAAGGTGACAAATGTGAGCAGAAGAAGGAAGTACTTGGGCTGAGCTTAGAAAGGCGATATTTAGACAGATACAGAGCAAGGGGCAGATTGTGTGGGGCTCTCCATGTGGAGAGCAATGTGGACAAAGCAACTGCATAGAGTTCTGCTGGTCCCAGGACCAGGGGGTGCTGGCCTGGCCAGAAGGGAGGATTCTGTTGGGTGTGGTAGAGATAACGAGACAGATAGTAGGGTGGGGCTAGATTAAGGGAGAAGTGGCCACAGGACTGGAAAAGGTCAGTTTTCAGTCCAGTCCCAAAGAAAGGCAATGTCAAAGAATGTTCAAACTACCGCACAATTGCACTCATTTCACACGCAAGCAAAGTAACAGCCTCTAACAGTACGTGAACTGTGAACTTGCGGATGTTCAAGCTGGATTTAGAAAAGGCAGAGGAACCAGAGATTAAATTGCCAACATCTGTTGGATCATCAAAAAAGCAAGAAAGTTCCAGAAAAACATCTGCTTCATTGACTACGCTAAAGCCTTTACCTGTGTGGATCACAGCAAACTGTGGAAGATTCTTCAAGAGAAGAGATCACCTGACCTGCCTTCTGAGAAATCTGTATGCAGGTCAAGAGGCAACAGTTAGAACAGTTAGAACATGGAACAACAGACTGGTTCCAAGTCGGGAAAGGAGTACCTCAACGTTGTATATTGTCACCCTGCATGTTTAACTTATAGGCAGAGTACATTATGAGAAATGCTGGGCTGGATGAAGCACAAGCTGGAATCAAGATTGCTGGGAGAAAAATTAATAACTTCAGATATGCAGATGACACCATCCTTATGGCAGAAAGCAAAGAACAACTAAAGAGCCTCTTGATGAAAGTGAAAGAGGAGAGTGAAAAAGTTGGCTTAAAACTCAACATTCAGAAAACTAAGATCATGGCATCCAGTCCCATCACTTCATGGCAAATAGATGGGGGAACAATGGAAACAGTGACAGACTTTATTTTTTGGGGCGCCAAAATCATTGCAGATGGTGACTGCTGCCATGAAATTAAAAAACACTTGCTCCTTGAAAGAAAAGTTATGACCAACCTAGACAGCATATTAAAAAACAGAGACATTACTTTGTCGACAAAGGTCTGTCTAGTCAAAGCTGTGGTTTTTCCAGTAGTCGTGTATGGATGTGAGAGTTGGACCGCAGAGAAAGCTGAGCGCTGAAGAGTTGATGCTTTTGAACTGTGGTATTGGGGAAGACTCTTGAGAGTCCCTTGGACTTCTAGGAGATCCAGCCAGTCCATTCTAAAGGAAATCAGTCCTGAATATTCATTGGAAGGACAGAGGCTAAAACTGAAGCACCAATACTTTGGCCACCTGGTGCGAAGAGCTGACTCATTGGAAGAGAACTTTATGCTGGGAAAGATTGCAGGCAGGAGGGGAAGGGGACGACAGGATGAGATGGTTGGATGACATCACCAACTCTATGGACATGAATTTGAGTAAACTCTAGGAGTTGGTGATGGACAGGAAAACCTGGTGTGCTGCAGTCCCTGGGGTTGCAAACAGTCAGACACAACTGAGCAACTGAATTGAACTGAGATTAAGGAGACCTTTGGATTCCAGGGATTTAGACTTTTTCTCTAGAACCATGGAAGCCCCTGAAGGTTTAAGCAGAATAATGACAGGAGAAAAACGTGTTTTAGGAATTTGATCTGATTCTTAATGAGCCAGATAGGATTGCATAATGGACTCCAGCAGAGATTCCTGGGTCTCCTGCATTGCAGGCGAATTCTTCACTAACTGAGCTAGGAGGGAAGCCCATTCAGAGACCATTCAAGACTATTCTGCAGCCAACAGCCAAAAGGCAGAGTGTGGCAACATGTAGCACCCAGAAGAGCCCACCATCTTCAGCAGCATGTAGCACAGAAGCCCAGGTAGGCAGTGAATCCATCCAGCAGGAACCCCTTGGCCAGCTCCAGGGAGGAAGCAGGCCCTGATGAGCCACATACAGGGCAGCAGTGGGGATAGGAGACACAATTATCTGAGGTTGGTGCTGCAGCCCAAACCCTGGGCTAGATCTGCCCCGCATAGTTCAGTTCAGTCGCTCAGTCATGTCCGACTCTGTGACTCTGTGGCCTGCAACATGCCAGGCCTCCCTGTCCATCACCAACTCCCAGAGCTTACTCAAACTCATGTCCATAGAGTCAGTGATGCCATCCAACCATCTCATCCTCTGTAGTCCCCTTCTCCTCCTATCTTCAATCTTTCCCAGCATCAGGGTCTTTTCCAATGAGTCAGTTCTTCACATCAGGTAGCCAAAGTATTGGAGTTTCAGTTTCAGCCCCAGTCCTTCCAATGAATATTCAGGACTGATTTCCTTTAGGATGGACTGGTTGGATCTCCTTGCAGTCCAGGGGACTCTCAAGAGTCTTCTCCAACACCACAGTTCAAAGGCATCAATTCTTCGGCATTCAGCTTTCTTTATAGTCCAACTCTCACATCCATACACAATTACTGGAAAAACCATAGCATAGGCAGCCCAGAAGTTGTTCCACAAATACTTACTGAGAAATGCTTAATTTGGTAGGTACTTGGGCATTGTATATACTGCAGGGATAAATCTTTTAGTGATTGCACTATAGCCTGTAACATTGAATGTAACACAGTTCTTTGCTTATGAGAAAACACTGGATGATGGATGGGTTAGATCACAGTGGACAAACTTTTTCTGTAAAGGGCTAGCTAGGATATATTTTAGATTATGCAGGCCATAAGGTCTCTGGCTCAGCTACTCAACTCTGCCATTGTTGCACAAAAGCAGCCATAGATAACACATAGATGGACGTGACTGTGTTACAAGAGAGCTGTATTAGCGAAAATGGGCAGTGGGCTAGATTTGACCCATGGATTGCAGTTTGCCAGCCTCTGGTAAAGTAGGATTTGTGTCCTTGAAGAGAGACAGTATTTCATTTTATTTTTCATTGACATCAGAGTTTTGATTTTTGTACCTGTGGGATACCTCTAAAGAAGGAGACAGTGTGATCAGTGGCTCCAGTTATAGCAAGGATATAGGGTAGTATCCTGTATTGAATCTCCAGGCAGACTACAATGAGAGGGTCAAAATTATAGGAAGGCAGGTATTGGTTCAGGGTAAGGAGAAACTTTCTTAAAAGATTTATTTATCTGCCTTGAATCGGAAGTGTCAAGGTAGAAGTTGTTCCCCACCTGTCAGGAACATTATGTTATAAAAAATGAAGTAGAGGCAGAGTTCCTTTTAACTCTGCCTACTTATCAGTTGGACCTAGTATATCAAGCAATCTCTCCTCACTTTACCATGAGTTATTTGAAATTATTGTGATGTGTAGAGGTGAATTTCAAATGTCTTTTCATTTAATTGTGGGAATTCTTTTTTTCCCAACCAATTTTATGCAGAACTCAGATATACAGGACAGATGTGATATTTTATACTTGAGTTTTACAAATTTATGTTCTAATATTTACTTACATGTTTAATATATGTATTATATACTATCAGTGAGGACAATGACGTTTTGATAGAACTGAATTTAGATTCAGATCAATTTTGTTTTGATCCATTTAGATGGATGAGAACTGAAGGTTCATCTTCTAGATCATTCAGTTATGCATTTTGTTTTTTTGTGTGATGTTAAGGAAAAGCAAGATTCTAATAGAATCATAGTTGTAATTGTTTCAGATTTTAAAATTTTGTTGTTGTTCAGTCGCTCAGTCATGTCTAATGGTTTGCAACCCCATGGACTGCAGCATGCCAGGCTTCCCTATCCTTCTCTATCTCCCGGAGCTTGCTCAAACTCATGTCCATTGATTGAGTCAGTGGTGTCATCCAACCATCCCATCCTTTGTCATCCCTTTCTCCTGCCTTCAGTCTTTCCCAGCATCAGGGTCTTTTCTAATGAGTCAGCTCGTCGTCTCAGGTGGCCAAAGCACTGGAGCTCAATTCTAAATTATTCTTCAACCAGAAGGCAGAATATAGGTTTTATTTTAACCCCCTCTCCCAACCCTCACCGCCCAGGCCAAAAGATCACTCTGGCAGCACTAGTTAATGTGTGGGATGTTTTCTGGTGTGTTAAAATTTCATATATAGTACATTTGAGTTTGTGTTTTTTCATTTCAGTCTCTAACAAAAATTAATTAAAAAAAAAATTTCTCGAATATTCAGCTGCCTGTTTGGAATCCTCCTTGGGGAGCAGACTTGAAAACCACAGGTTTAGAATCAGATGTGGGTGGAAATCTGAGTTCAGCTACTTACTTGCCACATACTGGTAGTCCTCAGTTTTCCATCTGATAGATCTAGAAATACCTGCTTTGCTCTAGTTGTGAGGAATGAATGAGATAAGGATGTAAAACACCCAGCATCCTAATAAATGTCTTTTTTCCCCCTTTCTGTGACTTAAAACATAATCATAGCCGTTCTTCTAAATCACATTATATTTGGCTGCATTTCATTTCAAGGGGTATGGTTTCATTTGCTTTTACTAGAAATTATTCACCATCTTGAAGGAACACTTGACTGACTAGGATCACTACCTGCAGAAATGCAGATTATTCTCTCAAAAGGAGTGGGTTTGGGTGGGCTCCTCACCCTGTTTGTGATTCTAGCTTCTGGCCTGAGAGTGAAGAGAAGTTTGGATCAATCTACCCTCCGAGGTGGAGGGTAGGAATTTAAGAGGCTTGCTTGTTCATACAATCAGAGAAATAAGGGCTCTGAGTGTGCAGACTTGCCTTGTTAGACTTTTATGCTAACTGCCCCAGCTCTGTCTATTGTCTTTATTTTTACATCTGTTTTTATTTTTTTAAGAAGTGAAACTTTATTCACAGATGACATGCTCCTTAGTAGAAAATACTAAGGAATTCATAACAACTGTCAGAACTAGTAAACACTTTTAACAGGGCTGCAAAATACAAGATCAATATTTTTAAATTCAATTGTATCTCTATATACTAAGGCAGACAATCCAAAAATTAAGAAAAATAATTCCATTAACAACATCACCAAAAAAGAAAACACTTGAGAATAAACTTGTCTGGTGAAAGCTACAAAATATTGCTGAGAGAAGATAAAGAATGTCTAAATAAATTGAGTCAGTTCATGTTTATGGAGTTGCGGACTTAACATTGGTGAGACAGCCTGCTGTCTAAACTGACTATAAACTCAGCATGTCTGCTCTCTTTAGAAATTGCAGTAAAAGATGCATCAGAAGGGCCCGTGTGCACCCCTTTGGAGAAGCAAGGATGTGAACAAGGAAAGGAGGGAGGGCTTGTGCCACTTAACAGCCAGACTCTAGAGATGAGAAAATCTACAAGACGTAGGAAGAGTAGTGTCCCTTGAAAAAGAAAAGAGGAGTAGACTGGTCCTTAGGGACCAAAAGTAGTGGGACCCCAGCAAGCCCAAGGTGGGCACAGGTGGCCTTGAGATTTCACTAAGACCCTAAGAGATTCCCTGACCATCTCAAACGGGGTCGTTTGTCTTCAGCAAGTGAAAATGGTATGGCAGTTCATGTGAGTATCAGGTTTATGGGTGTCAGATGCTGAGTAGCTCGAAGAAATTGATCCTGAGGCCAGGACCCAGAGGGGAGCTGGACAGGATTCTGTGGGGCTGGGAGGTTATGGTAGCAAAGTTGAGTTCCATTTAAAATTACTCTTTAACTAACCAGTGGTTAAGCAGGAGGTGAAAGGACCTGATTTCTGTTTTGAAATCTTGCTCTGGCTGCTGCGAGGAGCCTGGAGTATGCAGGGCAGGAGGAGGACCTGTTGGTGAGACTCGTCCATGTCCCCACAGTAGACGTGGGCGGCTTGGGCTGGGTCAGTGAGTTTGAGACAGTGCTTTGTCTTTGCCAAGCCCTTGAAGCTTGCTTACATAATCCAGTAAGGTTAGTGGTGTTGGTGGTAGTCTTTCTTTTCTTGCCTGAGGATCAGCTGTTGCAGTTCAGGGTGGCTTAGTAAGTTCTATAAGGTTACGCCCTGAATGATTTGAACCCAGGTTGGTCTAAACTCAGAGCTCTCACTTCCCTTTCTAGTCAGAAAAACCAGAGGGCAAGTCTAGATTGTCTAATTCATAAACCAATAGAAGGTTTTTTGATCCTTTAAACAGTTTGGCCACACACACTCCTGTAACCAGTGTTTCTTTACGGCAGTACAATTTTTATAAGTTATATGGAGCTATTGACCTAGTGTAAGGGCTTGACCATTTTTAAACATTTTGAGAATTATATATATAGATTTGACAATATATGGCATCATGCTCAAGGTAGAAGCTTAAAATGTTCAAAGACAGAATTGAAATGATAATTTCTAAGGTTTTCTAACCAGAAGGGCAGTGCTGAAAAGTTGTATTTGATTATATCCAGAAGGCAATGAGAGAGAGGGTAAAGGAGGCAGTGAGAGAGAGGGAAAAGTCCATGTTTTGAAGGAATTAAAAAATACAATTTCCCTAAAAATATATGTATATATAATTTCCCTAATAATGCTACATTATTACAGTGTAATTACAGAATTACATAATTGTACAGTGGTGCTCCTAAGTGTCTAGTGGGCAATACATTGAAAACTGGATATCTATCATTATAAAACAATATCATGAAATATTAATAATATTGAATATTAAAATGTGATAATTGAATAATAAACTTTTGCATAAGGTAGACTAAAATCTCTTTGATTTAAACATAGATGGCAGTTGCCTTGCTGGACAGTAATATGAGATCTAGCTAAATAAATAGGTTTCCTTTTTGCCTCTGGTGCCAGGTTTGTGTGGGTTTGTTTGCTGGGAGCTGAGCCCTCTGCTTTTGGAACATTTCTTTTTTTGAGGAGTCTCAGGATTGGAGTCCTGGTTTTCAGTGTTTGCAGTGAGAAGTCACAGTTCTGGAATGAGAAGTCACAGTTCTGGAATGTGGAAGCAACAGGAAGAGACACCAGGGGTATGAAACAAGGCCTGAATCCAGAGTGTGCAGAGAAGCTGATGGGAGAATGCATCCCTGGGGGGCCCCAGTGCCCTTGGCCCCCTAATGCAGAAGCTCAGAGGAATTTGTGTGCCTGGAACCCAGTAGACACTCAGTTAAAAAAAATAAACACCAATTTGAAACTTACTGTGTTTCTTCTTATAACTCATTTAATCCTCATACAACCCTGTTCAATAGGTATTACGGTTATCCTCACTTTACCAATGACAAATTAAGATGCATAGAAGTTAAGTACCTTGCCCAGGGCCCCACAAATAGTAAGTTGTGTGCCTGGGATTTGATTTGAGAAGGTCTGACACCCAAAGCTGTGCTCTTCATGACTCCCTGGTCACTTCTTAATACCCCTAGACTAGTGAATTGAGTATCAGGTGCTCTGACTTTTCATGATAGAATTCTGCATTTGCTTATACCAGGGATTTTCCAAGCTAAGTTGCTGAAAGTTTTTCTTAGATTCCTTATTTTGTTGTTAGAATTACCACATCTGGTTTCAAAGTTAGTAATACCCCCAATTCCCTGTCCCCTGCACATTCTATTCTTTTTTTTCCATAATACCTGTCATCATCTACCTTGATTTATTTTTGCTTTTACCTGCCACCCCTGATTAGAGTACAGCCTCCTGAGCCTTGTGTATTGCTTAGTTTTCAGCAAGGAGGTCCCTGCCTGGCACCAAGGAGATGCCCAGTACAGATACACATTTACTTAATGAGGGAGATTAATGTCTTGTACACTGATGCTGTCATCTTGACCATCTGAAGTCCCTGAGCCTTTCAGAAGCCTCCTACCCTTACCACAGAGAGCAGTGAAACATCCTAGTAGCATCAGGAGCCTGGAAGTTGCAATGCTAAGGCTGAGCTCTTAGTCGTCACGTGTATGGAACATTCTTCTGCTTAAAGTTAGTGAGAAAGACCTCTTACCACCTTAAAAAATACACTGTTGGTCTCCCAGAATCCTCTGTACTCTTAGAGGTCTGTCTTTCTCCTTACCAATCAGAATTTTGGCAGACTTCTGCCATGCCTGAAGGGGCTGGTGCCTGTGTTCAGTTTCTGGTTCCCAGATCCCCTTTTCTAGGCCCTTAGAGTGGAATACTTGTGCTGGAACCTAGATGTCCATTGGCAGACGAATGGATAAGGAAGTTGTGTTACATGTTCACAATGGAATATTACTCAACTATAAAAAAGAATGCATTTGATCAGTTCTAATGAGGTGGATGAAACTGGAGTCTGTTATACAGACTTTATGAAGTCAGAAAGAGAAACACCAATACAGTGTCAGTTCAGTCACTCAGTCATGTCTGACTCTTTGCGACCCCATGGACCTCAGCACGCCAGACTTCCCTGTCCATGTCACCAACTCCGAGAGCATGCTCAAACTCATGTCCATTGAGTCAATGATGCCATCCAACCATTTCATCCTCTGTCATCCCCTTCTCCTTCTGCCTTCAATTTTTCCCAGCATCAGGGTCTTTTCCAATGAGTCAGTTCTTTGCATCAGGTAGCCAAAGTATTGGAGCTTCAGCTTCAGCATCATCCTTTCAATGAATATTCAGGACTGATTTCCTTTAGGATGGACTGGTTGGATTTCTTAGAAGTCCAAGGGACTCTCCAGAGTCTTCCCCAACACCCCAGTTCAAAAGCATCAATTCTTTGGCACTCAGCTTTCTCTTTGGCCCAACTCTTACATCCGTACATGACTGGAAAAATCATAGCTTTGACTAGATGGACCTTTGTCGGCAAAGCAATATCTCTGCTTTTTAATATGCTGTCTAGGTTGGTCATAACTCTTCTTCCAAGGAGCAAGTGTCTTTTAATTTGATGGCTGTAGTCACCATCTGCAGTGATTTTGGAGCCTAAGAAAATAAAGTCTCATTGTTTCCATTGTTTCCCCATCTATTTGCCATCAAGTGATGGGACCAGATGCCATGATCTATCTTAGTTTTTTGAATGTTGAGTTTTAAGCCAACTTTTTCACTCTCCTCTTTCACTTTCATCAAGAGGCTCTTTAGTTCTTCTTTGCTTTCTGCCATAAGGGTGGTGTCATCTGCATATCTGAGGTTACTGACATTTCTCTTGACAGTCTTGATTTCAGCTAGTGTTTCGTCCAGCCTGGCATTCTACATGATATACTCTGCATAGATGTTAAATAGCACGATGACAATATACAGCCATATATATATATGACATATACATATACAGCCATATATATACATATGGCAATATACAGCCATACATATACATATATATATATATATGTATATATGTATACACACACTCCTCTACCGATTTGGAGCTAGTCCATTGTTCCATGTCTAGTTCTAACTGTTACTTCTTGACCTGCATACCAATTTCTCAGGAGGCAGGTGTCTGTTATTCCCATCTCTTAAAGAATTTTCCACAACACAATTTGTTGTGATCCACACAGTCAAAAGCTTTGGCGTAGTCAGTAAAGCAGAAGTAGATGTTTTTCTGAACCTCTTGCTTTTTCTATGATCCAACAGATGATCAACAGTTTGATCTCTGGGTCCTTTGCCTTTTCTAAATCCAGCTTGAACATCTGAAAGTTCTCGGCTCTCGTACTGTATATTAACGCATATATATGGAATTTAGAAAGATGGTAACAATGATCCTATATGTAAGGCAGCAAAAGAGGCACGGATGTAATTAACAGACTTTTGGACTGTGTGGGAGAAGGTGAGGGTGGGATGGTTTGAGAGAATAGCACTGACACATGTCTATTACCATATGTAAAGTAGGTGACCAGTACAAGTTCAGTGCAGGAAGCGGAGCACTCAGAGCAGGCGCTCTGGGCCAACCCAGGGGGTGGGATGGGGAGAGGGAAGTGCGAGGGGAGTCAGGATGGGGAGACACGTGCACCCGTGGCTGATTCGTGTTGATGTTTGGCAAAAAGCCACCACAATATTGTGAAGTAATTATCCTCCAATTAAAATAAACACATTAATTAAAATATATATCCTTATCCCAAAAGAAAGAACACTTGTGCTGGGAAAAGCCTTTTCTGCCTAGATAGGCTAGAAAGTCCCAGGAACTCGACAGAAATATTATTTGTGGTAGGTTACAGACGTTGCATGGACTTCCCTGGTGGCTCAGATGGTAAAGCATCTGCCTGCAATGCGGGAGACCCGGGTTCAGTCCTTGGTTTGGGAAGATCCCCTGGAGAAGGAAATGGCAGCCCACTCCAGTATTCCTGCCTGGAGAATCCCATGGACGGAGGAGCCTGATAGGCATACATCATGGATTTTTACTGGCAGTCAGAATATTTGTTGAACCACAGAATACTTGTGCACCTGCTTTACAGTTTGCTTGACTTCATTTTCATTCATTTGTTCTTAATGATTAAAAAGTATGATTAAAAGTACAAAAGATTTGGGTTCAAATCCAGGTTCTGTCACATTACTAGCTGGTATCTGTTTCCCCATCTCTAAACTGGGGATAATAATACCACTGTAAATCAGAACACATCACACTTCCATTTAACTGTTTTAAGGGACTATCCCTCTTGTTAAAATGACATTGTCTCAGCCACTGTATAAATTAGGATTGATTTGTTTGGAAAATAGTGGCTTTTTTTTTAAATTATGAAAGTATGATAACACATTTTTTGGAGACTTGGAAAATACAGAATGAAGTTACATATAGTTCTACTATATATTATAATTTTTTAAGTAGATAAATTAAGATTTTTAGTTGGAGTTTCAGTATCAAACTCTCAAAAATTAATAGAATAGACAGAAAAGTGGAAGGATATAGTAGACTTGAAAAGCACTATGAACCAATTCAACATAATTAAGATTTATACAATTTTCACACAACAGCAGCATACAAATTCTATTCAGTTTCCTATAGACTATAAACCAGGAGACACTGGAAAATATCCAGGGATATAAAACGAGGTGTAAAAATTTCCTGGTTTAAAGGTATTGAAATCATACACAATCTGTTCTCTTTATCACTGTGGAGTTGTTAGCAATCAGTATCAAAAGATATTTGAAAATAACCCACATATGGAAAATAGTGGCTTTGACAAGATAAATGTTTATTATTATTTTTTTCTCAGGCAGGTAAGTCCAGAAGTCATTAGGTCCCCAAGATGCTTCTGTCCACTGGGTGTGTGGACTCATGGTTCAAAACTGCTGCCATAGCTCCTGCCCTCACTACTGTATTCTAGGCAGCAGGACGGTGAAAGGGCAGAAGAGTGTAGCTCCCTCATGAAAGACTTTTGGAACTTTCTGATTATATTTAATTGACCAGAACTTTGTTACATTGCTATACCTGTCTGCAAAGCAACTTGGAGGATATATCATTTTTTTCCTTCGGAAACAGACTTCTCTGCAACTACATTCAGCCATTCCTCACATACCTGTCTGTCTTTGGGTCCACTTCTCTTGACTTTACTAGCAGGGGTATTCTTTTCTTTTGCTTTGTATATCTTTTTGTATAGTTTCCTTTATTCATACTTTTGGCTTGCTCATTCATTTAGGTTCCTTTCATTCTTCATGGTCATGAAGTTACTTAATACCTTTGTTTTTCATGTTCTCTCAGCTTCACTTCCTACTGCTAACTGCTTTATTTTCACAGTACTTTTCCACTCATATTTTGGAGAGTAACAATGATTGGTTTAGCCTAACCTAGCTCTTCCTGCTGGGCCCTAACATGACTGTTGGCGAGGCTGAGGGTGGACATCCTGCTAATTTAATAAGCTGTGGTTATCTTGCTTATGGGCCTTTTTTATCTGTAAGGGTGTGGAGGCAGAGTAGGCTTTATAACTTGACCATCATGCTTGCTCCCTGACAAATGGAACTTTTTTTGGGGGGGGGTGGGCAGGGCAGGGAGTTAGAGATAAATCTTAAAATAATAAAATTTAAAGTTAAACATTTTAACATGAATGAATTTTATATAGTGTGTCGACAGTCAACAATATCAATAACTGACTTCTGATTGAGTAGTGATAATTTTAAAGGTACAGGAGAGTATTTATGGCATACACCAATCTCCCTCAAATGCTTGTGTATCCTGTGATAGTTTTTGCTTTTACTCATGTTGTCAGTTTCATCGGGAATGATCTTTTCCTTTTCTGTTAACTCCCTTTCTCCTAACTCCTAATCTTAAAGACTACTGGGGGCAGTGGTCCTTCTCCACAAAGTCTTTCTGACACCTCTGTAATGGTGCCCCTACTCTATTTCTTTGAAACTCTTTGTGCATTGCATACCACTTAATTTGCTGGGCATGTTTATCATATCACAGGTCTGCTAAATGACTGCTCTTTCCTGAGCTGAAAGGCCAGGGTTTGGTCTTATTTGTCGTTGCTTATTTAACATCTACCCACCTAGTAATGCCTAACACATTAGTGATGTTCAACAAATTGTTTTTTTCTTGGATTAAATGTCTTTTTTCTTTATCCCCAGTTCATGATAAAAAGTAAAAGGAATAAATCTACTGAGGTAAACTGAACTAATTATTTTAATGTGGTAAATTAGAAGGGTATTTTTTCTTACTCCTAATACTCTTTAATCAGAATTTTTAGAAAGAGAAATATTCTTATATTCAAAATTGAGCCAAAATTCTGCTCTTCTTTGGATATTACACATGACTTTTAGTGCTGCTTTGCTGAAGATTGGCTAAAATTTTGCTGACACGAAATCTATAGAGTCTGATATGACTGTTTATGTTTATATTTTATTGTTTTTGCTAGATGACTATTCAAATCCCTGAGATTATTTCTGCTGGATTGTTTTTTTCAAATCTTTGCAATTGAATTTCACAAAGATGTCATGTGCTGAAGATGATTATTTTTGAACAGGTGAGGGCAGTGATTCCTCTTTGCATTACTGGTTCAACCCTTTCATAGTTCATCTCTGGACAGTTGTAGATTGCTTGGGAAGTAGAGATGTTGTTGGGTGATGGTAAATCTGTTACAGTTGAAAACATTTTGGAAAATGCTGAGAGACCAGTTTTGCTAGTTTGGCTTTAGATGTAAATGTTTCTTTCCAGGTTGATTATCACTGTCTTTTTTCCTAATCTAAGGAAACTGTACCAGAGGTTGAAGAGCAAACTCCTACACATTTTGTAAACAAAAATTCATTTTATTTTGTAAATAGAAGTTTGAGTTTTTGAAAAAAGTTAACTTATTTCCCAGTGGGGAAAGTAGCCTTTTGTGTGTGCCAAGGGAGCTGTTAAATAATTCACTGTTAATGTTTTCAGTGACTACTCTCACAGAAGGAGATGTTGGTTCTGAAGTCGGTGGCGTTCCCAAGTGTTTCTTTCTGTGTCTGGAGGAGTGACTACAGCGTAATGACAGATGTAACCTTTACTCGGAAGATTCCACCCACTCAGCGCTTGGGAGAACCCAGCCCCTGGGAACGCACTGAACCATGCTTCTCTCCAGTTTCCCAAGTCCCGCACCTTTGCCTTCAGCCCACTTGTTTTGGGATGCTGTCAAGAGAAAATGCTAGATCTTGGCTTTACTTGGAAGTAGGTGATCCAGGCATGGGCCTCATTTAAAGGTGGTTTACTGCTCTCCTTGCCCCAGCTCTAACACACTTCTGACACTCAGAGCATTGACTTGGCTCTGTTAACCTTTTATTTTCATCATGTGCAGATTTGCAGAGGAGAAAATAAAGAAACATAACTGTTGCCTTGGTCTGTATCAAAATGAGGGATTGCATGGCACATCATGGTATTTTAAAGACACCTCTTTTAGAAAAAGAAAATTGGTGTATTTTTTTCATCCCCTGATGGAACAGAAATTTGTTTTACTTTGAAATCAGCTTTTCTCCAGACTGTATAGTATTTTCTGCCATCTTGTTGAAGATGTTTTTTTCTTCTTTATTTTCATGCTTTCCTTTTGAAATTTCTTAGGGGAAGCAACAGTAAACTGTAAGTAATTGTATTAATTTCAAATTGAATATTCATTTTCTCTTTCTTTGGATTAGACTTTTTTTTTGTTTTTGTAGCCTTGTCTTAACAGAGTTTAACCAGTCTGTGGCTTGCTCTTGACAGCACTTCTTTTTCATACTTTCATCAGATGAGGCCGAAAAGAAGATGAAATTATTCTGAAGGTTATTGCTTTTGAAATAGTACTCTTTAGTTCTTCCTCAGGCAAGTCTAGATGGAGATTTGCGAATGCTGATATAGAGGTTACTGGGTCAGAGTTTATCGTGGGTAAAGATCCATTGTTTCCTTGTGGATGGTTACTCATCTTTCATTCCAAGCTGTGGGTTAATAGTTAAAATAAGATGGGTTCTTGCCAACAGAGCATGTATATAGGGAAAGAATACGAACTAATATTTTAAAATTTATGACCATTTCCTATAGCATGGCCCAAAAAAGTTTGTTTATGCTTTTAAATATCTGTTTTATTTGACTCCCTCTAATTAGAGTGAAGAAGTCTATTCTCAAGAACAGTACTATTAGAATGAATGTGGAGTTTGAGTAGTAGATGGGCTGCTTGATCTGAGGTCAGATATTCAGGGATAAGGCGGTGTTTGTAAGGATTAGAGGGTAGAGAGAGAGAGAGAGAGAGAAGGAGGCAGTAAGACTAGTCAGAAAAAAAAAACACAAAATAGGTTGAGGGTTTTCAAGGGTAACAATTTTGGCAATCCCAGAAACAGTACTTATACATTTTGGGAGTGTGAAAAGAAAGAAGGATTGGAAAGTAGGTTTTTAGTAGTTGAAGAACAAATATGTCTTCCCCCTGTGAAAGATGAAGCTCTTAAAAAGTGCTCTAAGGACAAGTGCTGGGGCTCTTTGTTTAAGTCACTGGGGACACCTGTTTGTTGAAACTGAGTGTTGCCCTGTACTAGTCAAGTTTAGTCAGTTGAGAGAGATGCACAGTGGTCTTTAAACAAGTTAGAGGTTTCTTTCTGTTTCAGGTACACAGTCTAGAGGAGGCTGACATGGCAGCTCCAGTGTCCTTTGACTCTCTAGGCTCACATACCCACAGGCTCTACTTCTCGTGTCAACCATTTTCAGGGTGCCTCCCAATCCAGGTTTGCTACTGGGGCTACATGAAGTCTCAGCTGCAGACTGGAAAGAGAAGAGGAAATGTAGAAGAGAAAACGAGTCCTTAGAGTCAGTTCAGTTCATGCATCCTTCACTTTATACATATGTGCGTGCATGCTCAGTCATGTCTGACTCTGCGGCCCTAGAAACCCTACCTAGGGACTGTAGCCACCAGGCTCCTCTGTCCATGGGAGATTCTCCCAGCAAGAATACCGGAGTGGGTTGCCTTTTCCTACTACAGGCAGTCTTCCTGACCCAGGGGTCTTACAGAGACATTAGTCACAAGACAGTGCCCAGCTCCAACAACAGTGGGGAAATAGACTCTTTTGTTCCAGGTGATGTAAACTAAGATAGTTATCTTTTGCTTGGGGAAAATAACCTTTCCAGTTTACTGGGAGAGTTGTTAAATAATTCAGTTTGTAGAAAACTAAAAATCAGGGTAATTGCCAAAGGTTAAAGGGAGAATAAATGTGTGAGGTATGGAGCATTCACTCGTTCAGCTCTAACAAGGCCAGTGGCATTACCCTGGGGTGTTTCTCACAGTGTATTTTATTCAAAATAAAGAAACCCAGTAGGGCCAGGATGGTAGTGATATCCTAATAATAGAAATGATCCCTGATACTAAGTCATTAGTCATTCATTTGTACAATAACACCCATGAATGTTTGGAACTTTTTGAAGTTTAGAGTTTAAGAACTTCACACAACCAGTTATCTCATGAGCTTGGTTTTTACATTGCTGTAATTTGAATTTTGAATGTCCATGCAAGGTAGTATTGGCTTTCAGTATTTTCCTTACCAGTTCCTTTAGTCATACAGAATTAGTTTCTCATGGACATCTGAAGCTGCTGCTGCTGCTAAGTCGCTTCAGTCGTGTCCGACTCTGTGCGACCCCATAGACGGCAGCCCACCAGGCTCCCCCGTCCCTGGGATTCTCCAGGCAAGAACACTGGAGGGGGTTGCCATTTCCTTTTCCAGTGCGTGAAAGTGAAGTCGTTCAGTCGTGTCCAACTCTTTGCGACCCCATGGACTGCAGCCTACCAGGCTCCTTCGTCCATGAGATTTTCCAGGCAGGAGTACTGGAGTGGGTGCCATATCCTTCTTCGGGACATCTGAAGAGGCTGGATCATTTTGCAGAATCTATTTGATTGACTTTTTGGCCTTCAGAAGGAACACCTCTGGAAGACTTTTGGGCTACCATGAGAATCGGGGATCTTATGTCTGCTTCCTTGGTGCAGCAGATACACCATGATTGCCAGATTTAGGGCATTATAAGCTTCAGAGAGAAGCTTTTGCTTGTCAGAGATAAACCATAAGAACAATGTTAGACTGTATAAAGTTGGTTGTTTTGTCTACATACCAATTTAATGTGCAAAAAATAGTCCTTCAGTTAAAGAAAAGATAATAAGTCAACAGTCATGTTTGGTATTCATAGAGTTGTGAGTGTACATGATGAGTTTTAGGAGTCTGAACTTGATTAGGGAATGCGGGGTTGTGAACCCTCAATTGAGTTCTGTCACTGATATTCTGAAACAAAAGACCTCAGTCTTGCTAAATTCATAAATCCAGAACATTCAAAACTTTTAGTATATAACCACAAGCTTTTCCTTTTTTTTCCACAAAGATTACTTTTCTATAAACATTGTAGACATTTATGATCCTAGTAAGAATTGAACTAAAAAAAATGGTGCTTATGAAACTACTTCTGGCAGTCAAAGAATTAATCGTTGAAAATTAGATATTAGAGCAGGATTTAAGGAAATGAAATCAAACCGGTACAATAAATTACATTCCTTAAATTATGCTGCTGAATTGGAGATTGAAGTATCTGCTTTACAGTCCCATGATAAAGCACTATGTTACACACACTTTATTATCTCTGTTTTATTTGAGCTGGCCTAGAAAAAGCAGCGAGAAGGAAATTGAGCCACTTGCTCATAAAGCACTTGTCAAAAGATGAAAGATTCTCTTGAGGGAAGATGATGAGGGGAGACAGAAGCAAGACAAGAGAAGTCAGTTCTATGGGACAAACATTTAGTTGTAATCTCTTATTTTAATCTTGTAGAGAATGTCTGAATGTATCCAGATCTCATTTGCTGTCTGTAGAATTGGCATTTACACGGTAAGCAATGTGTATTTTTGTGGTACCAAATGTCATGAATATGACATTGTTCTTGTCATAAATCAAGAACTGAATACTAGAGAGTGCATGGAACTATGGGAATTGTACTCTGCTGCTAGTGAGAGTGTGGATTTATACAGAATATTCTGTGACCCAAGCAAATCCACTCCTTGGTATGTACTGTAGAGAAAGTTTTTTGTGTAATTTTAAGAAGACCTGTGCAGAGAAAGTGTCTAGCAGAAGTAATCATAAAAGGAAAATACTAGAAATAATGCAAATGCCTGTCAGTAATAGATTGGATTAATAAATTGTGGCATTTTCACTAATTTCCTAGGATACCATATAGCAGGAAACATTATTAACTAAAAATAATGTATATGAACGATGGTATATAATACACAGTGGTTACGTTTTACAAATATAATGTTGATTTTAAAAAGTCACAGGAAAATATAGGCAGTGTGATTTGATTCTACAAAGTCTGAAAACAGCAAAACTAAGCAATACCTTGTTTCAAGGGTGCATACATAAGGGTCAGACTCCATGAGATGGCGAGGGACATGGAGGCCTGGAATGCTGCAGTCCATGGAATTGAGAAGAGTTGGACCCGACTGAGTGACTGAACAGCAACAACATATAGATAAACTGTAAAGAAAAGCAAAAACTCAGATGTCATTGTCTCTAGGGCAGCAGTTCTCACTAGGGGGTGATTTTGCCCTCCAGGATCTGTGTGGCAATGTCTGGAGACATCTTCGTTTGGTATTACTGAGGGCGGTGGTGGCATAATTCTGGCATCTACTGGGCAGAGGCCAGGGGTATTTCTCAACATCTAACCATCCACTGGGTCAGCACTTTAAGTAGTTACCTAGTTCAAAATGTTAGCGGTGCTGAGGTTAAGAAATTCTGCTCTAGGGGAGTGGAGGCAAGGAAAAAGACTTTAATGAAAGTTTCAGTAATATTCTGCTTCTTAACTTGAATGGTGGGCCCATGGGGTTGGCTGTAGAGTTATTCTTTAAACTACATTATTTGCTTTATACATTTTTTTGAATGTATATTTGACAATGCAAAAATACAGAAAATGTTAGTATGTTTGGATTTTTTTTTTCATGAATCTGTCACTTGATTCAAGTGTTGTAAGCCCATTTCATAATTCAGAGATACGGGGTTGTGTCTATGTATTGCTAGATGACCATTAAAGAATTTTTCTAATGTAAAGATTCAGTGACAAAGTATCTTGACTTTTTCCCTTTGAAGGCCTAGGGAAGGGATTTTGAGAATAAACAGGAAATGGAGGGATGTTTATTTTTTTTTAATATTTATTTATTTGGCTGCATCAGGTCTCTTGGGGCTTCCCAGGTGGCACAGTGGTAAAGAATCTGCCTGCCAGTATAGAAGACACAGAAGATAGGGTTCGATCCCTGGGTCGGGAAGATCCCTTGGAGAAGGGAATGGCTACCCGCTCCAGCATTCTTTCCTGGAGAATTCCATGGATAGAGAAACCTGGTGGGCTATAGTCCCTGGGGTCGCAAAGAGTTGGATGCAACTGAACACGCATGCCCAGGGTTCTGAGAAAGTCTTATTTCTGAGAAAGTCTGGGCCTTCTTGAGCAAAGCTGCCTGCTGAGGAGCCCCGCAATGGGCAGGAAAGGCCTGACCCCGTACCTTCGTGTGCCCAGGTGCTGGCTGGTATCAGCCCAGCAGAAGTGCAGCCTCAGCAGGAATGACGGGTGGACCTACAGGTGTGGCAGCTGGAGGCTGTTGGCCAGCTGTGCTTCTCTGGTCCAGTGATCTGAAGGAGGCTGCCTTCCTGACTCAGCACAGAGAAAGGGAGAGAGCAAACTCTCTGATGCCTCTTCTAAGAGCTACTCCCATCCCCTCACAACTGCATCTAAACCTAATTACCTCCCAGAGGCCCCATCTCCAAACACCATCACACTGGTGTTAGGGCTTCAACATATGAATTCTGGGTTAGAACACAAATCACTCCACAGTACTCTCCTTTCGGGACAATTTTCATCTGCCTTAGCATTAGTCTACAGCAAGAATTTCATTAAATAAGCAGAGATGAACACCTGCATGGTCCCAGGCCAGAGGCTAGGTAATCAAGGATGGACTAACCCCAGTTCCTGACATCAACAGTCCCAGTGTTCTCAGGTTCTCCCTCTGGCATCCCTGCTTCTGTAAGCAGGGGAAAGAGCTCTTGCCAGAACCCGACTGTTCCAGCACCCCGATCTCCTCTAACCTCTAGAACCGTAAGAAGCTCCTGTTGTTTAAGCAAGCCGTTCTATGATAATTTGTTATGGCAGCCGAAGCAGACTGAAATAGGTAGGGGAACAACTCTTATTAACTGTAAATAAAGTTTACACATGAAAAACTTATTACTACCCATTGAAAACAAATGCTGAGTGTTAAGTAAAACAAAGTAGAGGAGGGAACTAAAGATTCTAAGTGAGTGTCTGAGATGAGAGATGGTGTCAGGCAGTTGACCTTTTGTTTCTATATGCCTCCAACATTGCCCCAAAACAGCTGATTAAGCTCTTCAAAAACTAAGATGAGGAAAGCCATGTGTCTTACTTATTTGGGATTCATAATCTGAAATATTCCAAGACCAAAATGGAATGTGTATAAGACAGACACGCTGAAAACTTCCAAGGTCTCAAAGTAAATGTGTGGTATGCAGGTAAAGACATCCTGAACCTTAAACATTACAAAGCTTAATAAAAACCATTACTTGGAAACAACAAAGGATATCCTCTGCATGCCATCCACTATTCTCTCCAGTGTTTGGAGTGGATAAAGGTTTCTCTAGACATTGAAAGGAAATGATGCATATTTAGAGTGTCTTAATTTAGGAAGCTAAAGAAAAATCCTAACTCAATTTTCTAGGCAGGGACCTTAAGGTGTGGGTGGGGAAGCTCACACAGTGTTTGCTGATGGAGTTGTAAGGGCTCCCAAATTCTAAAACGAACTGAAACTGAGCACAGTAGAAAAAAGTCTTTAGACCAAGCATCTGGTCCCAGGAGATAACTCTCTTTCCTGTGCATGTAGCACCGGACAGAGTGTGTGTTCTCACAAATGTGACATGGTGATGTCTTACAAAGAGGTAATTTAGTTTTTGAAACAAAAGAAGCCTTGTTATATGGATCTAGACTATTTTGAGTATTAAACAACACTCACTGGGTTCTGGTCAGGAGGAAGAAGGGGAAGTAAGCTCAGGCCAACAGTTTGCATTACAATTGTGGGTCTATGATTTTATGAAATTCAAGCAATGGCAACAGGCCACACTTGAGAATGTGATCTTGAAATGAACCTTTGCCAGTCAGGTGTGGATTAACTCTGGGCTACAGGGCATGCTAGGGCATAGCTTAGGACTTCCTTTTGGAATGTCAGGCATAACACCCACAAAGGGACCTGCAGTCGTCCCCAGACGTCTCTGAGTTGGGAACTGTAATTGTTATCAGAGCCAGAAGCACAGTGGTAGACAACCAGCTGGTGATGGCTAGAAGCAGGGTGAGGATTGGAGTGGTCATTGGAGCATCTAACCATCTTCGGTGTTGGAGTGTGAACCCCTTGGTCAAAACCACAATCTCAGAGGGCAAAATGAATGCAGCTGGGTCAGTTAATCATGCCCCATCCAGGACAATACTGTTTAAAGCACACGGACCCCATGGGCTGATTGTTGGACCTTTCTTTAAGCAGCTCCTGCATGAACTAAAGTTCAATCTAGTGATGAATGCGATTTGAACTAAATAATAGCAGTAAATACCATACATGGTTAGAAATTTTGATTGATAATAATAACTTTAAAACCACTTTGAATTCTTTTGACTTTGCACAAAGTATCAAATGCTGTTTTACTAGCAGATAAAACCTTCATCCTTTAGAAGGATAACAGAGCTTGTGAAATTTAGATTCTTCCTGAGGTAAAGATTTACTCAGTAATGGTTTTCCTTTTGTCTAGCTGTGATGTTTGCACCTGCCACAATGCTCATACTCAACTTTTGTGACTTCTTTTTTTTTTTAAAGGAGAGGGCTGCAAGAGCTATCATTATTAATACAATAAATGGCAAAGCAATTTTACATTAAATACTAATGATACTATTAGTAATATTATATATTATTAAAACTAGCCTTTTAAGTCTGCACAAATCCTGTCCTAAACTTTGAGTTTTTGCAACATATAGTGCTACATGTAAGGACACTGTGTTTGTTTCCTATTGCTGCTGAGACAAATTACCACAAAATTTAGTGGTTTAAAACAACATACATTTATTCTTTTGTTCTGGAGGTGAGAAGTCTGAAGTGGGTCTCACTGGGCTAAAATCAAGGTGTTGGCAAGGCTGTGTCCTTTCTGGAGGCCCTAGAGGACAGTCCGATCCTTACCTTTGGGGCTTCTAGGGGCTGCCTGTGTTCCTTGACTCGTGGTCCCCTTCCAGCA
This sequence comes from Cervus canadensis, assembly GCF_019320065.1. Lineage (NCBI taxonomy): Eukaryota > Metazoa > Chordata > Mammalia > Artiodactyla > Cervidae > Cervus > Cervus canadensis. The sequence goes on from NC_057401.1 coordinate 23,752,881, forward strand.
ATGGCTTCACTTCAACTTCTGCCTCATTTGTCATCTCTCTGTTTATGTCATCACATCTTCTCTAATTCCCCTGTCTCTCTTTTATAAGGACCCTAGTGATTAAATTGGGTGCACCTGGATAATCCAGCCTAACCTTCCCATCTCAAGACCCTTAATCAAACCTGTGACACCCCCTTTTTGCCATGTAAGGTAACATACTCATAGGTTTTGGGGATTAGGACATGGACATCTTGGTGGAGAAGGGGACAGGAAGCAGAGTTCTGTGGATCACAGACACTAAAGAGGGAAGTATAGAGGACTTGGTAGAATCTGTTGTCATTCCTGGAGGGAAAGGAAATCAAGATAGGCAAGTCCTGATGCTGGGTTTAGGATGTTATTGTCCTGTGAAACACCAAAGTTAAATACATGCCAGATAGACTGGCATTCTCACACATGGGATCTGCAAATCCTGGCTCTGAGCAGGTTTAATATATGGCCATGACTATACTTGGTTTTTGTGTTCCTTGAAGACTCCAGCTTAAATATTTACTGTAAATTGTGTGGGATCCTGAAATGTCTGCAGTCCTGGTAAAAAAAAGAGCTCCAAGACAAAAGGAGGCACACCTTAATTAAAGAAATTCAGTATGATTGTAGACTTTAGTGGAATGGAAATGAATTAAGTTATTTGTTTGGTTGTTTTAATAAAGATTAACAGGGGCTTAAAAGGATCTATTTCATATCAGAATCTAAGCTGGTAGTCAGTTTGGAGTCTAGCCCTTTGCTTCATGAGTCCTTTATGGCTCAGGGTCCTTCTAGTGTGTTCTCCTATTGCCAAGATTATTCTGTTCCTGTGCAAGTTGAAGACAGCTCACCACTCCCATGTCTGTTAGTTTTTTGGGAAAGAGGAAATGGAGGCCAAGCAGGTCCTTTATGGGCATGACCTGGAAGTACTACACAACACTTCCCCTCACCTCCTAAGTCCCGGAAATTGAGTCACATGAGTGCATCACTGCAGAGGAGACTTGGAAATGGGGGCTCTGGTAAGGAGCTAAGACTCTGGGGGTTCTATTTCTGAAGGGGAGAAGAGAATGGATATTGGGGGACAGTTTGCTGTCTTACAAGGAAATACATTGGGGGATAGTTTGCTGTCTTAAAAGGAAATAAGCTGAGGCAGATTGATCTGCGCTTCAGCTTCAGACAAGGCAACACACTGTGAGAAAGTTTGCCTGCAGCCATTGCCAGAGCATATGTTGAATGAGCACATAGTGGGGCAGCAAGTGTAATTTCATGATTGTGACAAGTCCAGCTTCTAGTTAGATGGATAACTGAGGCTTTATGCTGCAGGATCAAATCTAGTATTTTATTTATGAATATCAGCATATTGTATATACTTTTGTCCACTGAGACATGCACACATCTATTTAGTGTACATTTGTATTTTGACAATTTTATTCTGGAGGGTATAACTGGAGGGTTATATGCGTTATAATCTAGGAAGTGAGAGTTTATGATTGTTTGCTTTCTTTAATAAACAAAATAATATTCTCAAGAAGTACAAGAATATTTGGGTAATGTTGCCGACTTCCCTGGCAGGGGGATTTAAAGTTTGAGGTTTAACAAACTTGTTGAGAGCTGCAAATATTCATCCTACTCTCTATTTATACAGTAAGAGAGTTACACCATGAAATGTGTGAGATTGACAGGACTACCATGTTTTTTGAGTCACCTTTAGAAATTGGAGCCGGGATAAGAGCAAGATAAAATCTGTTTGGCTTAGGTGTATTCTTCTGGGGAATGTGGAATGTTTCCTTTCCCCTCATCATCAAGACTTGTCTGCTGCAGACCTCTGTGATTCCAGCACAGCTCCACTTGGGTGGCCCTTCACACTGCGTCTTACCTATGCCAACCCCACTCTCTTTCTGCTTTCAACCTGCTCACAGCCTGTGCTTCCTTTCTGGGTGACCGGAGCAATAGGCAATCCAGTGGCCACGCCAGGAACTGGACTCCTGCCCCCGCATCTTATCATTCCCTAGGTTGGGACCTCTCCCATCCTCGTCATCTCTCCTCTTTGCTGCTGTTACCCAGGTTCTAGCACCACCAATTTTTTTTTTTTTTCTTTTTTTTGCCTAGAAAACCCTAGCAACCTCCTCCTAGCTGGTCATCTCTTTCTGGTCTTGCCCCCTCTTAATCCACTTCTTCCTTCTGTAAGCAGCATAGTCTGTGAAATGCAGATGTGCTTATGCTGTAAACTTCTCAGCAGCCTCCCTTAGCTCTTAAAGCCCAGAATCTTTAACAGAGTTTGTAAGGTGCCCTCATGGACTGGCTTGCTTAGCCATTTAACCTTTTCTCTATACCTCTTCTTCTCCCTCCAGCATTGTGTATCATACTCATCTGTTTTCATCTCCAGGTCTGTTCTCTTTTTTCACTTCCAGTGTTTTGTACATGCTGTCCTCTCATCGTGGAAAGATGAGCTGTCACCTCTTCTGGGAAGTCCTCCATGACCTCCAAAACCTGGATTAAATACTCTTTTCTAAGTGTCCCCTTTCTTTGCACTTTAGAGTCTTTGACCAGCCAAAGTAACTGTTGCACAGCCTTAGAATTTGTTGTTAATTTTTCTGTCACTGTAAGCTCAGCAAGGGCAGTGACCATGTCACTCTATTTCTCCCTTTATCCCCAGCATCTGATGGCTCTTTATCACCATCATTATTATCACTACTGACATTTACTGAGCACTTACTAAGTGCTAAGGCCTTTACAGGTAAATTATTTAACTCTCTACAATCTTGTGAAGAAAGCACTGTTATTAATATTACGATGATTTCATAGAGACAACTTGGCACAATGTGGTTAAATGTCTTTTCCACATGGTGGAGACAGGATTTGGAGCTTGAATTTGAGTGGATTTATGCTGAATTTTCAATCCTCAACCAGCACACTTTATTACCCTCCAGCCAGGCAAGGGAAGGCTTGCTGAAGTTCGATTTTTATTTTTGATTTGGAATATTTTGATCTAGATGGAACCATGGAGAGCATTTTCCTTCATCTGAGTTATAGCGCTAATAAACAGTACACTGTATCCCAGGTTGTTCTCTTGGTTAGGCTGCTGTGCAGTTGAAGGCAGAGTTGAGTTAGCCTTCAGATTGTGCTCTGTTCTCTGTAGATTCTCCTCCTCACTCTGCTGGCTGCCTTTGCTTTCAAGGCTTAACAGTTTGAAATAGTGGCTGTAGCTACAAGTTTATTATTCACAAGTGGGGAAGAAATTCTGTCTTCTCTCTTAACTCAGCTTTATATATGAAATATAACATTTCTCATTTCTTGACTGTAGATATCCTGATTTAAAAGGCAAAACAAAAAAGAGACAGTAGAAAATTGACTAGTTACTTGAGGATCATTCTTTATGAAGGCCTTTGGAAAGTTTCTTTTGGTTATTATTAATTTGGTCATTATCAACTGTGTGGTTAGGTGAAGAGGCTCTGTTCTTGACAGACATTTAGAGTCATTTAACTTAGGAACTTAAAATGTTTACTATTTCCTGATGCAAATGACATGATGGTCTTTAACAAGAGTATATCTGGTTGATGGAAAAGTCCCCCCTTGGAAATGAGTATTTCTACGTTGTCTCTTTTTAAAGGCAATTGACTTTGATTTTTTGACATGTTTAGTTTAGTCCTTAGGACTAGTACTTTTCTCTTGATAGGAAGTTTGTCAGTGATTAAAACTTTTTCTAGAATGCAGCCACTCTCAAGTGTATGGTTTATTCACATCCATGACTTGGGAACACAATTGTGTTTTAGATTTTAAGCAGAGCCAATAGGTTAATATGTTTATAGAGGAGAATGTACTTGACCCTGGGGATCATTTGGTCTTTGCCATGTAGAACTCAAATTTATTTGAACATTGACTTAAAATATTATACAAACTGAATATGAATGGGAGGCTTTATGCTTATTGCATGTTGGAGAATCAGTCTGTGTCCTCTGTATTCCTTTGAGTTGAGCTAGGGCTCTGGCATGCAGTAAGTGCTCAGTAAGTATGCACTGACTACATGGGTGTATAGTACTTTGGGTTGGGTAGAACACAGAGGGCTTTGCCCAGACTCCATTAGGCTCAGGCAGCTTTGGCTATAGCACCAATCACATATCTCACAGGTGTGCACTCCCACTTGAAAGATCCATGAAGGCAGAGAGTCTCACTTGCCTTGTTCACTGTTGTACCTCCAGTATCTGGATAAGTGTCTGATGTGTTGCAGGTGCTCAGAGCATATCTGTGGGAATGAATGAATAAATGAACAGAGCTCCATTCAGTGGGTTGGAATTGGTAATACCCGCCCTTGGGATACACAGAGACATTCCAGGAGGTTTATGGCATTGAGATGATTGTTGAAGAAATTGGTGTCCGTCTGTATAAATTCTTCTGACACCCCCCCCCTTTCACAACTGCACTACTTCCAGTTAGGAGAAAAGCCACTGATCTCGCTCCTGAGTCTTTTTCAGGTATGAAAACCTCTAGGGCATAAAACAAAGGGAAAATTCAAACTATGGTGTTGGTGTTAAGACAGTGAATAAGTCTAAGGTGACCAGTTAAGTCATTGTCAGTGTTTTGCTTTTGACAAAATTGAAGGCAGATACACTCAAATTGCCAGCTGGGCCGCTAAAAATAACATCAGTGAGTTGAAGCATGATTTTTGTCTTATGACTAGGAGGAGTTGAAAGAATCAAGTGATATCACTGTAGGAAATCTTCTATGCCCACCTGTTTATAAGAATAAGTGCCTCAAAGCTTATATCTGTATATAAAAATATGAAAAATAGAAGTAGAATTGATATTGAGCTATATTTCTCATTCTGTCAATAACTAATAATCCTCTATATTCTGTAAAACATACAGCCTACCCATTCCATTAAAAGATGTGTATTTCCAAAAATTTTTACTTTTCATATTACAATAGATTTATCAACATTTATTACATATTTGTTTTGATCAATTGTGGACCAATAATAATCTTATGAACTCAATCCATAAAAAAACATTTTTAAACATTTAAAATCTATGCTCTGTTTATGCGAATTCCATTATGGTTCAGTGGTTAAGACTCCACGCTCTCATTGCCCAGGGCCTGAATTCAATCCCTGGTCAAGGAACTAAGATCCCATGAACTGTATGATGTGGCCAAAACCAACAACAGCAACAACAAAAAGCAAAAACCTGTGGTCACTTTGAAATTTAAGATGTTAGTTACATGGTTTATTTGTAGGAAAGCATGATAGTTAATAAAAGATTTTTAAGCATAAAGGTACCTTAAGTTTGGGGATAGGGAAAAGATACGTAATTAGAGAAGAAAAGGATAAAAGCAAAATTATGCAAGAATTAAGAGGACCTTTGTTTTGTTTAAAAAATGAGTAATGTTTCTAAAATCTGATATTTAGAGAGCTTTTTATCCATATAAGAGATTGACAGTTTTATTTATAAACGTGGATCATTACAAGTTGGAGTTTAAACATGACTTAATAGTTAGTGGCCAAGAGATACTGAGTGGATGATGATATCTTTGCCTGATACATGGAACACACAGAATATTTGGGGAGCAAAGAAGATTATCTTGACTTTAGATGTGCGATTTGGAGGTACCATGTTGGAAGTACATTCTTAGAGCCTGAAGGCAGTGTCAGAATTGGAGATTTGTAAAGGAGACAGAGACCTCTGTCTCTCTTGGTTCACTGCACTGTTTATCCCTGTTGCTCAAAATACTGCCTGACCCAGAGTAAGCTTTTAGAAATTATTTGTCAGATGAATGAATGTATGGATGGATATAATTTTGGAAGGCCTCCAACTATAGAGGATTGCTGTTTTACCCTTTGCCCCATTAGTTCATTATGTGTCTTGGTTCACCTTCCTGTTTCCTTTCTCTGTAGGGCCTGGCAGGTTCTGGACAATGGGCTAGGAAGTATACATTCATGTTATACTCCATGATTAAAATACTGCTTTTCCCTTTGGTCTTTATCTTTTAAAAATTGAGATTATTTTCCTGCCATTGCTATGGGGGTTGAAAACAGTTTAATCTTTGCTTCATTATATTTGAATGCTTTCTAATCTTGTTTTGTTAACAGTGACAAGGGTAGGTTAACTGGGACATTTCAGCTACTATTCTTCAGCTTTATCTGTTGCAGGCTCAAAATGAAAATTACTAATTATAGCTGGGTTACCACAAAACCATTAATATTATGATTTGGGGGTACTTTTATTTTTTTTTACAAATACATAATTCACTTTAGCCTTATGATTAATGTTTAAAAAAGAAAAACATATAACAGTGCTGTGCCACTGACCCTGTAATCTCTGCCTTAATGTTTCCCCAGCAATTGTAGGCAGCAATGTGGAAAATTTGCTATATTGTTATCCTGTTTTCCCACCCCATCACATGAATTCAACCAAGATGAAAAGATAAGCCAAAAGTTTTACTGCTCGGTGACTCCCTTTATGGCCATTATGTTCCCAAATGCTGCTTTCTGTTGCCGGTACCCAGCAAGAGAAATGAAAGTGCCTGTTCATTTCACTAAATTTCATCATCTAATTTCCTGTCTAAACTTTTAATTTGAAAAGATAACAAACTGAATTTTATGTAAGTGGGGAAAGTAAGCTAAGATAGAACTTTGATGAAACTTTTAACAGATTTAGAACCAGAAAATGTTCATTTTAATGAGCTCACATGAAGAATACCAGGAGGAGTCTCAGCTTTTCCGGTAGGAAGAAAGATCAGTATACTTTATTGTTGTTTTACTTATTAGAGAGGACAAAATTGTTTGCTGTTATAGGAGGAAAGAACAAAACACAGAAGTCTAGACATGGGATATGAACTAGCAATATGGTTACTAACAAAGGAATGAAAATAGGTAATCGGGCTTTGGTTATGTTTTAGGGAAGAGACAGTTTGTCAGTATTGGTGCTTTGAGAGTCTAAAAATCAGTGCCATAAAAGCAGGCAGCTTTGTGGATTCAAAGGTATGTTCTGATTTAAGCCCTACTGTTTACTTGAATAATGTTGGGCAAAATACTCTATAATCTGGGCCTTGTTGTTCTCTTATGAAAATGATGAATTTGAATGATTCTCACTAAAAATCACCCTTAATCCTACTTCTTATGAGTCTAGCCTCATTTGTAAAGCAGCATTAAAACCAGAAGCTTAGATGGTGGCTTAAATCTTAGGGGAAAAAAATGGTTGTTGAAGAGAGGCAGGAAGATCCACATTTAGGACTGTGTGTGGGAGACAGATGTTTTGTGTATAGAAAGGTTTGTTGGGAAAAAAGTTTCTTAAATGAGAGAGGTTGAGATAACAGATCCTGAAAAGAAATGGTCCTTAAAATGCATAGAAACATTCATCTCAGAGTGTATATTCCTCTATTGACTTAATGAGTTTCTGGGAAGACCTTGTATTGAAAATGTGCATTATCATAGATAAATGTAGCACAGTAAGTATTAATTTATTACACTATTAATTTAAACATAGCACATTATCCTCTGAGACACATTAATATGAAACCTCAATTTTAGTCTTATATAGGAATATAAGGAATTTTTGCTTATTCATTCCTAGATGATAAGAGAAAATGACTCTTCCTGTTCCCCTCAAAAAGAGGTGGTGGTTATGGGGTGTGTGTGTGTGCGTGCACACTCATGTGAGGAAGATTGATCCAGCTTTGTAACCTGTGAAATAGGTAAATATGAGATATTCATTTACCTGTCCTGAGCCTCAGTTTTCTGCTGTATGAAAGACTAGATATTCTCTAAGAATATTTTCAGTACATATGCTGTATGATTACAAATATAATAAATTAAAACCTAGACTACTGAAATTCTGGTTTGTTTTTGCATATTTAGTCCCAATATTTCCATACCTAACTTAGGACTAGTTCAATTTGACAAATATCTGTTGAGTGTCCTCTGTGTGTCAAGTGTGAGACTCTAGAGGTTGGACAGTATCCTGACCGTTGTGGGATCTACTGATGGAGGATGGAAGGAATGAAAAGTGCCCACTGAACTGAGAAGGTAGCCTGAGACAGAAAAACTAGGCAGGCAGCTCCATGTAATCAATGGATCAGTTTCTTATAGGGTAACTTACAGGATGGGATCTGGATCAGGTGTACAATGATTGGAGGCATTCCCAGCTGCATGCTGCACTACCAGGAGGCCACTGGGACAACATTATAGTTAACCCAGCATGTGGGGGTATGTGCTTATAAACTGGAAGTGCATTCCTAAGTTAAGATGGTTGAGTGGGTGCTTTGAGTATGCTAGTGAAGGGCTTTATCATTATTTGGAGACTAACAGAACATAGATTTTATGCTAACCTATGGTTCCATAACCATAGGTTTTATGCTAACTAACAGGCCACCTGGTTCTAATGATTTTTTAAACAGTATCTATTAACTATAAAGCCCTTGACAACAGAGAAGTGACTAATCACGTAATACAGTCCTAGGTAGGGTCAGTGGAAGGACAGGAGGAACTGCACAGGCCCTTGATGGTGTCAGTTATGCTAACAGTCATACAACTGATTATTTTCGGAGGTCCTTCTGAGTTAGCTTGATAAATTTGACATGGTAGGACATCTTGTCAAATCTACCTTGTTAATTCATGTGGTCCAACTGGATTTGGAAACTGGGTTATGAACCATAAACATTAGGCATTTAAAAATAACACTGAGGTCTATGAGTGGATGTGGGTGGCAAGGATGAAAGTGTTACCTTCTACAGTACATCACGGTCTAGGCTTCTCACGTAGGATGGATGTGGTTGGCAATACTTTGGTGTTAATGACCCCATGGCTCCCAAGAGTGATGCGCTCTTGGGTCTGTAGGGAAGTCATATGTCAGGGAACGTTTAATTTTAAGGAATCCTATATGTTGTTTTCTGTTTCTCAAGGGCCCTCTGTTCCTTATCAGTTCCTGGAAAACAGGAACAAGCAGAGCTACACGCAGTTCTCAGGACTGAGGTCATGAGATGGAACGCATACGTGGATTCCTTTCAGTAACCTTTTACTTTTCTGTAAAACTACTTAGTCGTGTTCCTATTTCTCAAGGTATCCATTGTCTTCTGGCCCTGTGATTGTTCTTCCCCTAGTTACTGTTGTTATGACCCTATGACGGTTGTTATTCCCTTAGTTACTGTACTTATGCGTCTGGTTTCCGTGTTTTTGCTCAATTTTATTTTTTGCCTAAAGCTTCCTTGTATAACAATATATAAGCATATGCTGCCATGAATAAAGCACCCTTGTTTCACTCAAGACTGGGTCCCCCGCGTCCTTCTTTTTGTCGCTTTCTCTTCGTTGACACTCGTCCCCTGGTCCCAGTCTGTAAAGACCATAACAGTCATGTTGGAGTTACCTTCTGACCTGGGAAACACTGTTTTCCCTCTGCAGGCCCTAGCTCCTAGCAAATGTGAGCAAGTCTTGCTTCTTATGACCTGTCACCCTCCACGAGGTGAGATCAGAAGCAAGCAAAACTTTCTTCTTATGCTCATATAGCCGAGGCCTATGCAGAAAATCCTGGAATTTACTCATTAACTGGACTTCATTCCAGGTGCTGAGCTTGGGAGAATAGGGAGATGTTCTTAATTGATGACTCAGATTGGAACTACAGGGAAAAGTGATGATTATATGCTTGGGGGCACATTTCTTCACTTCTCAGTTTGGCATCCCCATTTGTTAAAACAAGAAGTTTGACTATGGCATTAGAAAGTTTCATCAACTCTATGATTCTATGACTCAAAGGATGGCCTTTGAGTCATTGTCAGTATCTCGAGCTTGACCATGACCTGAGTTTCATCCTGTTTAGAGCACCCTGACCCTCTAAGACAGGGAAAATACTCTGTGCATTTTATAAAGAATTTTCTCAAAAATGGGTTGAAATCATGATGTATGATCTTTTAAATATGTTGTTGGATTCTGTTTGCTAGAATTTTGTTGAGGATTTTTGCATCTGTGTTTATCAGTGATATTGGCCTGTAGTTTTCTTTTTTTGTGCCATCTTTGTCTGGTTTTGGTATTAGGATGATGGTGGCCTCATAGAATGAGTTTGGGAGTTTACCTTCCTCTGCGGTTTTCTGGAAGAGTTTGAGTAGGATAGATGTTCAATTCAGTCACTCAGTCATGTCCGACTCTTTGTGACCCCATGAACCGCAGCACACCAGGCCTCCCTGTCCATCACCAACTCCCGGAGTCCACCCAAACCCGAGTCCATTGAGTTGGTGATGCCATCCAACCATCTCATCCTCTGTCATCCCCGTCTCCTCCGGCCCTCAGTCTTTCCCAGCATCGGAGTCTTTTCAAATGAGTCAGCTCTTCGCATCAGGTGGCCAAAGTATTGGAGTTTCAGCTTCAACATCAGTTCTTCCAATGAACACCCAAGACTGATCTCCTTTATGAGGGATTGGTTGGATCTCCCTGCAGTCCAAGAGACTCTTGAGAGTCTTCTCCAACACCACAGTTTGTTAGCTCTTCTCTAAATTTCTGATAGGATAAGACCAGAAACTATAAAACTCCTAGAGGAAAACATAGGCAACACTCTCTGGCATAAATCACAATGAGATCCTCTATGACCCACCTCCTGGAGGAATGGAAATAAAAGCAAAAATAAACAAGTGGGACCTAATTAAACTTAAAAGTTTTTGCACAATGAAGGAAACTATAAGCAAGGTGAAAAGACAGCCTTCAGAGTGGGAGAAAATAATATCAAATAAAGCAGTTGACAAAGAATTAATCTAAAAAATATACAAACAGCTCATGTAGCTCAATACCAGAAAAATAAACGACCCAATCAAAAAATGGGCCAAAGAACTCAACAGACATTTCTCCAAAGAAGACATACCAAAAAAAAAAAAAAAAAGAAGACATACAGATGGCTAACAAACATATGAAAAAATGCTCCACATCTCTCAGTATCAGAGAAATGCAAATCAAAACCACAATGAGGTACCATTTCACACAGGTCAGAATGGCTACTATGGAAAATCTATAAACAGTAAATGCTGGAGAGGGTGTGGAGAAAAGGGAACCCTCTTACACGTGGTGGGAATGTAAACTAGTACAGCCACTATGGAGAACAGTGTGGAGATTCCTTTAAAAACTGAAAATAGAACTGCCATATGACCCAGCAATCTCACTGCTGGGCATACACACCGAGGAAACCAGAATTGAAAGAGACACGTGTACTCCATTGCAGCACTGTTCATTGCAGCACTGTTTATAATAGCCAGGACATGGAAGCAACCTAGATGTCCATCAGCAGACAGATGGATAAGAAAGCTGTGATACATATACACCATGGAATATTACTCAGCCATTAAAAAGAATGCATTTGAATCAGTTCTAATGAGGTGGATGAAACTGGAGCCTATTTTACAGAGTGAAGTAAGTCAGAAAGAAAAACACCAATACAGTATAAACACATATATATGGAGTTTAGAAAGATGGTAACGACGACCCTATATGTGAGACAGAGCAAAAGAGACACAGATATAAAGAACAGACTTTTGAACTCTGTGGGAGAAGGCGAGGGGGGGATGATTTGAGAGAATAGCATTGAAACATGTATATTACCATATATGATATAGATCGCCAGTCCAAGTTTGATGCATGAAACAGGGCACTCAAAGCCGGTGCACTGGGACAGCCCAGAGAGATGGGATGTGGGGGGCAGTGTTCAGGATTCGGGACACATGTACACCCGTGGCTGATTCATGTCCATGTACGGCAAAAACCATCACAATATTGTAAAGTAATTAGTTTCCAATTAAAATAAATTAATTAATTTTTTAAAATGGGTTGAAATCAGAGAATATTTTTATTTCTTCATTAAGTAGTAAGTCAGCTTGACCAGAGCTCTGTGTTCTTTTGGCATTTGTGTCTACTTTGAGCATTGAGAGTCTTTGAATTGGATTAATATGGGTGCAACTTCTAAGTCTTGTTCAAGTCTTTAATTATTTCCTGGGCCACAAAAGGTGAGAGACCAGACTCAAAAGAAGATGGTACCTTTAGATATATCTAGAAAAAACAAGTCAAAGTTCTGGAATTCACTGTAATGAATCTGATGTCAAAGAAAGAGGGAGTGGTAGCTTGTATCTGTGTAATTACCATGGTGAAATTAAATCTGTGGGTTGTGCAAAAGCACCAGCTTTCCTAAGGTAAGGATGGACCAAGGGGATTGGGGTTGGAGGAACCACACTTGTTCTTCTTTCCTTTCTGTGCAGAGAAATGTGGTTTGTCTTATAACTTGGGGCAGCCCTGGGTCAGGTGCGAAGATTACAGGAAGAAGTGTGCAGAACGCAGGGTGCCCATTCTGAAGGGGTGTCACTAAACAAGGCCACACTGGGGATCTCGAGGTGGGATGGCTGAGAGCACGTTAGGCCTTTCCTCCCCTCCAGGCCTTGAGCAGAGGTTTGTGTCAGACTTGAAAGCTAACACATGTTGATGCATTTGGGGAAATGCTAGAATTCATTCTGCAATGTGAAATCACTTGCCACATGTTTTTGCCTGTATATTAACTGAGTCACTTGTACCAGTCAAGGGGGTGGAAATTCTAAGCGTGTTCTGGGGAGACAGTCTTTTCTGTGATTTTTTTTTTTTTTTTGGTTAATGTTTGGTATCTCCCTTATTTTATAGTCTGGTTGCTGACCTGGAGTGACAAGGCTTTTTGTTAACAAAAGGCACCGTTATAATTATGTTATGATGTTGTAAGAACATACTATGGTCCTATTCATAATTGATTGTCCAGTTTGTCAGAGAGCATTACATGGTCATTCTATATGTTTGTTTTCTCTCTGGGATACAGAAAATTTATTGTAGTCATTTATCTCCCTGGCAGTGTGTGAGATAAACTGTTGATTTTTGAATGTTTGCCTATGTATAACCTTTTAACTATGAAAGCCTGTTAAAATGCTGGGCTATTTTCTTTCTCTCACTCACCTCTAACCTATATTTAGATTTCCCTTGCAGACCATTTGAGAGAATTTCAACTATTATCAGTATTGGGAAGGAGGAGATGTAAGTGAGTCAACGGAAATATTGAGTTGCTGCAAAGTCACATTTTAATCCTGGAAAGAAATGATTTAGGGTGATCAGTAGTTTTTTAGTTTACTTACATATCTATTCCTCTGGCATGAATAATCAGGGATTGATAACAGAACTGTTTGCCAGCAGCCAACCCCAAGGTTAAGAGTGTGTTTGTGTGAGTATGTGTGTGTGTGTTGGAGGTGGAGAGTCGGGGGAGTGTGGTCCTACCTATTCAGATGTGTGAGTACTCCCTGGTCATACCGGGCTATCTGCTCCTTGCTTACATTCCTGCTGGGTGTGGGGTTGGCTCTGAACTAGCCTGGGTGCACTCTTAGGCTCCCTCTGTATGATCACCCCATCACTTGTAGACCACTCTATCCTGAACTCACAGCTGAGAGCAAAGCTTGGCAGGAGCTGGGGACTGTCTTTGCTGGAAATTGGGGGTTAAAGTCGCTGCCTGGACTGAATTCAGTGTCGTCATTCTCCTTGGGACTGGTCTATATGGCTTTTATTGTCTCAGAAGCTCTATGCCCTGCAGAGTCCATGCCAGCTACTTCTGGCAACATGGCTTTCCTTTTCTACCATGATGCCTCCCTCTCCCCACCTTATCTTGGCTCATGGGCGCTTTAGGTGGGTACTTTGGGGCTGCAGTCCTGATGCTTCTCAGCAGCTCTGGCTTGATCCCTGCCTCTTAAAGAGAATCTGGGCTTTCCACCTAAAGCCCCTGTCCCTCCACCCCACTTCTGATCTGAGTGCCTTTCCATTGTTTGAGAGAATCTTAAGCTCCCTTGGGGACTTTGGCCCAAGCCAGAGTTCAAGTGCCATGGGAGTTTGTATATTCTGGAGCTATTCTAGAGACAGTGGGAATTGCATTTGGATATAGGTTCAGTTTGTGATCCAGGACTTCCAAGAGAAGGTAGATGTTCTTAGAGAACGAAAGGGAAGTGAAAGTGGCTCAGTCATGTCTGACTCTTAGCGACTCCATGGACTATATAGTCTATGGAATTCTCCAGGCCAGAATAGTGGAGTGGGAGCCTTTCCCTTCTCCAGGGGATCTTCCCAACCCAGGAATCGAACCCAAGTCTCCCACATTGCAGGCAGATTCTTTACCATCTGAGCCACAAGGGAAGCCCTCTTAAGAGTATACCTATTTGTAATTGTTCTTTTCCTAGCACCCCAATTTTCTCCTTAATTGTAAGTGGATCAGATCCTTTTCTTTGTTTTAGATGGGACTAGCTAGAAATATAGTACATGAATAAAATGAAAACTTGATGTCTGTCTGTGAGTATCCATCTGCAGTAGGAAGATGGGTTGATTTCTGAGGTGTGCTGAGCACCAGCAGCCTGTGGTTCTTACAGTCTGGCTGACCTAGTGATGTCTACAAACAGTTCCCCTACCTCCACTTAAGTATGTTTTGCAAATACAAGGTGTTATTGTTGTGGCAGCAAATAATGTAAGTCAATACTCCTGTGTTTATATACAGCTCTGAAAAGAAACCAGTGGAAGAGAAGAAACCAACAATTGTGGTCTGAAAACAAGTACCTATCCCTGTTTTGCTGGAGGCCATAACTTTGTGTGGGCTTAGAAAGGGGGTCGGTTTTTACCAACAGGAAACCAGTAGCCTCTTCACTGCCAAGCAACCAGATACTTGGGTTATTTCTTGCCAAGAATTTTGGCATTTTTAAAATTTGAAGTTAGATACATGATTATGACAAAAATGAGTCAAGCAGTTTAGCTGCTTATTTATTATTTATGTTGAAGTTGGCTCCACACCATAACTGGCCTTGACCCTGGTTCATAGCTCCTTAGATCAAAGCCTATGAAAATCATTGAATGTCCAAATAGCAATTCCTAATAGTGAGGAATTTGGCTCAATTTCTTTCTAGCTTAGGTCGCAAGTTGAGTGTTGGCTGAGTCCCTCTTGGGTGAAGGACTTGGCTCTGGGTCAGTCTGCTGGGCCTTGGTCTAGAGTGGGATTGACCTAGTGGGCTTAGGGGCAGGGTAGGCCTTAACTCATTTCTAATATAAACATCTATGAATAGTTATATAATACAAGTTCCTAAGTGTGAAGTTACTATTTTTAAAATATTTTTTAATTTTTTGTCCACACCACCCAGTATGAGGGATCTTTGCTCCCTGACCAGGGATCCAGCTTACACTCCCTGCAGTGGAAGTGAAAGTGTTAGACACTCAGTCATGTCCAACTCTTTGCAACCCCATGGACTGTAACCTGCCAGGCTCCTCTGTCCATGGAATTCTCCAGGCAAGGATCCTGGAGTAGGTAGCCATTCCCTTCTGGAGGGTATTTTTCTGACCCAGGCATTGAACCCGAGTCTCACTGTGTGAGCTCCCAGGGAAACCACCTGCAGTGGATGGGGCAGAATCTTAATCTCTGGACCACCAGCGAAGCCCCTTAGGTGTGAAATTACTGAGCCAAAGGTATGGACCATATGAAAGTTTTTTTCCTTCCCCAATGTATTTTCCTTGGAGAAGGAAATGGCAACTCATTCCAGTATTCTTGCCTAGAGAATTCCATGGACAGAGGAGCCTGGCAGGCTACAGTCTATGGGGTAACAAGAGACGGACACGACTTAGCGACTAAACCACCACCAAATTTTACTAGTATCCTTCCAGAAACATACACTTTACACTTCCATCTGCTAGGCGTGCACTTATTGCCCTCTGGTAGACCTCCTCATCTCAACTCTAGATATTATAATTTAAAGGGACGCAAAATGAAATTTTTACCACTTAAGATAAAATTGTGTTAATTCTTTAATATTTTTATCAAACTAAGTGATTTTTAATTTGCACTTTTACTAGTGAATTGAATTTTTCCGTGCATTTATAGGGTGATAAGTGTATTTTAAACTCTCTACATTTCCTTTTATTTCTGTCACATTTCTTTTTTTTTTTTTATTTCTGTCACATTTCTTTTTAACGTCTGATAAACCGAGGCAAATTAAAAACTTTAGCAGTTTATTTGAGAAATTACTGATTTGAATTGGGTAGCACCAAACTGGAAGTAGTTAGGAGCAACAGGGACAAGGGGGAAGGCTTTTTTAGAGAAGAAGCAGAACTAAATTTAAACAAGGAAATTGTTTGATTGTCTATAGTTTAAGTGATTGTATTTTGGGGGAAAGCCTAGTTGGCTGATTATGATCAGCTAACCTTAGGATTTTTTTTTTTTTTAAGCATTTCTGGCTTAGGTTTGGGCTTGCTTATGGAAGCGTCTCTGGAGGAGGGCGTGGCAACCCACTCCAGTATTCTTGCCTGGAGGATTCCCATGGACAGTGGTGCCCGGCGGGCTACACCATGGAATCACAAAGAGTCAGACACGACTGAACGACTAAGCACAGCATAGCACATGGAGGCTACTAAGGCCTTGAAGCTACCTCAGTCTAATGGCGTTCTTGTTTAATTAATTTAACACTTCCCTTTCCAGTCATTAGAACAAAGAGTAAGTGCAAGAGTAAGAAAAATGATTTGGATTAGAGTTTGGAAAATTATCTAAAGTAATTATATATGTGTCTATGTCAATAGCTAGTCTTTTTCTGGGAATATAAATTCCTAAAAATGAAGACTGAAATAGTGAAAACAATGTTATAAGGCCATGTCTATAATTGGCTCAGTTAAGATCACAGTTCACTTTTCTTTGCAGATCCTGTCCCTAAACAGACATGATAGAAACACGTGCAAATCATGACTCTGCGGTGAGGCTTTTGAGAGGCAGGCAAAGAGCTATAGAAGACTGGAAGGCAACTTAGATGTTGCTTTTCCAAAATAGAAAGAAGATCACAATGTGCTTTAATGCAAAAAGCAGCCTGTACTAGTATGATTTGCAAATCACAAGTTTCTGTTACATTTTGAAGAAACAGTTTTGTGACAACAATAAACTCCTGCCATCCTACCCACACCCTCCACCATCTTTATCTTTTCCAGATGAGGAAGGGAAGGCTGTGTAGGCCAAGTACCTTAAGGACATAAGTGTATATTCACGTATCTCCATTGGTAGGAGTAAACCACTTTAGTAAGTACCTACTGTGTGTTAAGCACCAAACTGGGCAATGTAGATCAGAAATATTTTGCAGGAACCTTTCATGCAAAATCCATTGTGAGGGTGTTTGATTTAGATGCTGTTCCCTTACTCCTATCAAGTCATTTATAACTTACATGTTAAGATTAGTCAGAAAAGAACATGCAAATTCCAAACTATTGTTCTAATTGGTTCTCAAAATCATTTTGTAGTAACAAAGCCCCTAGAGGTTATGACCTTTCTTTCTATGACACTCCAGAATGTTGGGGAAAAGTAAGCTTCAAATAACAAATTATGTTAAATCAGATTCCTTATATAATAGAAACTAGTGTAGACATGCTATATATAGCAAGTTGTTGTTGTTTAGTTGCTGAAGTCGTGTCCAACTCTTTTGCAACCCCATGGACTATAGCCCACCAGGCTCCTCTGTCCATGATTTGCCAGGCTTCTCTGTCCATGATTTCCCAGGCAAGAGTACTGGAGTGGGTTGCCATTTCTTCCTCCAAAGGATCTTCCCAATTCAGGGGCTGAATCCATGTCACTTGTGTTTCCTGCATTGACAGGCAGATTCTTTATCACTGAGCCACCTGGGAAGCCCGTATATAGCAAGTACCTAGCAAGGTTAACACATCTTGAAGTTGAGAATACTCTTGTCAACTTTTCCCTACTGCTAATTGGCACGGGATCTTCATTATCTGATCTTGGGTAGCGGAACACTTCTCTTCAAGACACAGAGCATCACTGTTCCCTGGGAACAGAATTTGACAATCCCTAGTTTAATCCATAGGAGACAACAGCAAATATTTTTTTGGTTGAAAAGTTGTGCATGATAGTCTAGTTTTTATGACTATATTATACCCCCTGCCTTCCCCCTGGTCTCCATTTCCCAGTACTAGATTGACCTGTTTTTTAAGAAATGTGTTTCCCAGGTGGCACTAGTGGTAAAGAACCTGCCTGCCAATGCAGGGAGGTGGAAAGGATGTGGGTTCAATCCCTGGGTTGGGAAGATCCCCTGGAGGAGGGCACAACAACTTACTCCAGGATTCTTGCCTGGAGAATTCTGTGGACAGAGGAGTCTGGTGGGCTACAGTCCATGGGGTCACAAAGAGTTGGACACAACTGAAGCGACTTAGCACACACGAATGCAGATGTTGGTAATCATAAACGATTATGACTTCCCAAAATTTGGGAAGTTCTTTTAGCTTAAAGATTGTCAGAATTTGGGGAAGTTCTTTTATCTTAGAAAAATAGTGATAATCTCACTGTTTGCTTAACCTTATACAGTTACTTTAACGTGTCCTGACTGTCTCTGTCTGTGTTAGTCACTCAGGCATGTCCAACTCTTTGTGATCCCATGGACTGGAGCCTACCAGGCTCCTCTGTCCATGGAGTTCTCCAGGCAAGAAAAAACTGAAGTAGTATAAAAGAAGTTTGTATAAAAGTAGGACACGTTATAGAAACTGATCCCGTATCTCAGTTATATAATCAACAATAATTTAACCTACTTCAGTTTTCTCTTGTGGCTTGGCAAAAATACCTACTTGTGTTGAATTGAATGAACTTAGATTTTCGTTTGGTGATACTTCATTTTTAATAAGTTCTTAACTATCCTACCCACTTCCCCTGCTGATGTTAATTATGTCGGTTGTGTGTTGATCACTTGGGCACTGCTCTTGGTGCCATGTGGGAGTGGATGTGACCCAGCTCCCTGATCCTTTATGTCCCTCTAACCAATCCTGATTCACCTTTATCCTGACACAGAGCCTGTCAGGGGCCAAACTGGTAGAGAAGGCTTGAACTTAGTTAAATGGATGGTGTCTTTGTTGAAGACTTGTTTACTAGAACCTCAGCAAGTTCAGGGAGCATAGATGAGCTTCTGAGCAGCAAAATATATTCCCTCTAAAGAGCAACATGAAGCAACTAAATGCCTGGACTTTAGAACTTTCCTGATGCTCTCTCTTTTGCAACTGAAAGAATCTGAAGAAATGAACTGTTTCTTTACACAAAGTGACTTAACCGAGGCGAGCCTTCTATAAAGAAAATCTTTCTTAACTACTACATTTTTTGCCTGGCGTCATGGTGAAGCCCTTCTGTTGGATTTTGTGAGCGTTCAGGAGTTTCTTAGCACTTTTGTCATCTGGTTTAGTTTGGTTTCTGAGATCTGCTGAAGGATCCAGACAGTTGCTCCCGTTCTTCCAAGGGCTATAGCTTCTCAACATTAGCCTGTATTTTGATGTGGAGTACCATTTGTTTTGTTCCAATATGGAAAAATTCAGACAATTATAAGTTACTATTTTTCACTTATTCATCAGATAGCTGCATGGGCCAGCTCTTTGCATAAAATTACAAGGCATTAGTGTGCGCTTAGACAGAGGGTCAAGTTACCCTCTGCTGCCTCAGAGCTTGTCGGTGTTGACTGACTGTTGGAAGTGCTTGAGTAGCTTTAAAAAAGGCTGCTGAACAGACTCACCCCCAAGAAATTCTGCCATAATCATTTTTTGGTGTGAGTGAGACACTGGGTGTTAAATGTTCCCCTAGGTGATTCTAATGTGCAGGCAAGTTTGAGAACCACTGCTTTAGAGTAGATTATATTCTTAATTGGGGACAGTCTGGGTTTACTTCATTTGTTGTAGGTGTTCTTAACCTGGAAAGCAGGTTTAGACACAGTGAAACATACGACACCAAGGAGCTTAAAATAAAAATCTACTGGTTGGAATTCTTATCCTTGGAGCTTCTGAGTCTGTAGTTCTAAGGTATTTAGGAAAAACTTCTCAAGTGATCCTGATAACATTCCTTTAAGAGACACAGTCGTAAGTACAAAACAAGAAATGTAATTCTTTGATTAGAATAATTTCCCACTGACCTAACTTTTGAGTGTTTCATGGAATAAATATTCTACACCAAAAAAAGTTTGAAGTATCGTATAAAACATAAAAACTTCGAAACATTAGGGTGCAGATAAGCTTTACTGTTGAAATTTCTGTTGCATCAGATGTCTTGGTTTTGTTTTACCACCTATAGTGAAAGCATCACAGACTTTTGTATTGACCAGTGTTAATAGTTCATTACTTTGGAGTTTGGCTTTCCTAAGTGTGATTATGCATGTGAAAAAACATCCTCAGTAAAGTATGGGATAATTAAGTGAAAATACTTAAATATCTGTCAGAAACCTGTAGATATTTATCTTTTTTACTTCAGTTCAGAGCATGCCTCAGAGTCTTTCTGGCCACCTTAGAACTTTTGAAGTATGTGTTCTGTAATAAAAAGTGCGAGGCACTAATTAAAGCCTTACATCATTGTTTGCTTTTCTTCTCTTGCCTAAATTGGGAGGGGGTTTTAAGTGAATCACTTCCTAGGCTTCTCTGCAAATTGGCAGTGTTAGGTTTCTTTTGCTTTTTCAACCCATGGTCAATAATTTGGAAAAAAGAATGATTTAATTTAATATAGCCTTTGGTTGAAAACATCTTTGAAGTTAGATTACTAAGTATAGTAAAACTAACTTTGTCACTGTTGGAGGTCACTTGTGTTTTATAATTTGTTTCTTTTCAGAGAATGGGCTGTGTCTCAGATAGACTAGAATCGCGGCCCCAGTAACCTTTTGTGTGCCCGTTTGTAATTCTAGTACCCTCCAGGGCCAGTTTGGCCCGGGAGCACCTGCGCAGTGGAGGGACGTCCAGTTGGTTCCACAGCCGGTGTGTGTCTCTCCCCACTGCCGCTGGCCTCCGCTCCGTCTCCAGGGGTCCCTCTGTCACCCTAGCCAGCTCTCCATCTGAGGTGTCTCTGGCCTTTCCCTCCTACCCTTGTCCCTACATTTCTCTCCCCGAGGTCCCCAGAGTCACAGACCCTCTTCTGCTTAGAGACCTCCATGTCTCCGCAGAAGTTATTGGACCTTGTTCTTTCCACTTCAGAGAATGCACAATCAGGTATCTACTTAGTTGAGTCACATGTGTTCCTCATCCTTTGATTTCAAAAACGTGGTCTCTTCCCTGTTGTCCAGTTTTTTTTCAGTGCCCCACCCCCAACTGCTGCTTTTATTTTCCAGGTCAGCTAGAACTCCCCATGGTCATGAGATACATTCTCTACAGGTCCAGTCCCCAGTCCCTGCCACTCTGCTCCTGGTCTGTTTTGCTCCTGGGAGACTGCCAAGTTCTGCTCACCAGAAACCACAGGCTGACTGATACAGATTGATGATTTACAAGCTCTACTGCATACTCTGTGGCTCTGGAGCAATCTTCTGCACTCCTTAGATGACCAGGGCTGGCCTTCTTTCCCCTGCAGCTATTTAAGATCTTTTCTTACTATCTGTGAACATCAACCGTGTTCCTTCCTCCTTTATGCTCAGGCAGTGAGCAGCCTCACAAACTCCTTCACAGAGAAACTAGAGATAGGAAGCCTTCCATTTTTCTCTCCCCCATGTGTTCCTGTATATTATTGCCTATTTCTACCTTTCACCATTCTCTTCCCTGCCTGACTGGCTCGCTGTTGTCTTCTGGTCCCACCTCGGACTTTTTTCTCTGTTATTTTCATATCCTCGTATCTTTCTTGAGTCTTTCCTTATCTATTGCCTTCAGTCTCTTCTGTTCTAAAAGAGCACCTTCCCTACCGTTTCCATGCACTGCTCACTTAACTCTCTCTGCCCTTTACTGACCCACCTCTGAAAGATTAGTCTGTTGCTGGTTCTACTTCTCCTTTAACCAACTGCAACTGGACTGTGGCTTTCACACCTCTGTCCAGCTAATCTTACATGCATCCATTTCTTTTCAGCCCCCATCCTGTTTACCAGCATTTGACACTGTCGATCTCTTCTTTGACCTCCATGGTACAACTGTTGTCATTTTCCTCCTAATTCTTAGATTGCCTTTTCTTTGTCTGCTTCACTGGATGCTTTTCTACCACTCATTCTTTAAGTATAACCAGTCCTTCAGTGTTTCATGCTTGGCCTTTTTCACTTGTTGTCTTTACTTGGGTATGAATTTGTCTAATCACATGACTTATTTCCTTTGAACAGTTTATTAGTTCAACAAATACTCAACCAGTGCCAGGTACTCAGAAATGAGCAAGGCACACTCATTGCGTTTGAAAAGTCCAGCCAGTGTTCACGGAGGACCTGGTATATGCCAAACACTGAGCTTTACTAATGAGTCACACACAATTTCTGGCTTCATGGAACTTACATTCTAGTGGGGGAAACCCACAGGTAGCAAGCAGACAAGTAAATGCAGGAATATCAGATAGGGATAAGAGCATTAATTATTACAAAGCAGCAACAAAAAGAGTGTATGGGGCGGGGATCGTCAGAGAAATTCTGCTATAAGAACCTGGAAGAAGATGGCAGGCGTAAACCAAGCAACAATGGAGGAGGCAACTTAGTTAATCTGTGTTTCAGTGTCCTTGTCTGTAAAATGGAGAAAATAGCACACCTACCTCCATTGAGTATTAGAAGAGGTAACACTATACATGTGAAGTACTTCATACAATGTCTGCCCTCTAATAAGTCCCCCCTCTCTCTCTCTGTCCCTCTCATACACACACATATTTATCTGTATATCTTCCACCTCTCAAACTTCAGAGGGCCAATGAATATTTTTTAACAATTAAGACTAAAAAAGGTAGACTAGAAATTTGATTTTTAAGAATGGATAAGAAATAACAATTATAGGAGTTGATTTGAAGGCAGAATTAGTAGTTTTTTGGATGTGTTCTAAAAGGACTGTTTTTAACATTTTTGAAATGAAACACCTAAGTATCTTTCTTGAAGTAGGGTTGGTACTCTTCTTGTGTTATGTATCCAAAAAATGAATGAGACTAATGTTTAGGATATAAGAAATAAACATGCTAGTCTTTCTTCTTAAGTGGAAGGTTTAAGCACTTCTGGCAATTAGACGAAGCATAAGCTTTCTTGGGTGGCTTCCATTTACTCCTCTTCAAGATTTCCAACATTTCTCTCATGGAATTAAGGCTGTGTTTTCTCTCTACCGGTACTGTTGCCTGGAGAATCCAATGGAAACAGGAGCCTGGAGGGCTGCAGTCTATAGTCGCAAACAGTTGGACATGACTGAAGTGACTTATTAGCACATACAGGGTGAAAACACTTCACAATTAAAAACCTTTTTTTTTTTTTAAAGTGCATTGTCTTCCAGGTTTCCTGCTAGATCTAAGAAAAGCTAGCTTTAGTTTGGCCATTTTTTTCTTGACCTGGAGAAGGCCTTACTTAGAATGTCTCATTTTTCATAATTCATAAGATCCTGAGAAATAATTATACAGCTGGAATCTGGGCCACAAGTCAAGGAGGGAAGATTTTCACCTGACCTTTGTGGCTAGCAAGTCATATGGAACTCAGGGCCACTTTTTTGGCCTGCAGTTTCTTATTTGTGCAATGAACAGAAGAATGAAGATCTGAATGATCTGTGTGGCCTCCTGCTAACAGTCTGAAGTTCATAACTAGAAAACATTTAAGTTCTCATGATAGAGTGCATTCTTGGCAAACAAGTCAGTGATGTTGATTGTCCCAAAGTGGCTGGGTATGCCCTTGTGCAGTTCTTTATTAATTTGTTACCTATGGCCATTGCTTGAACATTGGTAATGAGAAGCTGTTGATTATCAGGTAGAATATCATCTGTAGGGTTTTCAAATGAGCAAGTGAAACTTCTGAGAAATGTGTATGTATGTTTATTAGGAAATGTTGAATGAGTAGATTGGCAAAATATGAAATGCTGAAAAGCAGAGGCACCAAGGATTTTTTTTCCTAAGATGATTCTTAATGGTGTAAACTCTCTAGTTTCATTCTGTTGTGGTTGTCATTCAGAGTTCACGTCTTAACAGTTTTTCAGTGTATTTCATGTATTAGGAGTACATTTAGGGATGAATGAGAGATGATTTCCAGGAGCAACAGATACATAAATAATTTCAAGATAATGTAGTAAGTGCTAATTTAGAAGTATGAGCAGAGTTGGGGGCGTGGTGGTGGTGGGAGAGAGGGAGCCAGTCATTGTGGCTTGAGGTTCAGGAAGGGCTGCTTGGAGATGCTGCTGATGGAGCTGAGGTGTGAAATGTGTTAAAGGTTGCCTGGTAAAAAACCACTGGAGAGCTTGTTACCCTGTAAGCACTAGCATAAGCAAAGGTACACACAGCTTGCTGTGTGGAGCGTTGTTGTTGTTTAATTGCTGTGGTGTCTGACTCTTTTGTGACTCCATGGACTGTAGCCTGGAATTCCCTGATAGCTCAGTTGGTAAAGAATCCGCCTGCAATGCAGGAGACTCCAGTTTGATTCCGGGGTTGGGAAGATCTGCTGGAGAAGGGATAGGCTACCCACTCCAATATTCTTGGGCTTCCCTTGTGGCTTAGCTGGTAAAGAATCCTCCTGCAATGTGAGAGACCTGGGTTCAATTTCCTGAGTTGGGAAGAGCCCCTGGAGAAGGGAATGGCTACCCTCTTCAGTGTTCTGGCCTGGAGAATTTCATGGTCTGTATAGTCCATGGGGTCGCAAAGAGTCAGACATGACTGAGTGGCTTTCACTTTCTTTAGCCTGCCAGGCTCCTCTGTCCGTGGGATTTCCCAGGCAGGAATACTGGAGTGAGTTGTCATTTCCTTCTCCAGGGGATCTTCCCAACCCAGAGATCGAACCCAAGTCTCGTGCAGCTCTTGCATTGGCAGGCAGATTCTTTACTGTTGAGCCACCAGGCTCCGTGGGCAATTTGATATTACTTGGTGAGAGATGCATGACAGGAAGTAGCCAAAGAGGGCTGTAGGGAGACTCCAGGCCTGGAGAAGAGCATCATTACTAAGGGCACCCACCGTAATTATTTTCTTAACTTCAGTTCTCACCTTCTTTCCCAAGTTACAAAGTAACTTAACTTCTCTGTTCCATAGTTCCTTCACTCATACAATAGGGGTGATAATAACATCAACCTTACAGAATTATAGTCTTAATATACATCAAGGGTTTTGATTAGTCCCTGACAACAAGTGCTACATATATGTTGCTAATGTCATTATTTTGGGAGGTATCAGGGATCTTTCAATAGATCTTTCAAACAGGGGAGTTTCACTCCCCTCCTCAAAACCCATCAATCATTTTGCATTTTAGCCTGATCCAGGGGCTTCAGCTGTGGGATTTAGGGTAGGGCTAAGTTTGGAGGCAGGAAGATCTCCCTGGAGGAGGTACTTGGGCAGTCTGGGTGTGGGATAGAAAGGACCTTGTACTAGGGCAGGGATTAAGCAAACTGAGTCGACAAATTTCTAAGAGGTAAAAATGATAAAGTGTGTATCAGTGAGTTTTAAGCAGGATTCCCTGACTGGCTCAATAACTGGGGTATGTGGTGCTGTGAACTGAAATGTAAAATACAGGAGGAAGAATGTGTTTGGAGAAGGTTAGCTCTGGACACACTGAATTTTGAGGCCTCTGCAATGTCCAAGTACATTGATGTGTACAGGGACAATTTACAGTGAGAGAAGCTTGGGAGAGTGGTCAGGGCTGGATCAAGAGGAACAGCAGCTTGAAGGTCACGGTTGAATGTAGGAGGCAGACAGCTTGGTGGATTCGAAGAGCCTCAGAGGAGACCTTGCGGCGAGTAATGACTGAGGAGGAAGAGACCATGAAGGATATGGGGACGGACTTGCCAATGAAATAGGAGATGAAAGAGAGTTAACAGCTTGGAAGAAATGGAGATTTTTTAAAGAAACAGTGAGTAGTTTTCATTGTGGAAATGCAGAACAGTATCCATTAAGCAAAGGGGTGAAAATTTTCAGGCCCCTTGGGGTTGGCAATGTAGAGATGGATAACAAATTATCTTTTCCTTTAGTGTTCCTAGAAAACCACCGTCTTTGATGGCATAGCCATAGAGGTGAAAACTACTTTCTCACCATCAGCTTTCTATTTCATTTGTTATTTACCCCCCCCACCCTTTTTTTTTTTTTTTAACAAATCTGCCCAAGTTCATCAGGGGCCCACTTCTAAAGCCAGGAATCTTGTCTTCTATCCTGTAAAGCCCCATCATCTTTTATCTCTCTTCTTTCATATTCACCAACTCTCATGCCCCAATTATGGGAGTTCTGCTATTGTCAGGTTTTCATTTTATTTTTTGTCTCTGTTTTGAGATCTTCATTTTCATGACTACCCAACCTGACAAACAGTTGAATCATATACTGATATTGGATAAATATGTTGCATTCACACCCCAGATATGTTAAAACTGTGATATTTATTTCTCTCATGGTCTCAAGTAGTCCATCTTCCAGATTGTGCAGAGGAATTTATGGCTTAATTTTTTTTTTTTTTTTTTAAAAAGGACTCTTAATGTTTCTCACAACCTGCCTTTGTTTCTAAACACGTTTAATTTTTTTTCTCCTTTCCTCCTCCTCTTTGTGTTTTAGAGTTTCAAAGCAGGGTTTGGCAGAGGAAATGGGACAGTGACGTTTTATTTTTTTGTTTTGAAGTTTTTGAGTTTAGCAGACTGTGTGTTCATAGGGTGTGAATTGCAGGATGTAGTTCTGGGGTCCTCCCTACCAGCAGACCCCACATCAGGGTTATTCTGGGAAACCTTATCCAGGGCTGGCTATAAAATACAGGGCTGAACTTTGTCAAAAGGCTAAACAGGAAGCCGATATAAATAACTATTCAATTTTAATTCAGTCTTAGCTAACTTTCTCACACATACTTGATAATGTATTTCTTAAAGCATTTTTCTTAAAAAAAAAAAAAGAATGCCTTAATTCCTTAATTTCCAGGTCACTTTTAGTAGGAAACTCTTTTTACCTTTATGTCTACCCAATGGTATCCTCCCGTTAGCAGGGGAAAAGCTTGACATTTAACAACATCAAAGATAAAAAAGAAATTTTGGAGACCGTGTAAACACAGAAATACTTTTCATCTAAATTGTCTTCTAGATTTTTTCATGGGCATTTGTATAATCTTTGAATGCTGACAAAGAACTGTGAAGTTTTAGCAAAGTTAGTAGACAATCTATTTGGTTTAAAAACAGAATTTCTAGGTGCCTCGTTAGCGTAGTAGGTAGCACGTCAGTCTCATAAAAACAGAATTTCTTAACAGTTTCTTCATTATTTTCCCCTTTCCAAAAGCCTTTTTATACTTTTTTCCCCTTAATACCACAGATATTGTGTATGAGTTTATGTGCTGTATGTATATCTTTGCTTTGTAGGTAAAAAGAGATATTTTTGCCCCCACCCAAGAACCTTTCCAGGTGGCACTAGTGGTAAAGAACTTGCTTGCTAAAGCAGGAGATGTAAGAGATGCAAGTTTAATTCCTGGGTGGGGAAGACCCCCTGGAGAAGGAAATGGCAACCCACTCCAGTATTCTTTCCTGGAGAATCCTATGGACACAGGAACCTGGCAGGCTATGGTTCATAGGGTCGCAAAGAGTCAGACATGACTGAAGTTACTTAGCACACACGCATGCGAGAGAACCTCTGACACTCCGTTGGGAGGCAGTGTTACCCTATTGAACATACATGATTTAATAGGACAGAGAAAACATGTTTAAATACTTATAAAACTCAGTTATAATCTAAACCAGGTGTAATTTGCTTGAATACACTTATTAGACTAATATTACTTTTAACTGTCTTCATGGAAGAAGATACTCAGATGACATGGGGAAAATGAAAAGAAAAGCTTTCTTTCATGGATTATCTTTTTTTCCAAGCACACAGATTTCCCCTGGCTTCCAGAAGGACCAGAGTGTGGCCCTACTAATAGATGATAGGAATATCTCTCTTTTAACTCTGATAATTTATTTTAGGATGACATGAGTAATCTGAGAACATAGGAGGTTGTTTTAGAGTTCATCTGTTGATTTTTTCAACTGTTGACTCGTTTCTATCAGACATATTCTGTATATAAGCCGCTCTTCTAGGCTTGATAGCAGAGATCCCAGACGAGTACTTAAGACATGCTCCCTGACTGCAAAGACCTTATAACCTTGTTGGACAAAATGAATACAGACAAGGAAAAAAGTATTATAGTTCAGTTATCACAGGATTGAAATAGTAGAGGGGGACTCAGTAAAGTAGATGGTATATAATACATTGCCAAATGAGAATTAGTATAAGAGGTAAATTCTGTGCCTGGCCAGAGAAAGGTGAGATATCTAGACTAGAGTGGTCCATGAAGATATTACACAGGAAGAGAGCTGGGGCTGGAAGGCTATTAAATGTAATCATATGATTAGGAGAAGGCACCAGGGTGAGCCAAAAATAGGGCAGGCAGGCCAAATGAGAGGAAGCCAGCTTGATTGTCTTGATGGGTGTGTGTCTGACAGGAGTGTGGGGGATATGGATGCAAAGACCTGATAGGGAGAAATTCACCACAACGTTTTCTATGTGACTACCCCCATTATCTGCAAAGTTTAATTTTCCCCATGTCATCTGAATATCTTCTTCCATGAAGACAGCTAGAAGGTTTTCACATGGTCCTGAGATCTCTTTTTAGGTCCCCAGCTGGTTTTAGTGCACAGAGGACTTTGTGGTCACTGAATCCAAGGATTCAGGCAAAAGAATTTGAGCATTAGGCTGTATTCAATGGGGCACCTGATATTTTGGGAAGATTCTTCAGGCCATAGTGTTCAGGAGTGGCAAGAGGACAGAAGCCAGGGGTTCACAGAGAAAACAGTTGCCAAGTGGGATGTGACGAGTGCCTGAACTGGGTGCTGACATTGGGGATGAGAGAAAAGTTACCTGAATTTGACAGTGGTGGCAGGGATAGAGAAAAGGGGGCAGATTAAAAAAAAAGAAAAATAGGAGATAAATGTGACCAGTCTTACTTGTTTACAGGAGGAGCTTGAGGAGGTTAGTTTGGACATGTTCAGTTTAAGGCCTCCATGGGAAGTCTCTGTATATGTGCAGTATTTGCTCTGATAGCCTGAAGCTTGGAGGAGAAGTTGGAGCTATGGCAAGAGATCTGGGAGTGGCGGCTTAAAAGTGGTTAAGTGTTGAAAGTGGATCTGCTCCCTGGAGGGAGTGTGTATATGAGAAAAACATTGGGCAAAAGGGAGATGCTGGGACCAGTAATGATTGAGTGGGTGGGGAAGTAGGGTTGAAAGAACAGCCTGGATCTTAATTCTAATTGCATATGGAAAGCAAAGGCTGAAGTTTTAGAATTAGGTAATTGGATAAATGATGTCAGTATTAGCTATTATCTTGTAACTCTTATAATGGGCTAGGTTACTTTGTTTACCATCCAGTCAGCATTTGGAATTTTATATCTTATTGGCCAGCCCAGTGATTTCTAGAATTTCAAGGAAGGAGAGGTGTCTGTTCATTTCTTTAGACATTTTTGGATGACTGGGTTGTAAGATCTGAAGGACTGGTTTCTTGTCCTATGCAGCATGCATAAGCAGTGCCGCCCTAGCATGATGTCTGCGTTGTTCACACTCAAGAAAAATTTGTTGTATGAATGAGTAATTAGAGTCAGATGAATCCAAGAAAGTGGATTGAGGGAAAGACTTGAATTTGAGAATTTGCAGATCATAATGATGACAGAGGATGAGATGGTTGGATGGCATCACCGACTCAATGGACATGGGTTTGGGTGGACTCTGGGAGTTAGTGATGGACAGGGAGGCCTGGCATGCTGCAGTTCATGGGGTCGCAAAGAGTCGGACATGACTGAGCGACTGAACTGAACTGAATGATCTTAAAGAAGCTAGTTTCAGATTAGAGAATAAAAAGTAAATAAGGGGAAGCAGAAGGGTTTGTGGAGTTTACCTGGAGAGAAATATTTTCATCTGATGGAGAATAAAATAGGAGTAAATGAAGGCAGTTTTATTAGTTTCAAAACAGTGAGGGAACATCTTTGTAGATCTTGTTTATCCGTTAACTTTGGATGAGTGTACAATAAGAAGACTTGGCTCAGGAAATTGTCCCTCAAAGAATCCCTGAACTTTCTAGGACATGCCTACTGTTTCTGGGAAATTGTTGTGACTTAAGGGGTTAAGTTAGAAATCTATCAATTACTGAGCCAATCACAGTAATCAGTTACAAATTGATCAGTTACCAATTTATCAATTTTATGGCTCCTCCATAAAAATGAAGAGCCAAGGAGTGCGGTGTTGACAATCCATCTGACCTATTTTTAGGGTTCCATGTGAGTTGATGCAGTAGTAGCAGAAAGGGCTTCACTGTAGAGTTAATAGAACAGTCATGGAAGAACTTCATAAATCCAGACCCTCTTTTCCCACAGATGTCTGCTCAGGACCCAGAAGGCTTTTTAGAACTTGCGGCATAGCCAGTCAGCAGCTGCAGCACCTGGGCCCAGATCTCCCGGCTTCTGTTCCATTCTTCTGTTACTGCATTACCTTGTCTCTTTGAGATTTTAAAAGTTAAGATTTTGTTTATTCAAAGAGTTTCTTTGCTCATTTAATCTGAAGAAAGAATTTAAAACTTGTTATTTAGTGTAACATCTGCCTAATTCAAAAAGACAAGAGAAATATGACTATTTTTTTGACCACGGACTATTCCAGAGAGTTTTTTGCATAATTCCTCCTCAGATTCAGTGACTACTTGTTGTGTGTCCTGAATTACTCATTTCTTTTGAAGATCATGTGAGATACTTAAAGATTTCTTTGAGAGTTTATTTGAGAGAGATTGAGTAAAGGGATGGAATGCTATCTGAAAGTTATATTTATAAAAAGATAGCAGGGGGGAGATTGAAGTTAATGAAAGGCAACCTCAAACATAATTACAAGTAGGCAGAAGAAAATTCTGCTACTCCCAAATTAAATTTGAATCCATAAAGAAAATTTATTTGGACTCAGAGCATTTTTCTTATTCATTTTAGAAGTAGAATGCATTGAAAATTAACATTGAGATTAGTAGTAGCAATAGTTGAAATTATATTTTTCATTTCAAAATTTTAAATTGTAAAAATACTAAAAACACCAGCAGTGCTATAATTTTTAATTCTGATGGTTCACCTTCTGATGACATTTTTATGGCTGCCTTTTTCTTTGTTGAAATGATGTGTGGAATTAGGGAAATCATGAAGAGAGGAAAATGATGGGGAGGGACAGGGCTGGGCAGAGGCAGATAATGGCCACCCTGAACTCAGTTTCCAAAGCCTGATAGGAGAGTTTTTCTACTAAATTGTCTCTGTGATTCAGAAGCTCTTTGCTCTTTTTATAACAGGAAGTGGTGATATTGCTGCTAGTCTAGATTATTTCTCAGATTGACCTTTATTGTGTTTGATTTTGTGATCCCAACTTAAAAAAAAAAAAAAACTCTTGGGTGTAGACAGGAGAGAATTCTTTCCCATATTTTAGGGAGTGGTATTAAAATACATTTATTTCATTCAGTAGTTCTATTTAATACTTCCTTACAGATAAAGACCCTTTCTTTCTGTGTGGTTGTGATGTTGTTTGGGTGTGCCTTGCTTTAATGATATTTGACATGAGAAAGTTGGTAAAAATTCATGAAACTACTCATGACACAGAACCATGAAGTACATGAATTTGTCAGTTTTTTTTATGCAGACCAGTCTTATTTCCCAACATTCATGGTATAGTTAGGTGGCGTTTTTATTTTGTAAAGTCTTCTGTAAATTACTGGATATGGGTGAAGCCTAGAGTTTTTCCCTTCTAAGGATAATATTTTAGGAAGTCTCTATTGAAGGATAAATGTATATGGATGAAGGGAATTTACAGTCGCTTAATTCTGCTGTCTTTTTGTGGAAACTAAGGCCTAGAGAGGGAAGATGACTCATATAAGATCTAAGAGTGAGAGATTTGGACCTAACTTCTTTTCTCAGATACCTGCTTTTTGACCATTGGTCAAATTCTACCCCATGTTTGAGCATTCTTCCTCTGACCGCCATTAGTTCTTAGCCTTTGTGTCAGACATGTGGCCTACTGGCCTCTAATGTGTTTTGCTAGGCCTTCGTACTGTTTACGGTTTCTTAAAATTTCTTAAAATGTTGTCAACGTTAAAGATAAAAAATTTCCACACACAATTTCAGCTCTGGCTGCTTTTAGAAAACTGTAGAAAGATTATTAGGCTGATTAAGGTTGAGTCTGTATTTGTGAGTGACTGCTGCCCCCTTTGGATGGAACTCAGACCTTCAGGTTCAACATGGGAATCAATCACCATTTCTTTTGTGCTCCTCATTGCCTTAGTAAGTATTTGAGTTTGGAACCTTCCTTTATCCTAATGAGATTTAGTTCCTAGTTATGTCCCACCTGAGATGGGCTTTGATGTGTGTTACATCTTCTTTTAACTTCTTGCCTGTAGGTAGAGGCTGTCTCTTATTTTCATATATCTTTCTGTTGCTATAGTGGCCCACCAGCTCTATTCTATGGCCTAGAGCATAGTAAACGATCAATAAAGACTTATTAAGTTGGTACAAAGGTAATTGCGGTTCTGAACCATGAATTTTAAATCAGTGTAACTAGGCTCAAACATCTTTTTTTTTTTTTTTCAAACACATCTTTATTAATCAAAATAGTAACCGTTGCAATCAACACATTTTGCTAGCAAGAAATGTTTGTTTATTCCTGTAGTGTAAAAATCCATGCTTCAGGATTTGACAAACTCTTGGAAGGCATTTTCTGCCTCCTGGTGGTTGTGGAAATGTTTTTTCCTGCAAAAAGTTGGAGATGCTTAAAGAAGTAGTAGTCGGTTAGGGAGAGGTCAGGTGAATATGGTGGATGAGGCAAAACTTTATAGCCCTATTTGTTCAACTTTTGAAGCGTTGGCTGTGCAACGTTTGGTTGGACATTGTTGTGGAGAAGAATTGAGCCCTTTCTGTTGACCAGTGCCAGCTGTGGGCCCTGCAGTTTTCGGTGCATCTCATCAATTTGCTGAACATACTTCTCTGATATATTGGTTTTGCCAGGGATTCAGAAAGCTGTAGTAGGTCACACGGGCAGCAGACCTCCAGTGACCATTACTCTTTTTTGGTGCAGGTTTGGCTTTAGGAAGTGCTTTTGGAGCGTCTTCTCGATCCTCTCAGTTGGTCATGGTCACCTTCCAGTGGCTGGCCACTGCACTTTTCATCTTCAGGGCTCTCATCTCCTTTGCAAAACTTCTTGAACCACCACTGCACTGTGTGTTCATTAGCAGTTCCGGGGCCAAATGCGTTGTTGATGTTGCAAGTTGTCTCTGATGCTTTACAACCAGTTTTGAACTTGAATTTTAAAAAATCGCTTGAATTTGCATTTTGTCTAACATCATTTCTATAGCCTCAAATAAATATAAAATACACAACAAATAGTAAGTCATTAGCAAAAAAAAAAAAACCAAAACAAAACACAAGAAATGTGCATTAAAATGATGTATAACATGACCACATTTATTTAGAAACTTATTCTAATATCAAACGGCAAAGTTCAACAATGCAAAACCGCAATTACTTTTGCACCAATCTAATAGAACTATAGAGCAGAGGACCTCACATTTTTCTATAATGAGTCAGATAGTAATTATGTTAGTTTTTGTGGACTCTCCTGCAGTTGTTCAACTCTGTTGTTGTACCGTGAAAGCATCCAAGACAAAACCAAACAAATGAGCATGGCTGTGTGTAGTCCAATGAAACTTTATAAATAAAAACACAGCAGACCAGATTTGGCTGAGGGGCTGTGATTCAGTGATCCCTGCCATGGAATCTTAGTGTTATAAGAAAACTCAAACACTTTACTCTCAGTTATCATATACGTGTTTTTCTGTTTATACTACGCACTTATTGTCACACCTTTTCAATATCCCCTATTTTTTATGAATCTTAACTGCAAGGGTTTATTTATAAAACAGTCTCTATGAAGAGAATAAAAGAGGGTGGATAATTTCAGGTTGTTGATTTGAATGTGCTGTATTTGTATTTGATACAGGTAACAATTGAGTTATCCTAGATTACATGTATTCATGACAGTCTAAATCTAGGATTTTCTAGGTGGCACATTTTCAGAAATATTCTATGATACATATTTTCTCAAAAGACATGAGTGGGGCAATTTAATGATACTAATAATAGTTTTATAGAAATGAGTTGTCATATGGTCTGTAATGGCCTGCCACCTATTTAAATCTTTCTGAATCTATCAGCAGGTAATAATATTCTACTATTGTTAATACTTGGGAAAACGTTCTTAAAATAGCTAAATGATTAAACATTTCCTTGTAGCCGTGTTTGCAAGTTGATATTTTTTCATACTGTGAAGGGCACTTATTTTTAAGTTTGTAAGATTGTTTGCCTTTAGAGATTTGGATCCAGAGCTTCATTTGTATAATTAATAGATTGTGAAGTATGGGCAAATAGATTTTCAAGTGTTGGAATGGTTATAGCTTTACTTTCATTGGAAAGCTCTGAGGGGAGTTTATTAGTGAGAAGTTTTTGGTTGCAGCCGGAAATTGCAAGCTGGCCTAGGATGAAGGGATAACTGTAGCTTCAGGCTATCTGGATTCAGAGGTACAGGAAGGTTGTCAGAGGTTACTTGCACACCCCCATTTCAGTTCTGTTTTACTCCCTGTTGGATCCATCCCCTCCTGGTGGCTAGATGATTGCCAGAAAATCTACAGTCAGCAGCACCTTCTAAGAAGATGCTTATTTCTAATAATTCCAATAAAGTTCCCGTTCTAGACTCTCATTTCCTCTCATTGTCCTGGCTGAGGTTTTGTGTCCATCTATGAACCAGGCCTATGGTCAGGAGGCTGTGATTGGCCAAGCCTGCATCCATGCCTATCTTTGGAGCTAGAGATGGGCTCAGTCTCACCCAAACTATATAGACTGGGTGGGAGAAGTGGTTCTCTATGATAGATTAAGGCAGATTAGATTATTGCCAGAGAAGGGTATAGAAGGCCTTTCCCAGTGCAGGATTTTAAAAATATTTCATTATGTATTCCCTCGCCCTTTAATCCTTCTGGGTTTAACATGTAATTTAAAAGTCAGCAATACCATAGTTCCTCAGTTAGATTGTGTGTTCATTGAGATCAGCTCTTTTGTATCTTGCCCCATTCTGCCATCCTAATACAGAGTGGGGTTCAGTAAGTACTTAAACTCATAGAATTTTAGAACTGGAATCTCTCAGCCATTTCCCTTTCAAATATTATTTCTAGCCTAATAGCTTCAGTTTATAGATGAGGATGCCAGCTCATTGAAAGGCTTTGTGACTTGTTTAAGGCATGGGACTCACTAACGCAGGTGTTGGAATTCAAACCCAGTTCTCCTAGTTTTTGTGACAACAGAACTAAAGCCTGGTTCATGGATTGATTCAACCAAATAGTGGATTTCTTTCTAAGGTCAAAGAAGCCTTTGGTAGCAAATCAGTAACAGTAAAAAAACAAAAAACAAAAAAAACCAAAACTCCTCAAATTGTTTTGGAATTGTAGAAGCGTATTTTGTCATAGTATGAAACTCAGCAAATCAGTTGGTGAAAAGGTTGGAAAGGAAGGATGAGACCCATATGATAGAGGTGAGTTGAGTGCCATTATCTGAACATGACCAGAGGAGGGTCTGTGTGAATGGAGAAGCAAGGAAGAATCTGAGAAATGCTCTCAGGGGATCGGATGGGAGCTGGTAGCTAACCAGGCTCTCAGGGAGGTTTAGAGGATGTTTGCTGTGCCCCCTGCATGGCTGATTGCGTGCGACTGTGTCCTGATGCGGTAGTGGTGTCATGAGAGGAAAGACGCACACCAGTCTCTTGACCGGTGCTCTGTCAAGCTCTGTCAAGCAGACCTTGAGCTCT
This sequence comes from Cervus canadensis, assembly GCF_019320065.1. Lineage (NCBI taxonomy): Eukaryota > Metazoa > Chordata > Mammalia > Artiodactyla > Cervidae > Cervus > Cervus canadensis. The sequence goes on from NC_057401.1 coordinate 23,788,624, forward strand.
GTCCCTGTGCTCTGAAACCACAAGTGGCTTCAGGTGGAGGCATTGCGGCCTGGCACACCCCTTCACACACCTGTAAGGACTGCAGCCCAATTAGGTGAGTGCGGCTGGGTCATCTGAAAAATGACCATGTGTCATGTTTAGTAAAACAGGGAGAAGGAAGTTAGGCCCAGCCACTGTGATGGATGCCGTGAATCTGAGACTTGGAGGGCTTTTTCTCATTGGAGATTGGTGATAGGACTGATAGAGAAATGTAATAACTGGGAACTAGAAAATGATCTTTGAGGAGAATATATTTGACTCTGGGCCTATCTGGTTTTAAGAAATGGTGGACCATCCGAATAACACCCTTTCTGTTTATTTGTGTCTTCAGTTTCTTTTATCAACATCTTCTCATCTCTAGAAAAGCGATCTTTTACCTCCTTTGTTAAATTTATTCCTAAGTATTTTATTGTTTTTGATGCTACTTTAAATGGATTGATTTATTTCTTTATCAGAAAACTCGCTGTAGGTGGATAGAAATGCTACTGATTGTTACAGATTAATTTTGTACCCTGCAAATTAACTGATTCATTAATTACAGTATCTAACAGTTTTTTGGGTTGAGTCATTAGGATTTTCTATATATTAAAATCATGTCATCCAAAAATAGATTATACTTTTTCCTTTGCAATTCTGATATTCTTTTGTTTTTCTCTTTCTTGCCTGCTTGTTCTAGCTAGTACTTTAGTACTGTGTTGAATAGGAGTGGTTAGTTGGAATGTTTGTCTTGTTCTTAATCTTAGAGGAGAAGTTTCTGACTTTTCATCACTGAGTTTCGTGTAGCTATGAAGTTGTCATATATGGCCTTTATTATGTTGATGTGTTCTTTCTATGCCGAATTTAAAAGTTTTTATTAAGAATGGATGTTGACTTTTGTCAGATGCTTTTTCTGTATCTATTAAGATGATCATGTGGTTCTGCTAATGTGATATGTCACACTAATTTTGTGTTGGTTGAACCATCATTGCATCTCAGGTATAAATCTCACTTGATAAGTGATTGTTTTCATGTGCTGCTGAATTTGGTTTGCTAGTATCTTATGGAGAATTTTGTACCTATATTCTTCAGGGATATCGGCCTATAGTTTTCTGGTAGTGTCCTTTTCTGTGTTTTGGTATCCAGATAATATTGGTCTTTCTTATAAAATGAGTTTGGGAGTATTCCCTTCTCTGATTTTCTTTTTTTTTTTGCAGGGGTTGGGGGGTGACTTTGAGAAAGATTGGTGTTAGTTCTTCTTTAAATGTTCAGCAAAATTCACCGGTAAAGCCGTCTGGTCCTGAGGTGTGGGAGATCTTGATGACCAAGTCAGTCTGCTGAGGAGATAATTCAATACTTTTTTTTTTTTTTCAGTGCTCACATTTTTTAACCTTGGTGCTTGCGATATAGCTTGTCTACACATGCTGGTATTACATAAGGAATCTGATGGAACATAAAGTTTATAATTAGTTATTTTAAGATGATCCAAACTAATAAATTTGAGGCATTATAAAAAGAAAGCAGCAAATTACATAATAATACTATTATTATTCCGTTGTTTATTGAGATTATTATTTGAGAAGCATATTAAAAATCATGTGATCTTAAGGAAAACACCATCCTATGAGGTAGGCATAATTATCTCCATTCCATAGATGAGGAAATAAAAGACAATAAAGCCAAGTAAATTGCTTTTCGAAGAATATATAAATATCTATAGTGTTTCATTTCCTCACAATTCTGAATGGTAATGTAGGATGATATTTTTACTAACACAACCATTGGGTTAATTGTATTTAGGTGGCCACCCATAATTACTATTAGTTTTGCAGGCTTATTTTTAATAGATTAATCAAAGATTGGGACTTTGAATGTTATTAGGTATCACCAGCAATTCAGAAGTTTGAAGACTTTGTTAATGTGGCCTATTTATTATTGGATTACTGATGGGACTGGATGGTATTTAACTAGAATTGCTGGCCTGAAAGGAAGAAAACCCATTCCAAAAGGCCAACTTCTAACTGTTCAGATTGATAGTTTGTAATTGTGTTATCGTAATATGTTGAGTTTTCTGTCAGATGAATACTTTAAGAGAAACATTAACTTCCTAGAAGATCTTTCAGATGCTACTCAGATAGTTTGTGGTGGAGAAAAAAGGCCCATAAAAGCTTTCTACGTCCTTACAAGTCAGTAAAATATTGGATGACTATAGACAACACTGAAGAAGCGACTTTTGTTTAGACATGTAAAATAAAATACAGAATGTGCTTATTAAAAAAGTACCTAAATGCTGACTTTTATTTTTCAATGTGGGGGCTTTGAGAGTGGTAGCTAATAATTGATGACATTTTGAATTTTAAGGAAAAAATACTGAGTTAGAGAAAATGAATTTTAGCAATGTTATCTTCATAGTTTGAACTATTTCAAAGAAATTCATAAAATGGCAATAGCATTTTATAGAGGCAGGAAAACCAACACTAGGGGAAGTAGAACATAAAGCAATAAAAGGCAATAGGCAGTTTTTCACTCTATTTTATATGCTAACATTGAAACACAGAGGATTTTCAAGTTACTCTACTGTTCTCCTTTCCTTCTTTCCTTGGAAGTGAGTTGTTGTATAAACAGTGTAGGTCTAGTTTGTCTACACTGCAAATGCCTAAACTCCAACCTCAGTGGTTCTGATTCAGTGATCTTGGGCAGGCGGGATCCAGAGATTTGCCATTTTTAAACATTTCCCGGTTGGAAACCACTGGATAAATTCACAACTCAGTACCACATCTAACTATACCTTGAGAGGATTTCCAGTTATGACAAGGAACCCCATTGTAAAGGCCCGGTTTTGAGTTATTCAATCAGATCACAAACACTTCCTGAGTGTCTGCACTGTGCTAAGGCATTTCTTGTGAGCTAGAGAGTTCTTAATCTAGTTGACAGGGAGAAGAGGGGTAGTGTTGGCAAATAGTGCAGTATGTTAGGTGTTGTAGAAAGAATATAAATGGAGGTCATTGAGTGTGACTGAAGAATACCTTGGAGGATGACATGGCAACCCACTCCATTATTCTTGCCTAGAGAACCCCATGGACAGAGGAGCCTGGCAGGCTGCAGTCCATAGGGTCACACAGAGTCAGACACAAGTGAAGTGACTTAGCATGCACAAAGAATACATTGTGTATCCCAGAGTGGGGCTTTTTGATGCTATTTATTATTGCAGCAGAGTTCCCTACTCTATACATGGGTATGGTCATATGTGTGCTTTTGGGAAGTTTATTTTTGGCTATAAAGTAAATTAAAGATGAGAATTTAATGACCTGAGGTAATTGAGATACTTGAAATCATTGCAAAGCAGTAAAAACCATGGGTGCCAGATCAGTTAGAATTAGATTCTACTCTGCAGTGTACAGGAGCTTAAACAACCTAGCTAGAAAGTTATTTCTATAAACATATTTGGAGGTAAATAGTCTAGGGCTAATATGGTGGCCCCTTGATCTTTCAGAATCCAGTCTCTTTTTATTTTGTTGCTTTATCTGCCAAAGCATGGCTTATACTTTGTTGTCCCAAATAGCTGCTTGAGCTCAAGCCATCATGCCCACATTTCAGACAGTGGGAAGAAAGGCAAAGAATAGTGTTTCCCCTTTTTTAAAGGAAACATCATGGAATTTCATCCTAGTTTTGCTTAATTCCTATATTTCAGAATGTATGGTCACACAACCACAGATAAGGCTGAAAAGTACAGCATTTTCCTCACAGGACCATTTTCTCTTAGGGGAAGGAGAGGAAAATAAATATTGTGGAACCTCTGACAGTCTTTGCCACAGGGACTCAGACTCCCAATACCCCAGAGAAACCAAGGACTTTGAAAGCATTTTTTTCCCAGGTGACTTTTTTACCCATGTAGATGTTAAGTATATCATCTTATCTGCACTAATATTGGGGTTAAAAAAAGAAATACTCAATTGATACATGCCAGTATTTTACTGTAGAAGGGTATTTGACCTTTAATTTGCATATAACATTTTTTAATTACAGAAATTAATGTCTTGGATAATAGTGTTAGTTGCTTCTGGATTATAGAATATGAAAAACAATGGTAGGAATGAAAGACTTTTCCTTTGCCACTGTCCCAAGTTAATTCAGTTTTTTACCAAATGCTAGTGTTAGTGATTCCTTCAAATGTTACAAATTGACCTAAATGTTGTTTCCTACCAGGGAGCCTTATGAAGGTGCAGAACCTTTGATTTTGGGGTTAGAAGACCTGGATTTCAATCTTGATTCTACATTTACTCCTTTCATCATCTTAGAAGAATCATTGTCCTAGTTCAACATCTATAAAAGTAGCACTAGTCTTTTACCTCGGGATTATTGCTGTGGATTAGATTGGATAGCTATAACACTTGCATTTTAAAATTAGTTAATTTTATCTCTTTCATTTGCCAGTCATAAGTATCTGGCCCCAAATCTTAGACAGTTACAATAAGTCTCTTTAGAGTTAAGCTTTCATATCTCTAAGAATACTTTTTTGGCTGTTGAAATGTGTTGATTGCCTTATTCTTTATTATAGCAACTTGATCTGTTTCCCTTGAGGGTGATTTGGAAAGCTTTTTTTATTTAACCTTTACTCAAGGTTTTTCTTATTCTTTGAAGAGACGATTGGTCTTGTGAAGTTGGCTTTATGTCAAGGTCAAATTCTTGAGTCAGAACTGCTGAAGAATATGAACTTAAGATCACTTTAGAGATAACTGCTTATTCTCATGCCCCATGTTCTTGAAAAATACTCTGATAGGGTAACGTGGGAAGCATGGAGCATCCTTTGGGCCACAGTTCAGTCTTCTGTCTTGTGTTGCAGGCTGGCTAGGAAGGGGACATTTACTGTCAGCATCCTCAGTGTTCTAATAGTTCCTGGGTTCTTGGCTCTTTTTATTGTTTTGTTTTTGCTTGCTTGTTTTGTTGTTGTTGTTTTAGAGCTAGGGTTTGGGTTGAAAGTATTTCAGGCTCAGAATTTGGAGCTGGTGCTGAGCACTGGAAAAGTGGTCACATATAGTGCTTCCAGGGCAGAAAGGGCCACTTATCCCCAAATCTGGGCTTATCTTTGGACATGAAAGATTCAGTGGCCTGGTTATTCCTTCTTCTTGCTTTCTCATTTTGGTTTGCAATTTTGTTAACTTTACAGGTGTGGTAACCATAATAACAGGAAGGATGTTGGGAGTTGGTAATATGGAAAGAAGGGCTGGATGCTTTTCCACACCCCTGCAACTATATAGATGATCTCCTCCTCCCCCTCTAGGTACTCTTGTCATTTTATTTTTTATATTTAAAATTGGAATCCAGTTGGAATTTAGTTCAGAATAAGGTGTGAGGCAACTTTGCCTTTTTCCCTCATGATCAGTCAATTGCTCAGTCCCATTATATATTAAACAGATGAATTATCCATCTGTTTCCCACTGTTTATTTTCCATAGATGGAGAAATTTTTGATTAAAAATATATTTTGAAGACTTGGCACAGTCAAGACAAACCCTGCTAAAGATCACCTCCACTTATCTTAATTAACTAACACAGTACTCTCAGATGGCAGCAGTCTTACAGTTTATATTTGGTGTGCCAGGTTTCTAATTGTAGTATTCGTAATGAATTTTTATTTTTGAGAATTGTGTTATTTAATGCTTTGTGTATGCAAAGAAACTTTATTAATAATCCTGTTATGCTATTCTAAATGGACATAATGTAATAGAGCACTGCTGTGCACAGACGTTAGCACATGGAGGTTGGTGCCTGCCCTGTTACCAGGCAACAGTTACTGTTGGTCCATTAATGGTGTTGCTTAGCCACTGGTCAGCACTGGGCCTCTCCCCCAAGCAAGCAGTGCTCAGTGAGCGACTGTTGGTGGTCCTGCTCACCCATTGGTCAACACTGCAGTGGGCCCCTCCCCCAAGCAAGCAGTGGTCAGTGAGCGACCGTTAATGGTCCTGCTCACCCATTGGTCAGCACTGCAGTGGGCCCCTCCCCCAAGCAATCAGTGGTCAGTGAGCGACCGTTAATGGTCCTGCTCACCCATTGGTCAGCACTGCAGTGGGCCCCTCCCCCAAGCAATCAGTGGTCAGTGAGCGACCGTTAATGGTCCTGCTCACCCATTGGTCAGCACTGCAGTGGGCCCCTCCCCCAAGCAACCAGTGAGCGACCGTTAATGGTCCTGCTCACCCATTGGTCAGCACTGGAGTGGGCCCCTCCCCCAAGCAACCAGTGAGCGACCGTTAATGGTCCTGCTCACCCATTGGTCAGCACTGCAGTGGGCCCCTCCCCCAAGCAACCAGTGAGCGACCGTTAATGGTCCTGCTCACCCATTGGTCAGCACTGCAGTGGGCCCCTCCCCCAAACCAGCCACTGTCAATGAAGGAGTGATGGCCGTCAGGCGGAGAGAGAGGTAAGAGACGGATCCTGGCCTTCTCCCAGGGCCCTCCAGCTCACCCCGCCTGAGGCTGGAGGGTGAGCTGGACGGCCCAGGGAACAGAACAGGCTTGGGGCTGTGTCCTGAAGGACTCCAGAGCCCTTGCCAGGGCCACGCTCTGGCCAGGCCCAGGCCTTGAGGCTGCAGTGACCCTTTCCCCCCATCCCTACCTCAGTGACCTAGACCTAGTAGCAGTGGCTGTCTACCTGGATGCCATCTGCAGGACCTGGCCCCTTCCATTGGGGCGAGCTGAGGAGCCTGAGGGTCAGTTGGGTCCTGGGCACCTGACTCCTTTATATTGATCTACCTGGCCAATCACGTGCCATCAGCACACTGGTTGAGTTCTGGTCTCTACTGATGGGGAGAGTAGAAAGAATGGGAATGGAGACGGACAGTGAATTCCCTTCTCAATATGCAAGTGCCCTGGCAGTTGTACACATCCCTTCCACTTCCATTCCATTGGTGCCACATGACCACATATGGCTGTAAGCTGCCTTCTCCAGTTAAAGTGGCCATGTGTCTGGTTAAAGTTTGTTTGTTTGTTTGTTTTGTAAGGAAGATTCTTGGGCTCAACATGCTCTGGTGGAGCACTTTTCAGCTTGGAGAATTTCTGAAAAATTAAGGTGAAGTGTAACTTGCCTACTTGTGTCCTCAAAAAATATGAGATGCTACTTGCTGTAATAAAAGATCACACTTAACCAGGATAGAGGTTTCCCTGTGCATGTCTGAATAGTCTTATTTTAAATGCCTTCAGCAAAACAGGTTAGTGATGGCTCTGCTTTTTTGACTCCAGTCTTACTATTTCAATAGGAACCTATTGCTCTTTGATTATTAGGAAAGGAGTTCAGGTGGAGGAGACTGCTACAGTTCTATTAAATTTGTATGGGGGGTAGAGTGGGCAGTGATGAAATTCCTTGTACTTCTCACAAATTTCACTCTTGAAAGGTAATCTCTGTCAACCCCCAGAGTCTTTTGGTTGATCTTCTGCCCTTAGATTTAGTTCTGATGAAGTATGTGTTTTTTCACACACATTACCTTACCCTTTTTGCTACTTTTTGGGTTCTTTTGGTCATTTTCTTGTAGAGCACATTTTTAAGCCTGTTTTTACTTTGCCATTTAATTGTAGGTCTTTATTCTTATTTTAGTTAAATTTCAGATAATTTATTTCCATGTTCTTATACATATTTTTCCAGCCTTATTGAGATATAATTGGCATATAACATTGTAAGTTTCAAGTGTACAGTGTGATATTTGGTATGTTTAGTTTGTGAAATGATTACCACAATAAGACAAATTTACACATCCATCACCTCACATTATTAAAATGGTAAAAGGTAAAAACATGTAAGATCTACTCTCTTAGCAACTTTGCAATTTATAATACAACGTTAATAACCATCTTTTTAAAAAGCCCTGCCGTCATGGTAAAACTCTTAGAGATTCTTTCAATCTTAGATTGAGAGGCTGAGAGGCAGTATTAAAAGTAATAAAAAATGTTTCTTTTGGTCTTATGGTGACTTGAAAATGTATACTGAACGGTTATTTTCTTTTACCTCAGAGCCCAACACATATTTGTATCGTTGTGATGCGGGCCAGTGATAAGGGAGCCTTATAAATGAGCAATTCCCCATGTAAAACTTGAATATACAATTTGGACGTGATTGATCACTGAATCCTGGTTCCACATGTTGCCCACTCTTATCCTCACTAGTTTTTAAACTTACTCTGCCGGTGATCAAAATCCTACAAATTTCGAATGTGTTTGAGGCAATTTAGTTGATTAATAGGAAGTTATGTTTCTTTAAGCATAGACAAAGGGTTTTAGTAAAATGAGACAAATATCTCAACATAAATAATAATTGGAGTACAAGTAAGAGAGTTTTAATTAGTATGAAAAAGGGGATGCTGTTTAAATGTATATATGCAATGGGCAATATATGATTACATTATGAAACACTGGCATAGTATAAAGGCCCATAGAATTTCATATAAGTGACAATAATAGAAATTTATTCTTGGCCAGTCTCCTCCTCCTAAGTTGTTGGCTTAGAGATATTGTGTGTTCAGATTTAAAAAAATAAAGGCTGTTGAAACAAGAACATCATTGGTCTTTTTCTACCTAATGATCCAATTGTAATGGGTAGAGTATATTCCTTAGTGCCTGTGGTTTGGTGATACCACTGATGTTCTTTAGTTTTCAGTCAACCCTACTAATGTCAGTTGAGATTAAGGATGCCAATTAATTATTTACTTAAAGGATTGTACTCAGTAGGCTGTTGTGGCTGAGGCTAGCTCTATAAAAACTTAAAGCTAGAGAATAATTTCGTGACTGTGATAGTATTATATCTCAGCACTTCATGGGTCTTAGAATTTGAGACTCAAAAAAGGACTATCACGATCATCTGGTCAGATGATCCCTGTTGGAAAGGAGTAACTGTCCTTGCCAAAGTTTTGCAAAGTGGCAGAGCGGATTGTTTTTGTACCACCACAGCTTATCATCATCCATGGATCAAGACATCAGATGTTTTATTGATAAAGGCATTAAAAAAAAACTTTTCCAAATACTGGTCTCATGATTTAAAAAACAGCGAGATCAACTTTCTCATTACTACTTAAACCTTCTAATACCTAGTTGATGCAATAACTAGTTATTTCCATTCCATGAGATGCTTTGAATCAAGTGTTAATCTGTTTACCTTACTAAAAGCTCCCTGTTTGATTATTTTGAATTAAAAAAATGCATAACATTTAAACAGTATAGATGTATAGTAAAAAATAACTCCTTTATTACTTTTTCCAGTAATGCACATTTCTGCTCAGAAGTAGTTTGGTAAACTATTAACATGGGCTTCTGTGGTGGCTCAGTGGTAAATAATCTGCCTGCCAATGCAGGAGACTTGGGTTTGATCCCTGGGTCAGGAAGATCCCCTGGAGGAGGGCACGGCAACCCACTCCAGTATTCTTCCCTGGGAAATTCCATGGGCAGAGGAGCCTGGCAGGCTACAGTTCATGGGGTCACAAAAGAGTCGGACATGACATATCAACTAAAAACAACAAGCTATTAACATATTTGTTCAGTCACTAAGTCATGTATGACTCCTTGCGACCCCATGAACTGCAGCATGCTAGGCTTCCTTGTCCTTCACTATCTCCCAGAGTTTGCTCAAATTTGAAGCCATCCAACCATCTCATCCTCTCTCTCCCTCTTCTTTCACCTCTTGCCCTCAAATTTTTCTAGCATCAGGGTCTTTTTCAATGAGTTGGCTCTTGGCATCAGGTGGCTAAAGTATTGGAGCTTCAGCTTCAGCAGCAGTCCTTCCAATGAATATTTAGGGTTAATTTCCTCTTAACATATATCTGTGCTTAAATATGGGTGTACATGTGTACATTTTTAAGAACATAAATTAGATCATGCCACTCATTCTATAACCTCATATTTTTAAACTATATATTTTAGACATCATTCTATGTCATTACATATTTTTAACTGTAAAAAGTATGAAGTTGTGCATATTTTCACTCTTATTTTCTGAGAAAGATGCAAATAATTAAGTTCTTTTATTAACATTAACATACTAAGTTAAATAAAGATATGCCCCAAGTACTGATTCTCATTTTTCAAAGAGCCCTTTTCAGATTTTTGGCAGGTCATTGGAATGCTGAGGTTGTGTGTTGAGAGTAGTTTTAATATCTGGAGGTTTCACTAATAATAATGTCAGCTTTATACATCAGTGTTAAATGTTTCTAAATATTTTAAGATATTATTACTTAATAGAAAATGCATAACTTAAGCAGATTATTTTGGATAGCTTATGTATAATCAACTCATAAGAATTCAAGAGAGGTTACTTTTTTTTTTCACTAAGCATGTAGCAATGTGAATTCAAATTTATATTTGCATTTAGTTATTAAGTGTGATCCAGATTTGGCTTCATATTTTCATAGTTCTTTTTAAAATGTGTCCTCAAAAAATTAAAGTTGGTAACTTTCCTATACTCATATATTGCTATTTTATTATTGTGAATTTTCTGGAGTGAGGCCAGAACTCTTCCAAATAAACTTCATGTTCTGTGAGCTTACATGTCCACTAGAGGGTGCATTTTACTCTTTTTCTGAATAAAGTCTACTGCATTGTGTTCTCAGTTTCAAGGGCTAGCTGTGTTAACAATGATCAGAAAACTGATTCCCTAAAATTCTTAAACATAGACACTAGAAGACTGTCATTTAAAAGTCTTAACACATTAATATGACTGCATTAAAATAGTGTCATTGAAGCTAGTAGGGCCCCAGAAGGAAGCACCGTTGGGTAGGGAAGCTTCATGGACAGTATATAGAACCTGATGTTGCATGGAAGGGCTTCCCTGGTGGCTCAGTGGTCAAGAACCTGCCTGCAATTCAGGAGCCGCAGGAGACATGGGTTTGATCTCTGGGTCAGGAAGATCCCCGAAGGAGGGCATGGCAACCCACACCAATATTCTTGCCTGGAGAATCCCGTGGACAGAGGAGCCTGGTGGGCTACAGTCTACAGGGTCAAAAAGAGTCAGGACATTACTGAAACGACTGAGCACTAGCATGTGGCATGGAAAGATCAGCCGAAGTCAAATACAATAATATCATTGTTCTCAAACTTTTTGGTCTCAGGACCTCTCTACATCACTGAAAATCATTAAGAGTTTCATTTATGTTTATTAAACATAGCTTTCATTTATTAAATAGCAAGTGAAACACTCTGGAAATATTTATTTACTAATTCATTTAAAAGTAGCAGTAATAAACTATTACCTATTAATTATGAATGACATTTTTCAATGAAAATAGCTGTTTTCCAAAATGAAAAAAATTAGCAAGGCAAGTGGTTTTATTTCTGATTTTTACAGATCTTTTAATGACTGGCTTAATAGAAGATAGTTAGATTCTCATGTGTGCTTCTGCATCTAATCTATTGCAGTAGGTTTCTTTGGTTGAAGTACATTAAAAAAAAAATTAGCTTCATGCAGACATAAAGTTGCAAACAGGAGGAGAATTTTGATATCATTTCTAATAATCATGAGTATTCTGTGATTCTGTGCCCATTCTCAAATGGTAATTTCTTAAAGGTTAGCTGCAATGCTGAACCTGAAACCAATCAGTGAACTTATTCTAGCCTATTTTCTTGAAAATCCACTGGTCTGTTTTAGAAGGCCATCTTACCCATGCATGATTTTGGTTCATTGAGTTACAAGATTCCAAAATTGACACAATATATAAAAAAGTCACATTTGTTAATATCACCAGTGATCTCATTAGAAAAGGATTTCAGTATTGGGATTTTGTCAAGTTCGTGGTGGCAGATACAGGTTTTCCAATTTAATTGGAAATTAAATTCTAAAAATTTAATTTTCATTTGAAAGCTTAAATTTATCATTGGCAAAATACTAACAGTTGTTTTCCTTGAATTGACAGGCTTACTTCATTTATTTTTCAGAAAATGTTTGTGAAATATGCAAGTTTGGAAAATTATATTTTGTTAGTGATTTTTTTCAATAAAAAGGGAGTTCCATGCAAAGAAAAAAGCCAGTTCAGTTCATTAAGTAACTTTTCTTGCTACAACCCTTGTACTTTGTTATGTAGCAAAAATGCTCTATGCATATCTTCCATTTCATCATAAAATGATAAAAAGAAAGGTAATAATAAAGGTAAAACATAATAATTAGGATGCATACACCCCAATGTTTGTTTCAGCACTATTTACAGTAGCTAGGATATGGAAGCAACCTAGAAGTTGATCAACAGATGAATGCATAAAGAAGTTGTGGTATACATGTGCAGTGGATTATTGCTTGGCCATAAAAAAGAGCATATTTGAGTCATTCCTAATAAGGTAGATGAAGCTAGAGCCTGTTATGCAGAGTGAAACAAGTCAGAAAGAGAAAAACAAATATATTAACACCTGTATAATAGGCAATAGAGTTTTGCCAAGAGAACGCACTGGTCATAGCAAATACCCTTTTCCAACAGCACAAGAGAAGACTCTACACATGGACATCATCAGATGGTCAATACCGAAATCAGATTGATTATATTCTTTGCAGCCAAAGATGGAGAAGCTCTATACAGTCAGCAAAAACAAGACCAGGAGCTGACTGTAGATCAGATCTTGAACTCCTTATTTCCAAATTCAGACTGAAATTTAAGAAAGTAGGGAAAACAACTAGACCATTCAGGTATGACCTAAATCAAATCCCTTACGATTATGCAGTGGAAGTGACAGGGATTAGATCTGATAGGCAGAGTGCCTGAAGAACTATGGACTGAGGTTCGTGACATTGTACAGGGGGCAGTGATCAAGACCATCTCCAAGAAAAAGAAATGCCAAAAGGCAAAATGGTTGTCTGAGGAGGCCTTAAAAATAGCTGTGAAAAGAAGAGAAGCGAAAGGCAAAGGAGAAAAGGAAAGATCTACCCATTTGAATGCAGAGTTCCAGAGAATAGCAAGGAGAGATAAGAAAGCCTTCCTCAGTGATCAATGCAAAGAAATAGAGGAAAACAATAGAACGGGAAAGTCTAGAGATCTCTTCAAGAAAATTAGAGATCCCAAGGGAACATTTCATGCAGAGATGGGCACAATAAAGGACAGAAATGGTATGGACCTAACAGAAGCAGAAGATACTAAGAAGTGGCAAGAATACACAGAAGAACTATACAAAAAAGATCTTCACAACCCAGATAATCATGATGGAATGATCACTCACCTAGAGCCAGACATCCTGGAATGCGAAGTCAAGTGGGCCTTAGGAAGCATCACTACAAACGAAGCTAGTGGAGGTGATGGAATTCCAGCTGAGCTATTTCAAATCCTGAAAGATGATGCTGTGAAAGTGCTGCACTCAATATGCCAGCATATTAGGAAAACTCAGCAGTGGCCATGGGACTGGAAAAGGTTGGTTTTCATTCCTGTCCCAAAGAAAGGCAATGCCAAAGAATGCTCAAACCACCGCACAATTGCACTCATCTCACATGCTAGCAAAGTAACGCTCAAAATTCTCTAAGCCAGGCTTCAACAGTACGTGAACCATGAACTTCCAGATGTTCAAGCTGGTTTTAGAAAAGACAGAGGAACCAGAGATCAAATTGCCAACATCCATTGGATCATCAAAAAAGCAAGAGAATTCCAGAAGAACATCTACTTCTGCTTTATTGACTATGCCAAAGCCTTTGACTATGGATCACAACAAACTATAGGAAATTCCTCAAGAGATGGGAATACCAGACCACCTGACCCGCCTCCTTAAGAAATTTGTATGCAGGTCAAGAAGCAACAGTTAGAGCTGGACATGGGACAACAGACGATTGGTTCCAAATTGGGAAAGGAGTACATCAAGGCTTATATTGTCACCTTGCTTATTTAACTTATATGCAGAGTACATCATATGAAATGCTGGACTGGATGAAGCACAAGCTGGAATTAAGATTGCCAGGAGAAATATCAATAACCTCAGATAATGCAGATGACACCACCCTTATGGCAGAAAGCAAAGAAGATCTAAAGAGCCTCTTGATGAAAGTGAAAGAAGAGAATGAAAAAGTTGGCTTAAAACTGAACATTCAGAAAACTAAGATCATGGCATCTGATCCATCACTTCGTGGCAAATAGATGGGGAGACAATGGAAAAAGTGACAGACTTTATTTTTTGAGGCTCCAGAATCACTGCAGATGGTGACTGCAGTCGTGAAATTAAAAGATGCTTGCTCCTTGGAAGGAAGGTTATGACCAACCTAGACAGCATATTAAAAAGCAGAGACATTACTTTGCCAACAGAGGTCCATCTAGTCAAAGCTATGGTTTTTCGAGTAGTCATGTATGGATGTGAGAGTGGGACTATACCGAAAACTGAGTGCCAAAGAATTGATGCTTTTGAACTGTGGTGTTGGAGAAGACTCTTGAGAATCCCTTGGACTGCAAGGAGATCCAACCAGTCTATCCTAAAGGAAATCAGTCCTGAATATTCATTGGAAGGACTGATGCTGAAGTTAAAGCTCTAGTACTTTGGCTACCTGATGCGAAGAACTGACTCATTTGAAAAGACCCTATGCTAGGAAAGATTGAAGGTGGGAGGAGAAGGGGATGACAGAAGATGAGATGGCAGGATGGCATCACTGACTCAATGGACATGAGTTTGAGTAAACTCCGGGAGATGGTGATGGACAGGGAGACCTGGCGTGCTGCAGTCCATCGGGTCGCAAAAAGTCAGACACGACTGAGGGACTGAACTGAACTGAACTGAACACCTATATATGCAATCTAGAAAGATGGTACTGATGAGTTTATTTGCAAGCTAGCAGCGGAGACACAGAGAACTTGTGGAAACAGTGGGGGAAGGAGAGGGTGGGATGAATTGAGAGAGTAGCATGGAAATGTGTAAATTATTCTATGTAAAATAGATAGCCAGTGGAAATTTGCTGTATGATGCAGGGAGTTGAAATCAGGTGCTCTGTGACAACCCTGAGGGGTGGAAGGTGGGAGAGAAGTTCAAGAGAGAGGGGACTTATGTATACCTCTGGTGATTCATGTTGATGTATGACAGAAACCAACGCAATATTGTAAAGCAATTATCCTCCAATTAAATTTTTTTTAAAGTAATATATAATAAACATAATTTTAAAAATCGCATGTGAGCAAAAGTCCTTTCAAAGTCTAAGACCAATGAATTTAGTAAAACTAATAATGTTTACAGCTTCAGCAAGGCTATTCCTAAGTCAAACTGACATTACTTTTACCAGTGCCTAGCAGAGAAAAGTACAATGGCTGCTGTAGAGTTTGGTGCCCCTGCCATGAGTTGTGCTAAGAAGCCAACAGTTTGACTTACGCTTGATTTTGCGCCATCAGTGCAAATGCTAACACAGGGCAAGAGGTAAATAACGTATTATGAAAATCATATTTCATTATAGTATTATTAGGAAAATAACTGTGACTTTGCAAGTCCTCTGAAAGGGTCTCGGGAACCTAGGAGTCCAGGGACATTGAAAACAGCTGTGCCAGTAAAAGGGGAGGGCCGGACATTGTGGATTTTGGAGGCCGTTGCGGACCAGGACAGGGCACTGAAAGGGATCTGAGAGTAGACTGTAGCTTTGGTCCTGGTGGGAGCAGAAGGGGGTCAGTGTAGAAGAGAATGTGTCTTGAACATGGAATGGAACTTTGAGGTACTTTAAAACTAATTCCAAGCCTCTTCTTTTCATTCAGCCCCCTCTTCCCTCTCCCAGAGGGTCCCAGTGGCTCAGATGGTAAAGAATCCACCTGCAGTGTTTGAGACCTGGGTTTGATCTCTGGGTTGGGAAGATCCCCTGGAGAACGGAATGGCTACACATTCCAGCATTCTTGCCTGAAGAATTCCATGGACAGAGGAAGCTGGTGGTTCATGTCCTTGGGGTCATAAAGAGTCAAACATGACTGAGTGCCTCGCGCGCACGCACGCACACACACGCACACACACACACGCACACACACGCGCACACACACACACACACACACACACACACTCTTCCCACTCCAACCCTGTTTCTCACTTCTGCTCATTGGTTCTTCTATTTTTGTCCCCAAAAGGAAGCATAGGGCCTTGCTTTTTTCTATGTAGACTTTAAAATATAAACATTAGGGTCTTTTTTTAAAAAAAGGTTTTATTTTATATTGGAGTATAGTTGGTTTACAATGTTGTGTTAGTTTCAGGTGCCCAGCAAAGTGATTCGGTTATGTGTATACTTACATCCTTTCTTTTTCAGATTCTTTTCCCATGCAGGTTATTACAGAGTATTGAGTCTCATTCCTTGTGCTATACAGTAGGTCCTTGTTGACTATCTGTTTTATGTATAGTAGTGTGTATATGTTAATCCCAACCTTTGAATTTATTCCCCCCCCCACCCCCCACTTTCCCTTTGGGTAATCATAAGTTTGTTAACATTAGGGCCTTGAGGCCCAGCAGAGGGTGACTTCACATGCCAAGCTGAAGAGTGGACTTCTGTGGACAATGACGAGTCTCCCTCACACTGGTCCCTCCTTTCTTCCCTCCTTCACTCCCTTCCTGAGAATGGTACTGGACAGTGATACCTTTTCAAAGTGTACTTTCTGGTGTATGTTACAGATCCAACAATGAATGAGACACAGTACCTGCCTTCATGGATAAGTAAGGGATATAGGCACATGTCATTAGTGTTCTGAGAACACATAAGGGGAATCCCTAATTCCAGAGGGGGAATGGGGTTGCAGGTCAGGGTAGAATTTCTAGACAAACTTATGTAGGTTAAAGGTTAAAGGATGAGATGGGCGTAAGAAACAGGAGGAGGAAGATGAGAGGGTCCCAGCGAGGGAGTAAATTGGGCACAGGCATGGAAATAAGATCACAGTAAGTAGTCCATGTGGTTGGAGTGTAGACTGCCAAGGGGCCAAGTCTTCTGTTGAGATTAGAGGAGGGTGTTACGGGCTGAGTTATATGCCTCCTTCAATTCCTATGTTGGCGTTCTAAACCCCGATAGCTCAGAATGTGACTGTATGTGGAGACTGGGCCTATAAGGAGGTAATTGAGGTTAAGTGTGGTCATTAGGATGAGGTCCTGATCTGATACAATCAGTGCCCTTATAAGAAGAGATGTCAGAGGGCAGAGAGAGCTAGATAGCTCTCTTGTGCTCCATTCTTCACCCCCCAAACAAATGGCTACATGGAGACAAAGTGACTGTCTTCAGGCCAGGAAGAGAGTTCTCACCAGAAACCACACCCTACTTGATTGATGATTTTGGACTTTCCAACCTTTTAAGCTGTGAGAGAGAAAATGTCTGTTGTTTAAGCTGCCCAGTCTTTGGTATTTTATAAGGGGAGCCTGAGCTGGCTAAGTCAGGGAGACAGTGGCCAGAAAACTGGAAGGACTCTGTCAGTCTTGTTCAGAAGTTGTTTTTTATTCTGGGGGGTTGTGAGTCGACATGGAAATGTGATCAGATGCAGAATGAAATGCACAGGGGGTGTTCAGGTAAGTGTCATTAGAGAGATGGACAAGAATGGGTTGGGGTTGGTCATTGAATCAGTAGTGAGCAGTGGAACTGAGAGAAACTCTTGGTTTCAAGAAACAGTTTCATCGCCATAGAGACAGAACTGGTGACTGGCTGAGTGGTGGAGGAGGAGGAGTCAGGGACTTTGAGTTTCTAGGGTGGGCAGCAGGTGGATCGTGGGTGATACTTGTTCATGAACTGGGGAATTCAGAAGAGTAGCAAGTTCAGAAGAGGGAAGGATGTATGTAGTTTTGGAAATGGTGAGTTTCAAGTATTTGGGGTATCCAGGTGGAAATGTTTCCCAAGCAGTTGGCTTATACAGCTCTGGAGACCAGGGGAGAGAGGAGGGAGGGAGGCAGAGAGAGAGAGAGAGAGGAAAGAGAGGAAGGAACTACTGAGGTAAATAACCTCAGGAAGGTAACCTTCCAAGGTAACATTGTTCTGGAGGCAGTCACCAAGTCACTTGAACCCTTTGAGTGTTACTTTATCTCCTGTAAAGTATGAATAGTATTTTCCTTGACTACTTTACCAAGCTGTTGTTTTACACAAAATAAAACTGAAATGAAACAGTGTACAAAAGCACATTTGTAACTGCAAAGGACAGTACACGTTTGAGTGTTTATTTCACTGTGATTAAAAGGGAAAATGCTGGACATGTGAAAACAGGTAAGAGGCAGTAAGGTCCCAGCCTAGGGACAGGAGAGGACAGGGTCACAGGGAGAACTTGGTGGTACCACAGGGAGAAGGACAGGGTTCAGATGATGCCTTTTCCAAGTCCAGGTGACTGGGAACATGATCATTTTCTTGAGAGAAAAGGGAACATCAAGAGAAAGAACTGACTTGTTAAAAAGTAACTTTTAAAGAAACAGTCACATTGCATTTGAGATGATATTGAGACATCTGGGTGCGTGTATCCAGTAGATGGCTGGGAAATGCCATTCAGGATGTCTCCTCCTTGCTGCTTCATGCCTTTGTGGCTCACCTTTCCTTTTGTTTTCGGTAAGATTTAAACACAGCACCAACTCCAAAATGTATACTGGCCAGCAGAGTGTGGGAAATGGAGTCTGAATGCCTTCAGGAGGTCACACATGCTCCTGTTCCCCTCAGTTCTTGTGGGTCCCTCTTAACCCTTACTCTCTCTTACTGCTGCTTCACACATGGAGTTATCTTGGCCAGCCCTAAAGGTATTGGAGTTCATGAACCCAGGTTTACTGTTGCGCTGGGCAACTGACCTAAGAGGGAGAATGGTGAGGTAGGAGTGAGGATGGAGGTCAGAGTCAATTCAGACTCTGTCACAGAGGAAGCCTCTGAGCGGGACAGGAATGATCCATGGGGTCAGATAAGGATGGACTTAAGTTTTCTGTCTGTTCGTTGAGAGTTGCAGGATTTGGGGGCAAGTTGCCTAACCCACGGGACACCCAGTTCCTCGCCAGTAAGTTTCACCTCCTTCAAGGTTGCTGTCGAAGTGAAACAGCACTTTAGCAGGCATAGCACTGTGTGTGGTAGGTACACTCTCCTCAAATGGGGACACATCTCTTTGGTTGGTTCTGATGGGAATCTGGAGTTGAGAATTAACAATAATCCAAGAATTTCTGCAGGACTTCCGTGAATTAGGTAGGCTCCTTCGTTTTTATGTTTTGTTTTTAATGCAAACTTTGTATTTATCCAGCTGTCCTAAGTGAGATTCCATTTAGAAGGTGGCATAAACTTAATATATGCCATAAATATATGTGGCATATACTTAATAATACTTAACCAAAGCTTTCATCAATACTGACCAAATACTGCTAGGATATTGCAAAAGAGAAAGCTCGGACAAGGTCCTAGAACTCTTCTTGACAATGTAAATGATTTATGAGCATCATTCAGCCCCCTTGGGTCTTTTATTAATCGGTGAAATTCACTTGTCTGGACTTACACTTTCAGCCCACCCCCAACTTTTCCTAGGGAGTTCTTTTCAATGGCTACTCTACCAAGGAGGAAGGCCTTGATACCTACTTTGCTTTGCATGTGTATATGCCTAGTGGGAGAAGGGGAGCGGCTAGGCAGATTTTGACTAACCCACAATGCCTCAAGGAGTGTCTGTTTGCCAAATAATTATTTCCCAAGGGTAATTCAGTGAAAAAGAGCTGCTTGGTGCCTCTTCCCAGGTGCTAGTTCTATTAGGATTCTAGTAGAGTGAATGGGAGAAGGGGTAGGAGTGTAGAAGGCTGAATGAATAAGAAGATTCCTCACTAAGAATCTCTTCCAAAAGCCATGTAGACACTGTGGGCCTTTGCTGTCAGTAGTGTTGTAAGTTGAGTTTATCTCACTTTTTCTGAAGCCTAGTCTTTCCATCAGACCTTTGTTGAGTTCTGGACCTCAGAGGAAGCCTGTTTCAGTTTCCACGCTCAATTTGCCTTGAGGTAACTTTCACCTCTAGCACTAGGAGTTACCTCTTCCTAACCTTTTTTGTGTAAAAAGTAATTTGTACAGAGTAGTATGCTTAAGAACTTCCTGGGATGCTTTGGAAAATATAGGATATAGGGCCCACCTTCAGAGATTTTGATTTAATAGGTCTAGGATAGAGAGTCTGATTCTGATGGACACATTCTTGGTCAGTGATTCTGAACCCTGGTTGCACCCAGGAATCACTTGGGAGCTTTAAAGTATCAGTGCCAAAAAAAAATAAATAAATAAAGTATCAGTGCCTTGCCTTATCCTTATGACTGTAACTTATTTAGGATGACAATAAGTACACATAGACACCTACCCACACCATCATTCAGCATGATGTGTCTTGTTTCTAACACTGTCTCAGTAATTTTTTCTTTTTTATTATATTTCATTACATTTTTTTCTTTTCTTTTCTTTTTTTTTTTTTTTTACCAGCTCTTCATATGTCTCTGATAGAGGGAGTTTTGATGTGTGAGCTTTCTTCCTTTATCCCTCTTAATTCATTATCTCAGGTTCTCTTGTATTAATACATGCCCATAGGATTTCCTATAGTGTGTCCTTCACCCTGCCACCCACCAGGGGGCAGGCACACTCAGTCAAATACTTGGGATATCACGTTCTCTTGGTGTACATAGAGCTGGCAGAGAAAAATATATGTATTTAAAAAAGAAAGGAAAGACAAATGTATTAATAGGAAAGAGACCCTATTATGACTCAAGATCCTTAGCTGCCATGACCAGTTTTTGCTGCTGCCCAAGGATGTTTTCCTAGGAAGATTATAGTTGGGTCATCCAGTCTAAGAGATGCATCAGTATAGCTGAAATCTTGCCCAAGCTCGAGGGGTGTTCAGTGAATTGAGACGACCTTGTAGGACAGTGAAGAGTAAGAAAATCTGTATGTGACCACTGACAACCAAGGTGACAGGAGGGGCCTTTGCGTTCCAAGAGTGTTACATATGCCCCCCTACCCTCAAACATGCATGGAACGAAGCCTCTGAGAAACATCTTGAACTGCTTCTCCAAACAGTACACAAGTTATTTTTAGAGATGGTACATTTACTCCTTGTAAAGTAATACTTCGACATGCCCTTTCTAAAATGCAAAGCTCATTGAAACGAGATTGGGGAATAAAAAAAACAACAACAACAGAAACCCGTTGACTGAAGAGTTCTTAGAATCCTTAAAATGGGATCCATGATACTAGTGAAGTTGTCTTCTTGAAGTCAGAAATTCATTAAGGGGAATATTTTTCTTTAAAGAGAAGGTGTACTGGTATTTATATGGCCTCAAGGAAGAGGATGAACAAATAAGTGACTTGGGGAAGAGATTAGAACTCTTAAATTGGCTATAAGTTTTTATTGTAAAACCTGAGAAAACCTGAAGAAACCGTAGTGGGGGACACTTTATATGCTTTATTCATTGATTTTCTCTTTTGTTGTTGTCTTGGGCTAGCGTCCCCTTGGTGTTTGGGACGCTGAATGTGAGGAGCATCCCTGGATATCACCAGTGCATCTCATGGGTCTGTCGCTAAGCTCTTACCTCTCAGCCCCTTCCTGCCCTTCTGTTGGACTGTGCTTGTCTCTGCCAGATGTTCCCTGGTACCTTCTGCCCCTGCAGCTCGTCTCTTGGAGCTAGAGGGGGATGGCACACCTGGAGGAGGGACTGGTCCCTTTTTTTTCAGCTCTTTCACTTAAGAGTCACCTTAGCAGTGGCCCTTTGCCTTAGCAGCAGTGGTTGGCTTACATCCAGCTCCATGTGCTCCCAGAACTAGTCTTTTTGTGCCCCCGAGAGCTGGGCAGGGCTCCTTCCTCAGAGGTCTGACTTCCAACTCTGAGGAGTCCCTCCCCCAGGCTGTGAGGCATCAGCACCAGGGAACACATGCTTCTCAGAGTGGTGCCCTGCTTCCTGTGACTATGTCATCTGTGGCCCAAATGTCCTCCTCTGGGCTTTCTCAGTTCTCTCATCTGTGCTTAACTCATTCTTCAAGTGACATTCTCTATCAAAATGAGGGTAGTTTCTGTTTTTCTGACAGAACATTTTCAACGGGTTCAAGTTTTAATTGGTCCTAATTCTGTATTTATTTTGATTTCAAGATCTTCTCAAAGTAGCTCTGTGTAATCACTTTCCAATTAGACATTTTCTCTCTGGTCCCTTTCATCCATTGGACCAAAGCTGGAATTATTACCAGAGAGCAGAAAGGCTCTATCTGTCAAAAAGACCAGTTACAGTCTAATAATCTGCTGGACATGAGCTAAGATGCTTACTTAACTTCTGTAACTCACA
Organism: Cervus canadensis; assembly: GCF_019320065.1. Lineage (NCBI taxonomy): Eukaryota > Metazoa > Chordata > Mammalia > Artiodactyla > Cervidae > Cervus > Cervus canadensis. The sequence continues at coordinate 23,810,810 of NC_057401.1, forward strand.
CTCTGAATATTGGAAAAAGAATTTAACTGGATTAGTTTCCTCAAACTGTGCATTTCTAAGTTCGTAAATACTTATAACAGTGGGTACGTAAAAGTTTTCTAGATATTTGTATGCAAGAACATGCAGAATAGAGAGAAACACCAGGATATTATTAGCATGCAGAAGAAATCCAAACATCTCCCCCCAAAAAGAAAGAAAGATGTATTCTAAAGGTGGACAGAGGGAAAAATAGAAGAGTGGCATTTTTTTTTTCTGGAAAATTGAAATGAACCAGAAATCCTGCTAGAAAAGATTGTTTGAACTGAAGTCTCTGGAGAGTCTCTTTCTTGTTGTCTTCATACAGTTCACTCGTGTAAAGTGCACAGTTCACTGGTGTCTGCTCTCCTCACAGAATTGTGTAATCTCCATGGAGTGAGACACTTTTGCATATGCAGTGCCTTAATCTGGCTGTTCACCCAATGGCTAATCACGAAAGATGAGATTTGCCCAGTTTTCTGACTGCATTAATCTATTTGAGCTAACTCTGAATATTGGACCCATTCTGCCCTGTGCTTCATGCAGAATTTAGTGATGTAATCACCATTTTGGATCAACGCTTCAGTCGATGCTATAGCAACGTGTGTCTCAGGAAGCTTTGTCAGATTTCTGTGTTCTGGGATACAGTGTGGTCTGCCACAGAATGGTTTGTCAGGGCTAGCCAATACTGGCATGCTTTTGATGGATATTTTTCCCTCTTCCTTCTTTTATAGGATTCAGATTATGTGAGGCAGGGACTGGAAGCAGAATATGTTTTGAACCAGATGCTCTTAGAAATGAGCTCTCTGGTAATTTTCTTTCTTCTAATTCCCCCATAAGGTGCTTAGGGTCCTCTTTTGCTGCTGACATGTTGGTCCCAAGTTTCAATCTCTGTCTGATCTCTGGGTTGGTTTGAGAAGATGTTGTGATTTACTTTTTGTGGCCTATTATCTCCTGCTTCTGCTGATTCATGTTCCTTCTCAGAAAACAAGTTATTCGGAAGAAAATTTTACCTCCTTCTACACGCTCAGGGATCAGCTATTGTTCTGTACCTATAGCTCAGAAGTGGCGATTCTGTTCTAGGTTTCTGTGCTGACTCTGGGTTTTCTTGTCTTGTCACTTATTGGGAGCACATTTACAGCTGTTTATGTGCTCCAAAGTGTAGCTCTCTGAAGTGACATATCTGCTTGTTGACCATGCCTGGAAATAGCTGCCCTGGTGACCTTGAGAGTGATCCCAGGCCACCCAGATCTCTCTTGTTTCTGGGGCAGAAGATGACACCTGGCACCCAAGATGTATAGGGCACAGCCAACTTCTGCCCAACCCCTACTGATATGGGCTTGAAAGGCAGAGCCCTCTGTGTAGAGGGGCCTACTCAACTGTGTGTTCCTCTGACCCCCTCCCCCAAGCCCCCCTTTTGGGCCCCGAAGTGACTTGAGGCAGTGTGATTCCTAGGTGGCACAGTGGTAAAGAATCCACCTGCCAGTGCATGAGATGCAAGAAATGTGGGTTCGATCCCTCGGTCAGGAAGATCCCTAGAGGAGGAAATGGCAACCCCCTCCAGTATTCTTGCGTGAAATATTCCATGGACAGAGGAGCCTGGCAGGCTATGTGGTTGTAAAGAGTCAGACATGACTTTTTACATGTGATCACACACACATGCTGAACTCTCCAAGACTCAATGACTTTGAGCAAGTTGCCTCCTTTTTTTCATTTTCAAAAGGTGCTCATAGTGTTCCTGACCTCCAAGAGTGCATGTGAGGATTAAGAGAGTCAGTAGTTTTGAAAGGGCTTAGGGAACACAGTGAAGCTTGGCTTAGTCTCAGTCACATGGCCTTGCGCAGTATAGGAGGATGTGTAGAAGTACACTTTGCTCCAGCAGACTGCTGAGGACCCTGTTGTCAGCATTCTCTTTCTTCCCTGGTGCTCGAAGGGAGAAGATGAGCTTGGCGGCTTGGCCTCGGTGCTGCAGAACCAGTGGTCTTTTCCTCAGTTATTGTAGTGATCCTGACGTGTTGTTTGAGACAAGTAGAGGTGAAGAAGAAAAAGATCCTTGATGTTTGCTTCAGTTGAAAGCATATGAATGTGGAATGACTTTCCCTTATATAACTTGGATTTAAATTAGAAAGATTTTATTCATGTTAATTTTTTTAAACCTGCTAAACAGGTATTATGTGGTGAAACATTTTTAATAGTCTTTTGAAATAATCAATTCAGAAAATTTTATTTCTGTTTCCCCTATTTCCTCCTCCTTTGAATTTGTTTCAGGGTTCCTACTTTCACCCTACTTGGTCTTGTGACATTATCATAGTTCAGTCACTCAGTCATGTTTTACTCTTTGTGACCCTATGGACTGCAGCATACCAGGCCTCCCTTGTCCATGACAACTCCTGGAGCTTGCTAAAACTCAAGTTCATAGAGTCGGTGATGCCATTCTACCATCTCGCTCTCTGTTGTCCACTTCTCCTCCTGCCTTCAGTCTTTCCCAGCATCAGGGTCTTTTCCAGTGAGTCAGTTCTTTTCATCAGGTGGCCATAGTATTGGAGCTTCAGTTTCAGCATCAGTCCTTTCAATGAATGTTCAGGACTGATTTCCTTTAGGAGTGACGGGTTTGATATCCTTGTAGTCAGAGACTCTCAAGAGTCTTCTCCAACGCCATAGTTCAAAAGCATCAATTATTGAGTGCTCAGCCTTCTTTGTGGTCCAGCTCTCACATCCGTACATGACTACTGGAAAAACCATAGCTTTGACTTGACGGACTTTTGTCGGCAAAGTAATGTTTCTGCTTTTTAATATGCTGTTTAGGTTGGTCAAGGCTTTTCTTCCAAGAAGCTAGTGTCTTTTAATTTCATGGCTGCAGTCACCATCTGCAGTGATTTTAGAGCCAAAAAAAAAATAAAGTCTGTCACTTTTTCCATTGTTTCCCCATCTATTTGCCATGAAGTGATGGGACCAGGTACCATGATCTTAGTTGTTTTGAATGTTGAGTTTTAAGCCAATTTTTTAACTCTCCTCTTTCACTTTCATCAAGAGGCTCTTCGGTTCCTCTTCATTTTCTGCCATAAGGATGGTGTCATCTGCATATCTGAGATTATTGATATTTCTCCTGGCAATCTTGATTCCAGCTTGTGCTTCATCCAGCCCAGGATTTTGCATGATGTACTCTTCAATAAGTTAAATAAGCAGGGTGACAATATACAGCCTTGATGTACTCCTTTCCAAATGTGGAACCTGTCTCAAGTTCCATGTCCAGTTCTAGCTGTTGCTTCTTAACCTGCATACACATTTCTCAGGAGGCAGGAAAGGTGGTCTGGTATTCCCATCTCTTTCAGAATTTTCCACAGTTTGTTGTGATCCACACAGTCAAAGGCTTTGGCGTAGTCAATAAAGCAGAAATAGATGTTTTTCTGGAACTCTCTTGCTTTTTCAATAATCCAGCGGATGTTGGCAATTTGATCTCTGGTTCCTCTGCCTTTTCTAAAACCAGCTTGAACATCTGGAGTCAGCGTCTTTTAATTTCACGGCTGCAGTCACCATCTGCAGTGATTTTGGAGCCCCCAAAAATAAAGTCTGCCACTGTTTCTGCTGTTTCCCCATCTATTTGCCATGAAGTGATGGGACTGGATTCCATGATCTTTGTTTTCTGAATGTTGAGCTTTAAGCCAACTTTTTCACTCTCCTCTTCCACTTTCATCAAGAAGCTCTTTAGTTCCTCTTCACTTTCTGCCATAAGGGTGGTGTCATCTCCATATCTGAGGTTATTGATATTTATCCCATCAATCTTGATTCCAGTTGTGCTTCATCCAGTCCAGCGTTTCACATGATGTACTCTGCATATAAGTTAAATAAGCAGGGTGACAATATACAGCCTTGACATACTCCTTTTCCTATTTGGAACCAGTCTGTTGTCCCATGTCCAGTTCTAACTGTTGCTTCCTGACCTGCATACAGGTTTCTCAAGAGGCAGGTCAGGTGGTCTGGTATTCCCATCTCTTGAGGAATTTTCCAGAGTTTATTGTGATCCACACAATCAAAGGCTTTGGCATAGTCAATAAAGCAGAAATAGATGTTTTTCTGGAACTCTCTTGCTTTTTTGATGATCCATTGGATGTTGGCAATTTGATCTCTGGTTCCTCTGCCTTTTCTAAATCCAGCTTGAACATCTGGAAGTTCACAGTTCACGTACTGTTGAAGCCTGGCTTGGAGAATTTTGAGCGTTACTTTGCTAGCGTGTGAGATGAGTGCAATTGTGCGGTAGTTTGAGCTTTTTTGGCATTGCCTTTCTTTGGGAATGGAATGAAAACTGACCTTTTCCAGTCCTGTGGCCGCTGCTGAGTTTTCAAATTTGCTGGCATATTGAGTACAGCACTTTCACAGCATCATCTTTTAGGATTTGAAATAGCTCAGCTGGAATTCCATCACCTCCACTAGCTTTTTTTGTAGTGATGCTTCCTAAGGCCCACTTGACTTCACATTCCAGGATGTCTGGCTCTAAGTGAGTGAACACACCATTGTGATTATCTGGGTCATGAAGATCTTTTTTGTACAGTTCTCCTGTGTTTTCTTGCCACCTCTTCTTAATATCTTTTGCTTCTGTTAGGTCTATACCATTCTGTCCTTTATTGAGCCCATCTTTGCATGAAGTGTTCCCTTGGTATCTCTAATTTTCTTAAAGAGATCTCTTGTCTTTTCCTAATTCTATTGTTTTCCTCTAATTCTTTGCATTGATCACTGAGGAAGGCTTTCTTATCTCTCCTTGCTATTCTTTGGAACTCTGCATTCAAATGGGTATATCTTTCCTTTTCTCCTTTGCTTTTTTGCTTTCTTCTTTTCACAACTATTTCTAAGACCTCCTCTTACAGCCATTTTGCTATTTTGCATTTCTTTTTCTTGGGGATGGTCTTGCTCCCTGTTTCCTGTATAATGTCACGAACCTCCATTCATAGTTCATCTGGCACTCTTATCAGATCTAGACCCTTAAATCTATTTGTCACTTCCACTGGATAATCGTAAGGGATTTGATTTAGGTCATACCTGAATGGTCTAGTGGTTTTCCCTACTTTCTTAAATTTCAGTCTGAATTTGGCAATAAGGAGTTCATGATATGAGCCACAGTTAGCTCCTGGTCTTGTTTTTGCTGACTGTATAGAGCTTCTCCATCTTTGTCTGCAAAGAATATAATCAATCTGATTTTGGTGTTGACTGTCTGGTGATGTCCATGTGTAGAGTCAGCAAGGACCCATTTCCTAGTTGCCAAGAAGTCTACTCCACCGCCTTTGGCATAGTTCCACTCCAGTATATCTTGATGGTTAGTCATTTTATGTTGAATTGATGCATAGAGGAATTTAGCTTTTCTCCCTTGATCTCCATGATGTGGTACCATCTTTTTTACTTGTAATCTCTGTAACCAGTTCTTTTCTGTCTCTTTTTTCCATCTGGCTCTTAAATTTTGTTTCCCCAACTTGAGAGAATGATGACAATGAAGCGAATCATAACTGAAAAATTAATTGAAGGGAGTCTTAATTGCACAAAATCCTGTCCTTTATGTGCTTAAAATATTGACTTTTCTAATCTTTATGAAAACCATGTGATGTATTTAAGTTCTGTCTTTAGAGGAGAGACTTAAGAGAATTTAAGGAATTTGCCCACATAAATATTAGTCCGTGGAAGAGCAGGGGTTTGAATCCTGTTTTGTTGTGACACCTATGTTTCTCCCACAGTGCCTAGGCTGATGTATTCTCACAGTGCATAGCCTGTTGTTTGTATATAATATGTGCCTGTTAGATATCTGAGTATATCCATGATACTTTCTGTTCTTATGACTTCGATCTTTTTCTTTTTTCTCTTTAAAAAATATTGACTTAAAAATCACAGAAAGTATTGTGTGCTTGTTGATAAAAATTCAAACAATGAAATTGTGTTCTAAAAGTAAAATAAATAAATAAACCCCTCCCTCTCTGTCTCACCACTCCTACTCTCAAGGGGTGGGGACAGCTATCATCTTTACACTAATGATGTCCCAAGTTTTCTATTTCAGTCCCTAGATCCCTCTTGAGTTTCACAATCTAATCTCTAACTGTTGAGCCCAGATGCTGATTTATAGCTACTTACGTCTTTCCATATAATTGTTTGTATTCATGTATTTAAGTCATTTGAAATTCTTTTGGAGAGTGACAGATGTGAAGTCAGTCATTCAAGTAATTAATCTCTCATTCCACCCAGTGACCCTATGTACACATCTGTCCTGCTGGCCCCTCGAATTCATATTCTTCAAAATCAGGCTCCTTTTCCTTCTTTCCTCCTTCAGCTCCGTTTCCTGGGCATTATCGCACTTAGTTTCCATACCCTTTCCTTGTCGTCCCTGTCTCAACCCTCTTCATGTTTCTCTCCAATGAGACACCATGTCCTTTCAGTTGTGGAGGGTCTCCACCACCTCTCTTGGAGTTCAGCCCATATCTCTTACTGCTTGGATAGTTACCTTGGCCTTCTCCCGATCATCTTGCTCTCCTTCTAACTCCACTCTGCTGAGAATCATCAGTCTCCTAAAATCTAAAGGTGATTGTGTCCCTTCATTGTGTTGCACAAACACACTTTTTATCCTAATGCAATTTGAGTTCTGATTGCATCTGTTTCTGGACCTGCCCTGAAATTTTATTCTTTCCCGTGTATTTATGCTTTACTGTTTATTCCGAATGTACCCGATGTCCAAGGTACCTCCCAAATGCTACAGCATTCCTATAATCCTCTCCCAAGATGCCCCCAGTTCTCAGGTCCAGAGAAGCTCTTCCCTCCTGTGCTTTTATAGTTGCTGTTTATTCTCAGTGTTAGCATTTGGTCCATGTTGCCTGGTATTAAGTTTGGAATTTAGGTCTATTGCCTCATTAGATGATGCATTTTTTGAAAGGACTGTGTTGCAGATATTTTTATGCTCTCTGATTTGTACATAATTAAGTTCTCAAGGAATGGTATTTGAAGTTATTTTCTTGAAACTTTGACTTAAGACCTGAAAATGGATTGAGTCTGTTATTTTCATATTTAGTAATACTGTTGGCACATTGTATCTGAAAGCCCCGATAATCTAAAAAATGGAGTTTAGTGGTTTAAATAAGTTCATATCAATTATCAATCAAAGTATACACCTTTTTATATCTCTAAAGTGACCTTTGAAATTGCATTAAAATTCAGCCTACAATGGCCTGTTACTGTGTGAACTCTAAAATGCCTCAAGAATGTTACCATTAAAGTATTGAAAATTTCTATTAAGAATTTTCATTCTTTAATCTGTTTTAATCCTAACATAAGCATCTCCTACAGGGTCCTTTTAATCAAACCATTTTGAATATAAAATTGTTTAATGGTTTATATTTTATTTTTAAAACTAGGTAGTTTTTTTTTTTTTTAATAGTGGGAGGATGGCTTACTGTCCTAATATGAAGAGGATAGCAGACTTTTTTACCTTCTATGGTCACTGTCTTTTGATAATATAAAGTGAAAGTGAAAGTTGCTCAGTCATGTCTGACTCTTTGCTACCCCTTTGACTGTACAGTCCATGGAATTCTCCAGGACAAAATACTGGAGTGGGTAGCCTTTTCCTTCTCCAGGGGATCTTCCCAACCCAGGGATCAAACCCAGGTCTCCTGCATTGCAGGCAGCTGAGCCACAAGGGAAGCATTTGATAACATAATGCATCATCATTTCAAGGCCCCACTTGACTCTTAGATGACCTATCTCTTCTCATGAAGTAAATGTAGGTTAAGGTTTGAGATAAAAGAATGGGGAAGGACTTCCCCATTTTTCACTAGCACTCTCCAGTTTTATCCCACTATGAATGGGTGGGCTAAAAGTTTCCTTATAGCTCCTTCTCTTTGGGAAGATAAGAAAGGGAAGCAGTGAGTGGAATGAGAAAGAAGAAATACATATCCTGCCCATCTTATTCTCTCCATTCTTTCTTTCGACCTGTGCAGACACTTTAATACCACCTAAGGTGATGATTTTATGTGCTTATAAGACATACATAGATTCGATTTATTACTGTCCAGCAGTGTCAGTGTTAACTTAGATGAGAAGTTCCTAGAACTCCGTGATGACTGTTGTAGGACAAACACCTAGTGTCCAAATAGGGGACTTAAGTGTTTTTGGTGTTCTGGTTGTGTTTGGCTTTTGATGGGGTGAGCCCTAGCCAAACTGTTTACTAAGCTGAACATCAGATGTGAGGGCTTGGGGGAGCTTTTTTTTTTTTTTCTCTGAAGTGTGGTACCACTCTATTGTCATCCTCTACTTCTAAACCCTTTAGGTAAAAATAATCCGTATCACTTTTTAAAATAAAATGCCATGGAGCTGACTTAATTATGCTATCTCTTTAAGTTAAATTTTTGCTCAAAGGATAGCTCTAGTAACTGAACTGTGCCTTTTTAGAAATGTGAGAATCACTGGGGTTAAGGAGGAACTTGCTTACTTATACTTTGAGGATTGATCTTTCAGTTCAGCGTGATCCATTTTTACTTCCCATCCTATAGTATTTAAAGTTTGCTTTTAGAATTTATTTTGTTTATGCTTATTTTGGCATAGGAGGAGTGTTTTCTAAGTCGCTTGAATTTCTCTTGCCTTTTCATTGTTCAAAATTGTTCCAAACTTCTAAACGAAAACCCTTACTAGAGAGTCTTGAGTGTGTGTTTGTATGTGTATGTGTGTGTTTCTGGGCAAACAGCATAAAAATCATTTCTCTGGATCCCCATGACTTTTTTTGGGGGGGGGTCCTGTTTTAAGTTTGACAGTTTATTCTTATTAAATGTGGCTCGTTTATATCTAGTTCTTTGTGTGCAATTCAGCTTAAGAAGACTGGGTTTGTTTAGATATATTTTTTCTTAAACTAGCTGGACTCTTACTAAGTCTTGTTTGAAACTGTGTGTGTTTGTGTGTGTGTGTGTATTTGCATTTGTTTGTGGGAGGTATATGTGTATTCATACACCAGTACTTGGGTGTTTTTTCTGTTGTAAGATTTGAAAGAAAAGAATAGAGAAAGAAAAGGAAGGAAAGATGCCGTAAGGAAGAGGACAAAGGGATACTCTTAACTGGGCTGGAATTAAAGTTTGTGTTTCATTTAAAATGACAAATCAGCAAATCCCTCTTCAGCACTGTTGCCTCAAGGTGAATTTTCCCTTCATTCTGGGCTTTGGACACAGTTTGCCTGGACATCTTCCCAGGAAAGCCCCTGTGTAAAACCCCCATTAAAGCAAAGCCGTCATAAAATCATTTCATTTCCATAATGCTTGTCTTCTGATCTATGTGAAAAGTACCACAACTCTTGAGGTGCATATTTTGGGTCTTAACGTTACTAAACAAGAAAACAACTTTGAATACAAAATTCTCTTATATGCTCAAATGGTGATATAAAGTGAGGATAAAAGGTAGAGATTCTTCCATATGGTGAAGCAATCTGGGTAAAGAAATTAGACTTTCAGCAGGAAGAAAATGATAGATTTGGGGGGGGGGGCAGTTGGAGAGTGCATTTCACTGCCCTGAATTGCGGAATTTTATTCAGAATTAAAGGAAAAAGAAGACGCATGTCTACTGATTTCACTCCTAGGACTTATCAATTTTAGTCCTGGGGCTAGAGTCGGCGCTGTGGATCTCACCAAAGCAGGGCGGGTATTTCAGGCAGGCTGCACGGTTTATTGACCATCATTAGTTCGTTCCCCAAACTAAACAAAGAATAGTAAATTATGTGATGTGCGTTGTTTCTTATCTCTTGCTGGAGGCCATTGCTCATTTCAGAGTGAAATGAAATGGGGCTCACTTTTTTGTGTAATTACAGAGTAAACCCCATTTAATTACACTAGTAAACAAACATGTAGCAAAGTGGAACTCGTTCGCAGTTCGTGAACCGCTACTCTGAGGCTCTGTGGACCTTGGGTACCTTAAAATGCAGAATGAGGTGAAGGTGCTGAGTATTGTATTGAAAAATCAAGCAAGAAGAAAGTTCTAACTTGAGGCCACTAATATCTGAATTCCATGCCAGAAATTTCAAGGTAATGAAACATGTCAAACAGAAAGTTCAGTGAGGACGCGCTCCAGGGGGAAAATCCAGCTGAATCAAGTTCAGTAGCAGATTCCACTTAGATGAACCACTGACTCTAGGAAGCTATACATCTCCTAAGGAAACTTCTCTCTATTTTTCCTCCTTCCATCCCTAGCAAAAGCAAACAAAATGGAGAGGGGAAGATAAAGAAATCATATTTATTTGCTGGGTCAGTTTCTAAGCCAATTTTGACCTTTATAGTAAACTGTTTTCCACATCTGCCGACCACAAATGTCTACATATGGTTAACAGGTAACTTGCTTTAGTACCATATAATCTGCAAGACATAAATAACTAGGCTTTGTAATTATATGGCAGTTACCATACAGTTGAAGTAGTTACATGGTTATTAGTACCCCATAAAACAAGGTGATAGTGTTTTTGTTTTTATAATCCCATATAGGAATTTCTTCTTTCCATACTTTGAAAGCTCATAAATAATTTTGGTATGTTCTAACATTGAGTGAAGGCACTGTAAAAAAAGGTGGTTATTCCTCCAAGATGTCTGGGAAGTTATCCTCTTCATGAAGGAATGTTAAATATGGAAAGATTAATTTTGTATTAAGTTCTTGATTTTGCTAGACGGTCACACATAGTTCTGAAAGAAAACAAACAAACAAACCACAGTCGATACGGAGGAATGGATTTTTGGTTATAATGTTTCTAATGCAATTTTTGGAAATTCTTGAAGATTACATTATAAAATATTAGTTGTTACCATTAGCATTCTTTTTCTTTTCCTTTTTTCCTCTTTCCTTTTCTCTTCTTTTCCCTGCTTTTCTCCTTCTTCCTTCTCCCTCTTTCCCTCTCTTTCTGTTTTTTCTTTCCTTTCTTTCTTTTCTTCCTTCCTGTGACTACTGCCTTTTTTCCATAGATAATTAGTATGATATAGACTGTATTGGTTTAAAAACAAAACCAAGACTTTAAAAGGAAGGTCCCCAAATAACTTGTATTTAATTAACAGGTAATTTCAAAACTTAGAGTTCCTTCTCTTTTGTGGTGATTGTCTTGGTTACTGGTTCCAGTTTTTAAAACAGGGAAAGTTTTAGGCCTTCCTGGTTCAGCTCACATTGTCCACAGCACACCTTACTGTCCCTACCAAAGAAGAGCATTGAATTTGAGATTTGCTGCATTTTAGTCTTTTTTTCCCTTCCACTCTGATCCTCTATATATGGCTTCTTTGCAAAACAGTTTTGTGCAAGCAGACATGACTTAACTCTATTCCCTACTAGAGAACTATTCAACTTTACTTTTATGTGTTTTGAATACTGCCTCATCTGAGACTGTGACAGCAATAAAGTATGCATGGCCAACCTTATTTTAATAGCGCAAGAGAGCTGCTTTTAATTAATAAGTGGATCTCTTTATGTCTGGGGTTTTCAGTTTATTTTGTGGTTCTTTGGAGTTCTGCAATTATGTGGCCTAAAAGGGCCATGTTAGTGGAGACTAAATCCTTTTAAAAATCAGTCATTTACATGTTTTGTGTCTGTAATCTGTGTCTTCAGATTACAGTCTTAAAGAAAAGGGCAGGGAGGGGGGAAAGCCAGCAGTAGCAGTTTTTCTCTAGAATGTTAAAATCTATAGCTCAGAAATGTGTATATTTTAGCGGGCATTAATGGAATGCAGTCTCCTTTTACAGTGATAGAATACTGGCCATCTTCTTGATTGTTTGTTACATCATATAGGTCCAAGTTGCTTTAAAGAATCCTCATATATTTCCCCACTTGACATTTACTTTTACATTGCTAAAAAATTGGTAGAGCTTTGTATAAACCATCTAGGTAGGTATCTATCTGAGCCCTATAAAAGATGTGCCAAAGTTCTTCCATGATGTTGATGCCACTGTAGTCTTATCTGATATGCATGAGTTTCAATTTAGGTTGTCAAATCTAGAATTTCAGCATACACCATGGTTTATGCACTGTGCTCCCTCCCAGAGGAATCCAGAGCTAGACCTGGACCCGTAGTGAACCCCAGATAAAGTGACTGATTCCTTGGTAGTAATAAGGAATGCTTTTAAATGCTTTTATGATTGACATATGAATGATCACATCCAGGCTTGCTTATTGCTGGTTTGTAGTTTGCTTTCTTTAGAAGGTCTGTTCTATTTACTTCTGCATAAGGGATAAGGGAAATGATGTTTTATGGTATTGAAAAGAATTAGCTCTTGGAGCATGAGTATTTCATAAGTATAGGCACACACCTCTTCCTGGCCGAGTATTAGTTCCTGGGTTAGTCTGTAAGTCTCTATATTTTAAAGTTTCAAGAATTAACCAAAAATTACAGCTCTTTACACATTGAAAGGGCAAAGAGAAGATGTTATTTTTTTAAAGTCGTAGATAAAACTGTGAGCCATCTGACTTCTCCAGTTTCCTCTTTGGTTCCCTGCACAGAGTGCCTCAGAGTGCAGGGGCTACGCTGGGGACGTGGGTGCTCAGCAGGCAGGCAGTGCTAACACAGCTGGCAGTAGGTGGCAGTACCGTTCCACTGCACTGTTTAAACATCACAGCAAATGCTGCCCAGCGTTTCCTCTCCAGTCTAACTCTGAAAATGCTTGATTAGCTACATTAAGCAATGTTTGGGTATTTTTTTTAATTTTTTTCTCTTTAAACTTACAGAATTATAGCCACAGCCTGAAAGAAAGCCATTACTGGTAGACAACACGATGATCAGCTGTAATTTAGTCAGTGCAGCATGGGGAATGGCATATAGGTTTTTAACTATTTTTGTAGAAACAGTCTATATAGATGTATAAAATGGTTAACCAGAAGGACTGTAATTTCTCACTTATTTTGTCTTGATTTTTTTTCTCCTTAATTTTATCTAGGGTAACATCTGATCATTATGGTGGATCATCTGAGATGTGCATTTGTGTGTACATGTGATTTCTTTTTATTCCTTGGGTCTACACATATGCCTCGCAAATGAAATACTTTTTAATCCTATTAAGACATCTTGGTGTATATTAACCAACTTGTAGACCCCCCCCAAAACTAATGTCTTTATAGTTTTTAATTTATTTGGAAGTTCAGGGAATAAGGCTGTTTTGGGGGAAGGGTAAATTACCTTCTCATTTTAGATTTTTTTTTAATAAGTCCCTTATCAAAACACGCACTACAGGGAAAGAGCTGTTCTCTTTTTCTTTGTGATCCAGATTATGTTGTAAGAATTGACTCTCTCTTTTAGGTTGAATAGAAAATAACAATATATGATCATCATATAAATGGAAACTTGCACAGTCAATTGGCAGTTAATGTATTTCCTGAATTTTTTAAATTTTAAGAGACTTTTCGGGAAGATTTCATAAACTATGGGAGGATGAAATTAGTATTTCTTTTTAAGAAACAAAAGCATTATGTTACTAATAGTCCATTGGAGAAGAAAATGTATTTTGTTTTGTGAAATCTTTTGGGAGAAGTCTTCAGTTTTAAACTGAACTGAATTTTAAGAAAACTATGGCTTTGCAGTTTATTTTACATTTTATTATTCTTTTAAAAACTGAATTTGTATCTAGAATTTTAAAATGAATGATTATAGACTTAATCTGGCTTTTTTTATTTAAAGAAAAAAAACTTAGACATTTTGAAAAGTGAAAAATGTAATGTTTTATTTTCTATTACCTTTAAAGGCTTTAGGAGGTAGAATAAGAAAACATCTCTGTGCTCCTGAGTGTAAGTGTTGTGTTTCAGTTATTGTTTTATGCTTATCTTGTGTAGATACAACAGTGATCTTAACTACTATATAAACTTGAAGTTTGCCACATGAACCACAACCTGTGATAGCCTGTAATTCCTGACAGGTTTTGTTATTATCTTCTTAACCCCATGACACAACCAATACATTTTAAAGGTTCAGTTATGGGATGTATGTGTGTGTGTGCGTGTGTGTACATATGTACACATACATACCCACATGATGTAGAAACAACTATTATAACTGCTGTAAAATAAAATATGTTGGTCGGAATTTGTGTGTAGCTTATGCTAAAGTATGTGAAAATTGGAGACATAACATATTTAGTGTCTCCCAGCAAACAGATGAATGTGGTAATAACAAATTCGTTAAGATAGATTTAGTCACGTTCTTCCCTCAGATACAAGCCAGCCAAGAAGCAAATAAATCAGTTTCTCATAGGAGTACACAGTGGAATAAAACTCCGGGTGAGGCAGAATTTCTTATCTCCCTGGGAAGTTTGGCTCACAGGGTGGCAGGGATTAAACAGTGCCTGGATGGTTTGCAATTGAAGTGGTGCTGTTGAGTGATACATTTTGAAAGAGTAGCTTAAAGTTTTGAAGGAGTAACATATTGACTGAAAATTTCCTGTTGGAGAGAATTCTTGAATTCTTGAAGACCAGACCGGCTTGAATTCTTGAAGACCAGACCAGTTCATTTCTGCCTTGTTAAATATCTCAAGAGAAGTCAGGATTCTTCCCATTTTACTTGCAATAGAGATTTCTCAAGCAGTGTTTCTCTCCAGCCAGCTATAGGATGAGAGTGGACAAAAAAAATTGGCTTTGTTTCTATTTTATGCACAGCCAGACTTGCTCTTATGTTTGTAACATTTAAAGGAATTCAATAGGAGGCCCTTGATTCTTTGATCTTATGCCACAGTGCTGTTTAATGAGAAAGATTTTTAATATTGTGTGTGATATTGAAATTTTCTGCCAGCTCAGACCAATATAATATAATGTTAGATTTCCACCTTGGATCCCTTCTTTTATTTCTTGTCCTGAATCTGCCATGCCCGCTCCCCCTCCCCGGCTGAAACAGGTAATTACAAAGGTCCTCAGATCAATTTTTGTAAAGGGGCACCCTGACGGGTACCATGACTGAAGTGTGACATGAGCCTTTTCCAATACAATGGGTGGCCTAACATTCCTCTGGACGCCCAAGCTCATTAAATATTCGGTTCCTTTTTTCCCCCCTCTCCCCCCTCCATGCACTTAGCTTGAGTCTCACTAAGTCTGGGGTTTCTTCACTGAAGACTTAGGAAAATTGCTTCGAGTTCTCAGATTGAATTTTTTATGTGTATGACTTCATGATAGCATTAGCATGTGCTTTGATCCATGTGTGAATGGCGCTGGGTCGGCGCTTATTGCCATATCCAGATGGTGTTACAGGGAACAAACAGTTGTGTTTTAGGATTTCTCAATAGACTGTCTAGACTGGCCGTGCAGCAGACAGATACAGCCACCCATCAAATTAGCGTTTGTCAGATTTATGGTAATGGTTCACCAAAGCCTTCCTGTCATTGACATTAAGATTTACGCCTCCAAAGTTATTTTGTCTTCCACAGAATATAGCTTGTGATTGCTCAGATTTAAAGAAAAAAAAAAGTTTAAGAGAAAAGTCTTGCTGAATGTGAGCTGTTTCTGAATGAAAAGAAAAATATAAAAGGAATTAAATAGTGGCTGCGGCTTAGGAGCTGTATTGATTAGGGAAAGGCACCGCTCCACCCCCATCCCAACCCCCACCCCCACAAGTGATAAGAAGGATGTTCTGTTCAGGTTGGTGTCTCCCATTTGCCCTTGTTGGAAAGAAAAACATGTATGTGGGTGACTCTAGCCAGATTTTGCCCTTTCATGTTGTTACTCTGGAGTAATGTGATCTGCTGCCCCAACGCAGTGGGAATAACCTTTTGACAGGCAGTATGTCCACTCTTGGTGGAAATGTTTTCCCAAGTCTGGCCAGGCTGCCTTTGATCATACCTCCTTCCAATGTGAGGTCACAGCTACTATGCTATACTAGAGTCACCGGTTCCTGCATGGAAAGTGAGAGACATGAGGGTTTAGAATAAATAAATAAATATGACCCAAACCCTCTGAAATTCTCAATCACTGATGTTATGTTCCTGAAGGACAGAAATGCCCACATGGAGTGTTCAGGACATTTCAGATTAAGCTTTGTGTGTGTCTTCTTGCACAGATAGGTTAAGCGATGTATTTTGCACATTTTCATCTGAAGCACATGCAGGCATGAGAGTTGATTCCATCCCCAACATGCTAAGGCATGTTTGAAAATGTATTTTCTTACTGTATGCTAGTGTAAATGACAAATGGTGAAGAGGCTGCGGGTTGATTAAAATGCCGAGACGGCCATGGCAGACAGTATATAGGGAAACAGGCTTTGCCGAGGTGAAAAGCTCCAGCATTTTTCAAAGGAAGTTCTTTCATCTGTCTGAGAATGGGCATTTGGGGAAACCCCTGCTAACCCCTTTGGTATGTTAGGACTGAGAACTGCTGCCTATTGTATTCCAGGACAGAATCCTTGCAGAATTCTCACTCCCAGGGTATCTCTTATCTACTTCAGTGGCAGGAGAGATGTGATATCCATTACTGAATAAAGCATTCTCTATTAAGTTAGTACTGGACTGCAGGCTTCCTGCTAACCTCCAGTAGCCCCTGCATCACAGTGGTGGTAGTTTTCCCCTTCTTCCCTCCATTCCTTCTTCCCTCTCTCCCTCCCCCACCCACTTTGCTCCTGCCACACAGTAATCGTTTGATAGACTCTTTGGGGCTCTTTGCAAAGGCTCCTTGCTCATGTATGTGTTCAAATTTACTACTAAGGGTATTTTACCAGCAAAAATGATATAGTTAGTGCTCAAATAAATTACTTATCGACAAAGTACATTCTCTTCAGTATAATAAAGTAATCACATTTTCAGTTTTGCCCATTTTCAGGCCTTTAAATGTTGAATTAAATGCACTAAGTAATACCTTTCCATATTAATTTTTTTTTAGTGTTTGAGCATTCATTTAGTTTGCAGTGTATTTTAAAAATGAATTATGACCAATTTATTGAAAAGAATTTGGTTAACTCTGTTATGTGAATATAAAACTAGAAGATCCCCCCAAATATGAGAATCGTCTTCCTAAATAGAATTTCCTCCAAAACTTCTTGTTTCCTTTTCTTTCTCTGTTCCTGCCTCCTTTTGTCCCCCCACTTTTTATCTTCCTGTTTTGCCCAAATGGCTATAAGGATTCCTTTTACAAAACATATTTCTTAAGGAACCTCAATGATTGTTTCTACTTTGATTAATTTCCAAATCATTGTTAAAAGGATGATCATTTGAGCAGTGTCTCAAGTAAATCTAATTACTACCACCGTGTCTTTGGCAATACTTAATCGGGACATCATCGACACAATGGACATGAATTTGAGACAGTGAAGGACAGGGAAGCCTGGCGTGCTGCAGTCAGAAAGAGTAGAACGTGGCTCAGCAACTGAACAACAGCAACAACAATCAGGGCTGTGGCAAAGGAAGGGTTACTGAGGGTTACCTAAGTTAGTAGTGGAGCTGGAACAGTTACCATTTTTGACTTGAGAACTATTTTAAGGTTGTTGTAAGAAACAGTATAATTTTTACAAGACACATTTATAGTGTTTTAAAAAAGTTAACTACCCATTTTACACATGTGTTTTCTTGGAAATTGGAAGGGTTGAATGGAATGCCAATCTTTCAACAATGTGTGAAAGTTATTTGAATAAAATTCTTTTTCTTTAGATTAAGACTCTACTCTTTCTGGGAATCCTCCAGATTTGTGTTTTGGGTTTTACTATTTCAGAATGAAAATTTGACCATATACTTTATGCTGTATTTGCTTGATCAGACAACATATTTAAAGGAATCATAGGCTGTTAGAGCTTGAGGATGTTAGTTAGACTTTAGTGAGCATCTCCTTGAACAACATCATTTTTCTGGTTGTGGAAACAGAGGCATAGCTACCTTAAATGTTTTTGCTCAGGACAAAGCCTGGCTGCCTCTCACCTTACTCATTCCCTATGTTCCCACTTAACCACTGCTTTTAGTAAGCTAGAGGTAGATTTGCTCTTACTTAGTTATTTTATACTCCCACCCCCAATCAACCATGCTTTATCTTTCTCAATCTCTATTTGAGAATTAGTTCAAGCTGAAAGAGTGCATTTCATTTTCTCTGAGCAGATTATATCAATAGAAATAGAAAAAATAAAGTCTGTTGCAACAGATACTGATAACTGTATACCCAATAACTGTTGATGGATTCTTGCTAAAAGAACCTTAATTTTAGTTGAGGTAGCAATGTGTCTAGGCCTAGCCAATGAATCGTGATTTGATGCTTATGGCTTTGGTGTTGTGTCCTGTCTGTATTGCTTGATTCTTATCATCTGACCAATGATCATGGTAGGTAGGGTGTGGGGTAGATGGGGTCTGCTTGAGATGCTTTGGGGAAAACCTTTGCTTTCTTGTGAAAAGGGATAGGTGGGATTGACTTAGCCTTCCTCCATCCCCCATCCCCCCCTTACTGTTCCTCTCACTTTGAACATAGATTTGACATCTGGAGCTGCCATAGCCTTCTTGCTACCTTGGAGGAAAGGCCAACTTCTTTTTAAGTGAGTCCTATTTGTTCAAACCAGGGGTTGGCAAATTCCTATAGCTAGCTGCCTATTTTTCTAATAAATTGTTATTTGGACACAGCCATACCCAATTTGTTTGATATTGTCTGTGACTGCTTCCATGCTGTAAGGACAGAGTTGAGTAGTTGCAGCAGAGACATTTTGGCCCACAGCCTCAAATGTTGACTCTCTGGTCCTGTAAGTTTGCTGACCTTTGGTTTAAAGCACCAGAAAGTGAGTTTGCTTATTAGTTGTAGCCAAACACATTCCTATAGTCAACCAATAATCATTATCCCTTATTTGTGACTTAGCATTTCCACTTACTCAAATTACTCTTGTCTGTTAAGCAGGTTTGCTCCAGATGAGTATATTCCTCATTTGGCCACTAATCTTGATGTCCTTCCTAACCTTTCTGGTTATCTTTGGGCTTTTATATGTTTTTAAGATGAGGATGTAAACATGTTTCATTTATGTGCCACCTAAAACTCATGTCAGCTCTTTGATGTTCCAATAGGCCAACCATCTAAGACACTGCTTTCTGGAACATAGAGAAGGAAAATTGCCAGGGCTCTCAGTACATAGGGTCTGTTGATGGACCTTAGGCCTTAACTGATAGAACAGTTTCCACCTCCCCCCACAATTTGTTGCCCTTTCTGATTTAGAAGGACCAGAGAAAAATGGCAGTAATGCCCACTCAGTGACCATATGTGCTTCTTGGCACACAGCAAACAAGTCTTCATTCTTCCCCAATAGCATATTGGATACTTTCCAACCTGGAGAGCTCATCTTCTGGTGTCATATCTTTTTGCCTTTTCATACTGTTCATGGGGTTCTAATGGCAAGAAAACTGGAGTGGTTTGCCACTTCTCCTCCAGTGGATCACGTTTTGTCAGAACTCTCCATGTGACCCGTCCATCCTGGGTGGTCCTACACGGCATGGCTCATAGCTTCACTGAGTTATGTGAGCCTCTTCACCAGAACAAGGCTGTGATCCATGAAGGGGCCCTAACCTGATATGGAAAGATAAATTGGATGTAACTTTCCTGGTTTTAGTAGCAGCTATAATTGGGCAGCCTGTCTTTTGAATGATAAAGAATACTCGTTTGATTTTGGACTGAGGTAGAATATACCCTTAGGGCTTCCCTGATGACTCAGACAGTAAAGAATATACCTGCAATGCGGGAGACCTGGGTTGGGAAGATGACCTGGGTTGGGAAGATCCCCTGGAGGAGGCATGTAACCCACTCCAGTATTCTTGCCCGGAGAATCCCCATGGACAGAGGAGTCTGGCGGGCTAGAATCCATGGGGTCACAAAGAGTCAGATACAACTGAGTGACTAAGCACAGCACAGCACATGCCCTTACGTGTGAGTACAAAGATAACAAAAGGTACCTAGTCACAATGCATGTCCTTTCATGCTGGTTGTAAAATATCAGATAGTACTTGTCTCGGTTTTACACATCGTGTAACATAATGTTGCAGAAAGAGCATTAGGTTGGATTCTAGGATACAGAATTGACTGGAGTCCTTTGTCAACCGAGTTAACTTCTCTGTGCCACGGTTTTGCCTCGACAAAGAAAGGAGGTTGGACTGTATGGCGTTTAAGGTATCTTCCTGTCCTAAGAGGTTTATGCTTTCAGAAATTCTTTAGGGTGGTTAAAACCCACCCGAAGATTAGTCAGTTCAAACAACAAAATAGCAATAACAAAATTCTCTTCGGAAAATTGAAATGCTCGTCAGAATGACCTTTTAATTTTAAGGCCCAGATGCCTCAGAGGTTTTGTCATTGTACAGGTAGCCTTTAGTGTCAGGTGAATTTTCTGGGGATGAAAATTTCTGGGTGAATTTGGGTCCTGTAATGGAAATTTGCAATGCTATATTTTGATAATCAAATACAATATATTTCACAATCTATTATTATTTTTTAAATAACACATTGAGTTCCTTCAAAGCACTATCTTGGAAGTATAGATTTCTAAAGAAATAATTAGAACTAGATTAGTTGGAAAGAGTGGATTCCAGTGAAAATAGATAATCCTAACACATTATTTTTATCAAAATTCTCTTGCCTTAAGAAATTACCATTTTGGGGGTACAGAAGTGAATATTGAATTCCATATCTCTTGCTTTTTTGTTACTTTAATTTTTATCAATGTTCTTTATGAGCAGTTTATAAAGGGTCAGATGATTTTATAAAGGTGTTATGAAGACTAGTGGTGACTTCTTTCCTTCCCCTTCTAGTCCTCTCTAACCGCTGTTTAGCTTTCACTGCTTTTAACTATTGAGTTTTTTCCCTTTTTTTGTACTTAATTCCATCATTCTAAATAATGTGCTTATAAGAAGCCAGCTTCTTGACTTCTCTGTTGTAGGTATCATTTCTTGGCTTCCCCCTTGGCAAGACAGGGATTTAGCTTTTTCCTCCCCCTCCCAGTTAATATCATAGTTTTGAGTAGACGTTCATAGTACATGCTGTTCATAGTTGTCATGTAGTATGTGACAATTATTTTTCCTTCTGGTTCAACTCTCCTTTTCTTGGAGTTGGTAATTCTCATATTTTGTCACTTAGTTTTCTATGTTCTCATCAATTCATTCCCCTGTATTACCCACAGTTATGTAAA
Source organism: Cervus canadensis (assembly GCF_019320065.1). Lineage (NCBI taxonomy): Eukaryota > Metazoa > Chordata > Mammalia > Artiodactyla > Cervidae > Cervus > Cervus canadensis. The sequence goes on from NC_057401.1 coordinate 23,831,895, forward strand.
TCTCCTTTTAATCACATCAAATAGGTGTAGCATACAGTTCTACCAGTTCATCATCTTGCTGACATTTCTCCTAGAGTTTCACATCCGCTCCAGTCTGAACTGGCTGTTGTCCAGGATGCTGCATGGCTCTCACCCCCAGACCTGTGCATTATCATGGGGAGTCCGTCCTCATCTTGAGGATCCCTGCCTTCTTTTAAGTCCCTCCCCTTCTTAGCTTACTCCAGGGCGCATTGGAGGTCAATTTTTGGACACTTGGCTTATCAAACTCATGATTGATGGTCTTGTTGGTGTAGAATTTTAGGTTGGAAATGATTTTCCCTTGTAGTTTTGAGAGCATTGCTCCATTGGCTTCTAAGCCTCCAGTGTTGCTCTCCAGAGGAACAATGTTATTTGATTCTGAATTCTTTGTATCTGATCTGTTTTTCTGTGGTGGTGATTTTTTGTTGTTGTTGTTTCTTGTTTGTTTATCTTTTAATCCTATTTGGAAACTCTGGTCTTCTGAAATTTCACGGTGTCCTTTGGTGACTCTTTTGGTAGCCAAATGTGCTAGGCCCTTTGAATTTGAAAATGCAAATACTTAAGTTCTGTGAAACTTCCTTGAATTTTTTTTTTCTTTTCTTTTCTTTGTTGGCCCTCAGAGTGATCTTCTAGTTTTTGTCATTTTTATCTTGTAGTTTTCATCTCTTTGTCCTTTGGTGCTCTTTTCTTGGAGGTTTTCTCAAATTTATCTTTTACATCTTTTACTGAGTTTTAAATTTCCTATCACACTTTCCCCCTCCACCCCCCCTATTTCAAGAGCTCTGTTTTTGTAGCATCCCGTTGCTGTTCTGCTATCATGAATGCAGTTATCTTTTAACTTTAGACTGTTAAATAATGTTATATATACTTATTTTCATTTCCTTGTATAGCTCTACTTATCCTATCCTAAGTTGCTTCCCCCATCCCTGTTGGTTAGATTCCTGTCATGTTAAGGGTTTTTCTTAGATGCCTGGCAATTCTTGCTTGTCTCGGTTCGGTTCAGTCACTCAGTCGAGTCTGACTCTTTGCGACCCTATGACTCGCAGCATGCCAGGCCTCCCTGTCCATCACCAACTCCTTGAATTTACTCAAACTCATGCCCATCAAGTCGGTGATGCCATCCAGCCATCTCATCCTCTGTCGTCCCCTTCTCCTCCTGCCCTCAATCCCTCCCAGCATCAGGGTCTTTTTCATTGAGTCAACTCTTCGCATGAGGTGACCAAAGTACTGGAGTTTCAAGCTTCAGCATCAGTCCTTCCAAAGGACACCCAGGACTAATCTCCTTTAGGATGGACTGGTTGGATCTCCTTGCTTGTCTACTTTTATCTAAAAGTGGTGTGTATAGAGCTAATTCAGAGTTCTCTGTGCAGGGATGGGACTTGTCTGCTGTGTGTCTCACCACAGGGGTATTTGGAAGTTCCAGTAATCGTAACTTTAGCTTTTCTGTCTTGGGCTGATCAGATACTCCCAAAGGATCTTTCATGCTTCTACCTAGAGAATAAGTCTGATTCGCAATGCCCTGGGAAGCATGTGGGGCAAAGAGCTTGGGGATTTCAATATTCACGACATTAAAGTTTCATTTCATTCTCTCTTTCTGCACATAGCCCTTCTGTAAACTGTGCCTGGTGATTTTCAGTTCAGATGCCTTGTTTCATCCTTTCTAGGGAATGAATGTATAGTCTTCTACTCAGGTGGGCAGGCAGTGTGAATGAGGAGAAGGCGCTAGCACTCTCAGCTCTTTTTTAAAGGTCTTAGAACCAGTCCCCCTGTTTTTAGCCCTACCTTTACTCCCATTTATGGGCTTCCCTGGTGGCTCAGACACTAAAGAGTGCTTGCAGCGCTAGAGACCCACGTTCAATCCCTGGGTCAGGAAGATCCCCTGGAGAAGGCAATGGCAACCCACTCCAGTATTCTTGCCTGGAAAATCCCATGGACAGAGGAGCCTGGTGGGCTACAGTGCATGGGGTCACAAAGGGTTGGACAGGACTGAGTGACCAAGCACACTTTTACTCTCATTTGTACTTATGGGACCTCAGATTTTACCAATTCCTGAGCTTCCTGGGAGTGCTACTGGTGAACTGGGTTGTCTCTCCCCATCCCCCACTGCTTGTAAGAGTAAATTCTTCTGTTCAACTGGATCACAGTTGCCACTCATTCTTCTGCTTCCTGGCTTCCAAAGTGTTCTAGTTACTTTCTTTATCTAAGTGTGTTTATATCTTTTTGAAAAATCTCTTTCAGTCATTTTAGTGTAGTTTCAAGAGAAGGTGGTACTAAATGACTGTGTTCAACCTGTCGCTTTAATCAGAAGTCTTCTCTTACTTTACTAATCATTGTTCACCTTCTCAACAGGCAGTGCAGTCAAAAAGTACCTGTGCAGTGTGAGCAGTGCCATACAACAGAAGTAAGACTGAATAGAGGCGTGTTCTGGGTGTCTTTAGATGCTTGTGCCTTGCATATTTTTAAGAGGTAACATTGGGGGCAAAGTAAAGTGTCTCTTTCAGAAGGACTTTAATGCAGGTAGATTCTTCCCTTACATTTTACTTTCCCTGTGCATACAGATAACCCTGTGCCCAACTGGCATGTTGAAAGGAGCTTTGAAAGTAGAGTGTCACATCCACTGCACCTACTGAACAGTGGCTTTTGAGTCACTCTGTCTTCTCATCATGTCGTACAGGGTACTAAGAGCCCTGGTAAAAGGAGCAAGGTTTTTCTGAAAAAGGAGGTCAAGAGAGGACAACAGCATCTTATGCATGGACCTCCTCTGTCTCATTTGAAGGGTTTGGGGGTGGTTGGACTAGATGTGTCTTTCCAGTTCCAAATGGGTGTCACTTGAGAATTTTGAAAAATTATTGTAGTTTTAAAAATTGCCCCCCAAATTGTTTATTTTTTCAGGTGTGGGGTTTGGATATTCATCATCATCATCATCATTACTATTCTGTATCTGCTATCTTGAGTATAGGCACTCCTCATCTGTTTTCAGGGGTCATTGAAAGAGCTCTGCTTGAGGTGTGTTTGTAGTTTGGCCGCCCTTCCCCTGGCATTTTCATCTCCCTCTTTTCCCAATGGCTACCTCTCCACTATGTAGGCCTTTTCAATTTCTTTAACAAATTGGATTCTTTTCTTCCTCAAAGCTTACAAAACTACAGTTCCTTCTCTCTGGAATGTTCTTCTCATTCTTTGTTTGGCTATTTTTTTTTTTTTTTGGTATTTTTAAAAAATGTATTTATTTTTAATTGGAGAATAATTGCTTTACAATATTGTGTTGGTCTCTGCCATATATCAACATGAATCAGCCATGGGTATACATATGTCCCCTCCCCTTTGAACCTCCCTGCCACCTCCCACCCCATCCCACTACTCAAGGTTGTCACAGAGCACCAGGTTTGAGCTCCCTGCATCATACAGCAAATTCCCACTGGCTGTCTGTTTTACACATGGTAATGTATATGTTTCAATGCTACTCTCTCAATTCATCCTACCCTCTCTTTCCCCCATTGTGTCCACAAGTCTGTTCTGTATGTCTGCATCCCCATTACTGCCCTGCAAATAGGTTCACCAGTACCATCTTTCTAGATTGTTGGGCAATTAATCGTATGCTAGATGTCAAAGTTCAGTTTCTCCCTGGATCCAGGTATAAAAATAGTTTAAGTGACATATCCCTCAGCTCCTGGAAGGTTATATCCTGTAATCCAAGTCCTGCCCTGCAGTTCTTATCAGATGGGCCAGTTGGTGAGGATGGACAGTCATTCTGGGGCATCTGGTATTTGGAATTTCAGGGGTAGTCCTCAACTTTTGTTTTATTTGGAAGGAATCACATAGTACTGGCTTTCCCAATGGCTTGGCAGTAAAAAATCTGCCTGCAGTACAAGAGATGTGAGTTCAGTCCCTGGGTTGAGAAGATCTCTTGGTGGAGAAAACGGCAACCCATTTCTAGTATTCTTGCCTGGAAAATTTCATGGATAGAGGAGCCTGGTGAGCTACAGTCCATGGGGTTGAAAAGAGTTGGACATGACTGAGCGATGTGCACGCACAACCACATAGTACAACTTTTTTACCCCCTGTGTTTTACCCTCCAGTGCAGTAAGTAGTTCATTTTTTTTTTATTTTTGAAAGCAGATTAAGACCTGTTTTCAAATTTAAGATTGTGTTAGCTGTGTGATCTTGGGCAATTGAGCCCTCTGAGCTGTAGCATCCTTCCTGTTTCAGGGACGGATTCAAGGGCATACCTCCCAGGGACACTGCGAGGATTAACTGTGATAATCCTCCTAAAGTGCTTGGCAAGTCCTTCACCCAGAGTGAGGGCTTTTCACACCAAAGCAGTTAGGATTTGGGGGAGGTCGAAAAGTGAAAAGGAATTGATAGCAAAGGTGATTATAAGTAGATAACTCTAGATTTGTCCAGGTACTTTCATGAAAAATCTTGTGCAAATGCCTTGAATGCAGGGATTCTGAGTCTTATGTACTAAGTAATGAATTTCGTTTGCTCTAACATAGAAAAGTTTCAGAATCACTGCTTTAATTATGGCCTTTGATGCACAGTACTAAGGGAACTTTCAGGTTTTAAGTTTTCAAATTTTATTCTGTGTCTGAAGTATAAAAAGATAGGGAAAAAAGAGAACAAAACATTACTTGAAACTTTTTTGCTGTTATCAGAAATTTAGGGTGTGTGCATTATTTTTAGTTTCTAGGAAAACTAGGTAATTTGTCTGGGATTTTAAGAAGGCCACAGTCTGGAGATAGTTTAATTGGCAAGGGGATAATAGAAATTCATGTTTAGGTAATACAGGTACTGAGAGCAATTCAAAGCAGTGTACATCTGCCAAAATCCTAGCTCATTTATGACAGTTTAAGACTAAGTTCTCAGAAGTGTTGAGAGAGAAAGAAAAGTGAAAGGCCTAACTCTTGAACACATAGACAGTGCAGAATTTCTGCCAGTCTGGGAATTAGAGTGAACAGAATGGAGTCGGGCTAAGATAATAGCGGTATGTGATTCGTTTTTTTCATCATAGTGCTCATAGCTGTGAATAGAAAAGTTCAGTCTTTAGTTTTTTTTATTTTCACCCTCACTGTTATTAATATAATTATTATAGCAGGACATTTTGTGTTTTGGTTAACATTTGAAAAAATAGAAACATTGATTTACTTCTCAAAATGAAAATTGTATGTATCAGCAATACACCCGTTACCACTCAGCTTTCCAGAGTTGCTTAGGTAGTAGCTTTTGGCGTGCCTGTATGCTAGTAAGTCGCTTTAGTCGTGTCCAGCTCTTTGCAGCCCCATGGCTGTAGCCCACCAGGGTCCTCTGTCCATGGGATTCTGCAGGTAAGAATACTGGAGTGGGTGGCCATGCCATCCTCTAGGGAATCTTGCTGACCCAGGGATCAAACCTGCATCTCTTAATGTCTCCTGCATTGGGATACAGGTTCTTTACTACTAGCATCACCTGGTAAGCCCAGTAGCTTCTGGGTTTTTCTATTTGGAGAACTGTAATGTTAAAAACAAAGTTACACCCTTCCCTCCCTCCACCCTGCCCCCTCATCCCGTGTGTTTGTGTGTGTGTGTTTGTATGCACGTGCCCATGCAAATGTGGAGCTTTCTTTTGCCAGTGTGGACATGAGGAAAACCACACTTACGGACTGTCACTGAGTTTATTTTCTGACAGAAAAGACTTTCACTTCCACCCCCAGCAGCAAGATTAGAATCTTTGAATAAATAATCCTTTGAGATTGAGAAAGATTAATTCACGAAAAATAAACTATTCTTCTCAGTTCACTATGGATCACTGAAAACTTACTTAGGGATCAACAGTAGTCCACATACCAGTTCTAGGGACATTGATTTGTGTATTGAATGAATCATCATAATTGATGATTCTACATATACATAAAAATTTCCATGATTAAAATTTATCTTCAAGAGTCTTAGAATCTATGTTACGGAGGGTAAGTAGAGGCTTGTGTGAATGACATGGAGACCACCCAAACATCATTTCATAGAATTGGCTGTATGCAAATCATTGGATATTTGCTTATACTTAGTTTTACTGTATTAGGAAATAGGAACAAGGTACTATTTTGTTTAACTTGTTCTTCAGGAAGAGATAAAATGATGTTGAACAGTCAGTTGTCCAAAATCTGTTGTGTTAAATGAGAATTGTGATGCTAGAAAACATTTGGAAAAGTCATCCTTTGACACTCACCACTCCCTCCTCCCCCCATCACACCTCACAGATATTTATCAAGTGCCTTTTATGTACATTCGACTCTAACAAAACATCGATCCAGCATCATTGGATATGGCATATTTATATATTTTGAAGTTCATTGGCAACCAATTAGATGTAAAGCTTTAAACATTTTTATCACATACTTAATTTTTGCAAGTAGAATATACTGAAGATAAACAATTATCAGTTATTTACTGTAGTGCAAGGTTGATGTAAGAAAAATGTACTTTGAAATGGACAAAAAAGACTTTTGGATACCCTCTCAATCTGATGTTGTTAGGTCTGGGGATTATTCGATCTATAGGGCTTGAGTCTTTGTCTTTGACTAGACTATTTTATACCTCTGTGGAACTAGAAGTTAACTTGTAGAAAACTGAAAGCAGTACAAATAATTCTTCTCCATAGAAATGCAGATTACTTATATCCTGGGGAATGCAGTAGACCGGTGTTTGCGCATTAGTTTCAACATTCCTTTCCTACACTAAAATTGTGCTTCTTTGTCTTCTCCTTTGAACTGGATGTAACATCTTTTTTCAGTTCTCTCATTAATTAATGAGTTAAATGGAATCTTTGAGACATTGTTTATTTTATATCCCCATAAGAGTCATGATTTTACCTTTTTTGAAAAAATATTTTGTATAGGGATGACTTTAGATTTTTAGTAATGCATGGATGCTGTTTCAGCTTTTATGTGACCCTCTATACTGGTGTTCTTGTTGAAGTCTCACAGTTGTATCCTTACTCATTTCTCAGACCTTTACTGTCAACCACCTGTGTTTGCTGTTGATTTTGAGGTGATAGGGTTGAGGCAAGAAAATTAGTTAATGAATCAGATTGTATTCTCTTCCCACTCTTGGTGTGTATCACCTTTTCTGATTCTGGACAAGTTAATTTAGCTCCATGGAGTCCAAGCTCCCTCCTGTATAAGTGTCAGACCATCTATCAAAGTGCTGGGTACAGGCCAGGTATTTGGTGGATGCTCAGTAAACACGTGTTACCTCTGTCCTGTTTTTTGAAGGTATAGGTCCCTGACCTCTTCTTGCCCTTTATCCTCTACTTGGTTTTAATCTGTTGAAGTCTAGGAACCTAGATAAGCTAGTCTGTTATATCTGAAACAAATGTCGTTAGATTGTAACTGAGAGCCTGAGGAATTTTACTGTGAATGAAGTACATAAACTTTATAGCTTTTAAACTTTGGTGTACCTGCTTTGATTACCCAGATGCATTTTTCCCCTTTCTGTGTTCTTGGCAATGTTGAGGCTCATGGTTAAGTGGCAAGGAGAAGTTAGATGTTACTCTACTTGGTTTTGAAATGTATTAAAAATTTTTTATGAAAGTGAAAGTGTTAGTCACTCAGTTGTGTCCGACTCTTTGTGACACCATAGACTGTGGTCCACCAGGCTCCTCTGTCCATGGAATTCTCCAGGCAAGAATACTAGAGTGGGTTGCCATTCCCTTCTCCAGGGGATCTTCCCTACTCAGGGATTGACTCTGGGTCTCTCTGCATTGCAGGCAGATTCCTTTATTGTCTGAGCCACCAAGGAAAACTTTTTATATCTGGTTAATTAAGGAAAATTATATTTTCTCTTGATTGATATTAAAGCATTAAAGTTAACTTGTGTCTCCTGAGCTTTGTACCAACAAGTGAGAGGTGTGTATGTATAAAAGCAGTAGAGAAAGAGAAGGGGAAAAGAGAAAGTTATATATTTGAGGGTGGGGAACAGGAGCTTGTTGTGGACTCAGGAGAGCAAGATGAGGGAGTAAAAACCTAGGATTGTTTGGAAGATGTTTGTGCAGAGTGTTCCTACATGAGCTGAATGTCCTTGGAAAATAGAGAAACTCTTGAAACTATGGCAGAGAATGGGGGCTTAGTTCACATTAACACTTCCTATCCTTAGAATGGAAAGCTGCTTCTCTATGACTTCTGGTACATCGATTTTTAAATCAGAAGCATGTTAAGGTTTTTTTTTTTCTTTCTGTTGACTTTCATTCATGAAGACTAATATTCTTGATATTAATTTGACCTTAGAAGACCTTAAAACCCTCAATATAACATTCTCACTTGTAAACACTTAAAGGATAATTACATTAAAAATTTTTTTAAATAATTTAAAAGAACTGGATCATTATTATTTTTTAGCATTTCACTTGTATTAGTTTTCTATTGCTGCTGTAACAGATTACCATACACTTAGTGGTTTAAAACGACGTACATTGATTACTTTACAGTTCTGGAAGTGAAAAGTCCAAAATGAGTCTCCTCAGGGTAAAATCCAGGTGTGAGCAGGGCCTCATTCCTTTCTGAAGGCTGTGGGAAGAACTCTTCCCAGCATCTAGGGGCTGCCCTCATTGCTCAGTTTGCAACCCACTCCAGTATTCTTGCCTGGAGAATCCCATGGACAGAGGAGCCTGTCAGGCTACAGTCCATGGGGTTGCAAGAGTCGGACACAACTTAGCGACTAAACCACAACCACAGGAGTTGCCTAAACTGCTTGCTCCCTTTTCATCGTCAGAGCCGACAGTGACCAGTCAGTCTTTCTCACAGTGCCGTTTCTCTGGTTCTCATCCTTCTGCATCTCTCTTCCTTGTTTAAGGATGAGTGTGATTATGTTGGGTCTGCCTGGAGGAATTCAGCACAATCTCTCTAAGGTCGTTGATGAGCAACTTTAATTCCACCCTCTCTGTGCAGCGTAACCTTTGTGGGTTCCAGAGATTAGGAGGTGGGTCTGTTTGGGGGAAGCCATTAACTTCCTTATCATACCACTGTCACACAAATACAGTTTTTCTGCCTTGATTCTTGCATAGCATGGCAGTGTGCTACTTTGTTATACCTGCCTAAAATATAAGTTAAATCATAAAGCTTTTAAGGAGATAGGAGTCATTAAACTTGAGCACTCGTTCATGTGACTTTAGAAGTCTCAACTTAATCATTCATTTGTACCATACATACTAGCCGGTACCCATGTTTTTGGTTGTGAGGGAATTTCAGTTTGCTTTGAATTTTGCACTCATTGCGTATCTTGCTAACCTGATTTTAATATGTGTGTGTGTGTGTGTGTGTGTGTGTGTGTGTGTGAGAAAGAGAGAGAGAGAGAGAGGGAGGGAGGGAGTGTGAGAGCTAGAGAGAGAGATGTTTAATTTTGGGCTTGACGTTTTCTAAGGAGTCTCAGATACAAAATGAGAAGATTGAGCAGATGGCCTGTGGTGACTTGGGGTTTCTGCAGACTCTGCAAGCACAGAAGCTTGCCTCTTCCATGAAGAGGTAGTGAATGGAGAGATGTTGAGTTAGAAGAAACTCAGAACTGATTCATTCTAAAGTTAAGACTAAGGCCACACTCTGGTATTCTCTTCGGTGAGCCACATATGAATTGAAGATGAAACCAAGGAAACTGAGGAAAAGCTGTTGATGTAATAATTGTTCAACTTTTATTTGGTGACCCTTGAGATATCTGAGTGGAGACAAAGTGTCTAGGTATTGTACACCCTATAGTTGTCCAGCTGAGCTGCAACAAAAAAGTATGAGAGTAAATCCCATGAGTTGGCAAGGCAGGATTGTTGCTATATGTGATATTTATGTAAAATAACCCCATGAGAAGAATCACCATAGAAGTACAATTATGGTTCAGGTGTTTTTAGTTGTTACTCTGGCCTGTCTGTGACAGTGTGGAGAAAGGAATAAAACTGTGTAAAAAATTTGTCCTCATTAGTTGACTTGCTTTTTGCAAAAGCAAAACATATTTTCTGTGGCATCTAAGAAAAGGTATCCCTTGTATTTTTTCCTCTGTTAATACCCTAAATGTGATGTGAGGACAGAGCAATACTGACCTCTCCTTAGCTTAAATACAGGAAACCCCTTTAGGGAGTTGGTATATAATTGTATCCACGACTTCTTGAGAGAGAACCTTTCTGTAGCCTTCCTTGTATAATTCAGAGCACCCTAAATTGGTTTGTAAACATTTGTTGTTTCTACAGACTGTTTAATGCAAGTCATGGCATAAGTTTTTCCTTCTCCAGGGTTTTCATGTCTTGGCTGTCTCTCAAAGCTGGAGGTGAGCAAATTTGGATGCAGTACCCCTTATGAAGGCCTGTCATCTTCATACACATTATGCTCTGTGTGTTCTAAGCCCTTTAAAATAGCTGAATGTTCTAAATAAGTGAATGAGCTGCTGTTGTTTGGACTTGCATCCCCCTGCCTCCCTCTGATATTGAAGTACTGCTTGAATCTTGTTGGTGCAAAACATCCAGACCTTTTTTATGTACTGCTCTAGACAGATTGCTTGTAAGAAATGTAGGCAGGTAAAAGGATTAGTTTTAATTATGTTCAGAGCTAGTGTGATCATGAAGCAGGGGCAGCCCCTCCCATTCAGGGGTTTCTCTGTGACACTGGCCTGAAGACATTTACCTGAAAGGCTTGTTAAAAGAACAGTCATTTAAATTTTTTTCCTTGGCATTCGTGAGCTGTCTCTCATTACCTGGAGAACACCCAGGCATGTTCCCTCTACCTTTCTACCATGAATCGCCGAATTAGTGTTTCCTCTCTTTTTCCTTCTGCCTTACACTTCCAATTGCTTTTTTTTTTTCATCAGCACATTTTCAAAATGTCTCTCTAAGTGGGACAAAGATGGGGTCCAGTTGAATTGCTCCATGTACATTAACTGACAGATAGAGAGATGAGGAATTTGCCACCTAAACAGGGAATCAGCTGAGGATTGGTGGTTTCTTCTGTTTGTGTCACTCTGGGACACAGTCCGAATTCCCTTATTGGGGAATGGGATGGAGTGAGACCCAGGCCTGATCCTTTTCAGTTTTGTGCTTGTTTTCTTTCCATTTTCTATAATTTAAACAACAACAGCAACAAAAACTATTAGCAGAAACAAACACAACATTGTAAAGCACCTATGCTCCAATAAAAATTTTTTAAAACTATTAATAAAAATAAATTTAAAAAGTCTTTTAGAGAGCTTACACATTGCAAAGCTAGGCCAGTAGTATCGGTATGGTAATCAGTTGTTTTATTTTTATTTCTTTGATCTATATTTAAGGTGGAAATTCCTGTGATTTCAAAAGAATGTTTACATTCTTTGAAGTTCAAGCTGTGTAATTTTAACAGTTGAAGGTTGTTTACCTGATAAAGTGATATAGACCTGAAAACTATGATCTTAAATTATTTTAACCTTTGACCTGAGTACTTCTTGACTTTTTAATGTCGAAGATTTCTTTGAAAAAGAAGTTATGAAAATGTCCATATGTTCTTAAAGATTCAAATTTAAATTTTAAAAAGATAAAATGATTTTAAATTGAACGGGGTGAGTTCAAGTCTAAAAGAAAGAAGAGTTCTTTTAAATATGTACTCAGTTATACTTGTCCTTCTAAATTTTAGTCTAAGACCAGCCAAGATACTCTATATATTGTAACTTTAACAAGTGTGTTGTGTGTCACATGCTAACTTCTCTTGGGTCATTCTGGTGAGCTACATACTCCAAATCAGCTCTATTTTTAAAATGAACTCTGCTTAAGAAGGGGCTCCCTTGTGGCTCAGCTGGTAAAGAATCCGCCTGCAATGCGGGAGACCTGGGTTCTGTCCCTGAGTTGGGAAGATCCCCTGGAGAAGGGAAAGACTACCTATTCCAGTATTCTGGCCTGGAGAATTCCATGGACTGTATAGTCCATGGGGTCGCAAAGAGTCAGACACAACTGAGTGACTTTTACGTCACTGCTTTAAAAAAAAAAAAAAGCTCCTGGATCATATGAAAGTGCAGAGTATCCTATGACCCAAGAATCCATGATTTTGAACAATAGAGGAAAATGTTACCTCTAACTAGCTGGGATACTGAAAGGGAGATGCATCAGGATGAGGGCTGGGATGCATGGATTGCGTTAATTTTGGAAGTCTCTGCTTCTCTGGGTGGGTCGTTAGGTGCTGCCTCAAAGGTATATAACATTTTGTTCTTGGTGTTGAAAGATGTTCAAATAATTTGGGCTCTGCTAGTACACTTTGGGGCTTCCCTGGTGGCTCAGAGGTTAAAGCGTCTGCCTGCAATGTGGGAGACCTGGGTTCGATCCCTAGGTTGGGAAGATCCCCTGGAGAAGGAAATGGCAACCCACTCCAGTATTCTTGCCTGGAAAATCCCATGGATGGAGGAGCCTGGTGGGCTACAGTCCATGGGGTTGCAAATAGTCGGATACGACTAGAGCAACTTAACTTTAACTAGTATACTTTAGTGTAATGTGTTTTAAGTAAAAAATAAAGAATAAAACAGCAGAAAGCCAGTGACATGACCAATATTAAGGAAAGTAAAAATATTACAAGTCACAGAAAGTTAAAACCAGCATATCTGTTTCCCTTAAATATTAGCCTACCACCTGGAGCAGGTGTTTTTTTCTGCTTAAGAATTGATGTATATTCACTCGTGTGTTCTTTGGAGCTTAAAGTTTTCATCCTTCATTGTAAAATTCACGTGAGTGAAAATACAGTAGGGTTGATTTTGATTTCCTTTTCTTTCTCTATCTCTCATTCCAAGGAGATGTTGATAGGTAACTGATAACTGTAACATAAATAAATGTCCACATTTCTGTTAAGAGTTCTGTTTCAATTGGACATGCTTAGTTTCTTCATAAGTCTTAATATATCTCACTGTAGCTATATTACATATTTTCATATTTTAATAAAGAATAATGAAATAGCATGATTATATAAATACTAAAATCTTAAATAAGAACCAGAAGTTTAAGTTTTCTACTTATGCCAAGAACAGAAATCTTATTTATTAAATAAAGCTTGAAATAGCATGATATAATATTAATAGCTACAGTAATAATTGTCTTAGTTCAGGCCCCTATAATGAAGTACTATAGACTGGGTGGCTTAAATAAAAGGTGATTATTTTTCATGGTTCTGGAGGCTGGAAAGTTCAAGATGAAGGTGCTAGCAGATTCAGTGTCATGAGGGCCTGGTTCCTAGTTCATAGACACATGATGGACTTGACAAGAGTTCTCTGGCATCTCTTTTTTAAGGGCACTAATCCGATACTTGAGGGTTTTACCTTTGACCTAATCACCTCCCCAAGGCCCTGCCTCTTAATACTATTACATGAGCATTTAGCATTTCAACATAAGAATTTGGAGAGGTGGGTGCATAACCATTCAGCTCATAACAGTAATAATTAGCGCTTGCTTATTGCTTTATTGTCAAGGTAGTGTTCTAAGTATTTTATATTATAATCAATTTATTCTTGACAGCAGCTGCATTATTGTCACATTGAGATAAGAAAACTGAGTCCCAGAGAGATTATATCTTTTGACAAAGGTGGCTCAACTAGTTAAGTGATGGAGCTGGGAATCAAACTCATAAGCCTGGCTCTCTAGGCTTTGAGCTCTCAACTTCTAAATAGTGGGGAAAATTGTAGATTATGTTCCCCTGTCTACTACCAAGCAAACCCATGATATTTTTTATTAATATACTTCACTATCTTGGGGCGTCAGTTTTTTAATTGATAGAGTGACATTTTTGGATTCCATAAGATACTCTTTAAGGTCTTTTATAGCTCTAAAAGTCTAAATTCTGCATAGTTTAAAATGCACCATATATCAGCCACCAGTTAGAGATTAGTTAAATTTTGGGATGGTCATATAGTGAAATTCTATGCTAACATTGAAAAGAATCAGAACTATATTATGACACAGAAGATTGATAAATCAAAAAAGCTGTGAGCTAGTTGTGTACCTATGTATACAGTGATCCCATTTTTTAAAAAGAAGAAGAAAGATGCATATAAACTAGTATATGCATTAAAAAGTTGAAGTATTGAATACCAATAATCTCTAGAAGGTTAGAATACAGAAGGACTTACACTTTCTCTCATATACATGTGGTTGTATTATTTGCAAGGATTACTTTAAACATCAGAAAAAAATGAGAAGAAAATAAAATCTGTACATGTCTGTAACTGCACTAGAGATAACAGAAGTTCTTCTGAAATACCAGGGGCTGGGCCAAGTTTTCGATTAATGAGGACAGGAAATTATTCCCTTCTTTAGCCTGTGAGTAGTTGTTTTTGTAGATATTTACATCATCATCATCATATTTTGTATCCTTTTAAAATTTTTATGTTAGCTCTGCATGATTCCTTAGGAATAAAAACAAGACAAAAGTTGAGTTCATTTTATTGCACATTTTCGTTGATAATTGTCTGAATACAGGATTTTAGTCATCCTTTCTGTTGAAAACAACCTTCTCTCGAGTCTTGCTGCCCAGGTAGAACTGCACAGGTTACTTGACTTTGAAAGAAGTTCTCCAATTTGAAGGTAAGGGAGTTGTTATAAGCAATGTACAGCTGACTCAAGACTCCTGGTTCCAGAAGCCTCCAAGCAGTGTTATCTTTCTTTTTCCTTATGTACATAGAATAATTCGGACAATGTGTAGTTTTCTCACAGAGAGCAATCAGCATATGTATCTTGTTTAAAATTTTATTTTTTTAAAAATGAACATCTCTGCATCTGTTATTTTTCCAGGACACTTTTCAGTGTCTAAGACAATATCTTCAGATCTTTTTGAAACATGTAAGAGGGTTGTTGATTAGAATATATGTAGCTGAGTAGAGAATCTCTCTGAAAAAATGAGACTAAAATTATGTTTTCCATTAATCTAGGAATTCTGGACTATTTTAAGGGATCTATTCAATTTGCTTGAGACCAGTCATAATTAATTTTATCAATGGATAAATTTATTACACATTTAGAGGCATTTACAGGCATGATGATAAACAGTTGAATAAAGAATGATTTAGAGTTAATAGGTAATGGGGGAGGCAGTCATTCAGTATGCATTTTGACTCTAGTGCAATGTAGTAAGTAGAACATTAGCAACATGAACCAAACTCTATAAGAGTACAGAGTATAATATGAGCCTGGGGGAGGAGGAGTTAGGGAAATTCTAGACCTTGAGAATTGAGAACGATGTTGCCTTTTGGACAAAAAGAATATGGATTTATTTTCTGAGTAAATGAACTTCCTTAGTGTGTCACGAGGGGTTTTCATATCATTCAATCCACTAGTGGAGAGAAATTGGGACACTCCACTCTCAAAGCCAGCCCCTTGGGATTCTAAATAGCATGATATGTCCCTTTGGGAAGTTTGTTCATCTAAAAGTAAAACTCTAGTGATATGAGCTAGATAAAAGATGATTCATTTTGTGTGCATGATGGATCAGGTATGCTGAAGTAGATTCTTCCCAGGTTTTGACCTTCCAGATGATATTTAATCTACAAATATCAGTGATTAAAATTACAAAGCTGTTTAAAGTCATTCTACTTTCTATTACCTACCTTCCTCTTCTCATTTTGCCATAAAGTTATATAGGGATCTTTTTTTTCTCTCCAGGTCAAAGATTTTTATTAGGGTGAGATTAGAGAGAGATTTTTCATTTTAGGTGGTTGAAAAGTACATCCAGCTGAAAACCATCAACCACTTAGGCTACATGCTTCATTTGAGTTGTGTTTCTGGATGCAAGTCAAGTATGACAACTGTGAGTTTCATAACTTTCTCTGACTTGATTCAAAAATGTTTTGGGGCCAAAATACTTCTTGAGGTCTTTTCTGTCTCCTCCTGACAAGGCCCTATGGAGGCTATCAAGGTCAAGATTATATTGCTGTGTCTCAGAAAACTGCAGGAGAGGAGGAGCCGTGAGGCTTAGGTTTGCATCATCACTTACACTTGCTGATATTCTCTCAATCATGACTTACCACTTCTTGTCCAAGATGAATGTCTCATTGGGTCCTTGTCTCTGACAAGAAGAAACTAATAATTTATGTCATGTATTTTGTCTGCTTGTTAGCAATGCTCAAGTTCTTTCATTGAAGTTATAGCTTTTAGACCATATAGAGTAAGTCCTGAAGAGAAAATATGTTGTTTAAGAAGGTTGAGTGGACAAGAAGAGACTATGGGAAGCCATAGTCAGTGACAGTAATTCTAGTGAGTGGCAGTTGGGACTCTACAGTGATCATGGCCATAATCTCTCAGCAAACACTCAAACCCAGACAGTGGTACTTTCCGTTTTGGGATCTTTTTATTTGTGTTATTATCATTCTTAAAGCTCAGCCCCAGAGTATTCAGTTGGTTTTTTTTTTTTTTTAATTTACTCATTAAGATTAAAATTGATTTCATAACCATGTATCTGAGCTATGTATAATAGAGTCATATGAACTCCTTGAGTGACTCGACAAATACCTGATTGAGTACCTGTGGTGTGCTTGGTACAGTAATGTTGAAGTAGTCACAGTTTTGTCAAAAAATAATGGCTTTATTGCAAAACAGTAGATATTATAGTGCAGTGGTAAAGACTCCGCCTGCCAAGCCGGAAACAACAAGTTCGATCCCTGGGTCAGAGAGATCCCCTGAAATGGGAAGTGGCAACCCACTCCAGTATTTTTGCCTGGAAAATTCCATGGACAGAAGAGCCCTGCAGGCTACAATCCATTAGGTTGCAAAGAGTTGGATATTACTGAGCATGCATGCATGTCATGTGAAATATTTAAGAGGTAGAATCAAAACAAATAGGGGATCATTATAAATTATGAGCAGTGTGAGAGAGAAAAAAATATAGGATGTTAAGGGATCTTTAGCTTTGAATGCTGGGTTTGATGATGATGACATTTACTAAGGTAGGAAATATAGGAAGAAGGGACAAATGGGTTGGAGGATTGGTAGCAAATTATAAATTGGTAAATTTGGGGTTTTGTTCATTAAGGGATATCTAGGTGTAGCCGTCTAACAGGAAATTTAGCTACACTGGTTTGGTTCTCTAGAAAGATGTTGAAGCTGGGCATGGGATTGAGAAATCATCTGTGTAGTCAAAGCAATGAGAATGGAAGGTTGGATCAGGTGAGGAGGTTGTTGAACCAAAGTATATACACTGGATTTCCATCTCTGCCCCTTCATTATGATTGTGCTTGTCAAGATTACCAGTATCCTCTACATTCCCAATTATAGTGGTTATCTATGTGTTCTGCTCTCATGTAACTACTTAGAAGAATTCATCTTATTGATAATCGTCTCCAAACTCAAGAAGCACTTAAACTTTTCTTGAATTCTGTTACAGTATGTTTCCTAGTTTTTTCCCTGTCATACTATTGGTTTCTCCTTTTGTGCCCGCCTTATAAAGGTTGGACAGCTCTGGGACTCTGCCTCAGCCTCCCCTTCTCTGTCACACTTGTTAACTCAGTGTTATAATTCTAGAGGAAGACTAAGCTTGGTGAGTGTCAAAAGAAAGTTATAAGAAGTGCCAAAATGAATAGGATGTGATTTAAAAGAATATGAGTTCCTTCCACTCAAGAAATATCAATAGAATATAAAATTCCATCAACCTCAGTCTGAACAGAGGTTAGAGTATATATAATCCAGTATGGTTATGAAGGATCTGTGAAAACCATTCAACAAATTATTCAGTAGTTTAAAAATATTTATTAAGTGTATACTTTGTGCCATGTTCTAGTTGCTGGAGATGCATCAGTCAAAAACCTGCAAAAATCCCTGCCCTCATGAGCCTTATAGTCTTTTGAGGGGACACAGGCAGTAAACCAATGTGTAAGTTATTGAATAGCTAAGAAGACAGTTAGTGTTGTAAAAAGACATAAAGCATGTAAGGGAGTAGGGAATTCTGTGAGGCAGAGAGGATATACTGTTAAAACAGGGTGATCAGGGTAAGTCTCACTGAGAAGCTGATGTGTGAGTAAAGACACAAACGAGGCAAAGGAGGAAGTCTATGTGTATCTAGGGCAAGAGCTTTCTAGGCAGTGGAAATGGTAAGGCTGTGAAATTGGACTGTCCCTAGAGTAGTCCAGGAATGGCAAGGAGGCCAGTTTGCCTGGAGCAACTGACTGCAGGAGGAAATCATAATGGACATTGCCACAGAAACATTTAGGGGGTAAAGGTGGAAGGAAGGAGGTGGTGGCAGATTTTTATAGGACTTTGTAGTCTGTTATAAAGGTTTTGATTTTTATCCTGAGTGAGATGGACTAGCCTTTGGAGGATTTTGCATGGAACATAGATGCGATCTGACATATTTTAACAGGTTCATTCTGACTACTGTGCTATATAAATGACTATAGGGAGGTTAGAGAGGAAGCAGGGAGCCAGTTGTGAGATTGTTGCGGTAACCCAGGCAGAAGATGGTGGTGACTTAGAGTGGAAAGGGTAGAGGTGGTAAGATGTATTGGATTCTGGATATACTTTGGAGCTGTTGCTGACAGAGTTTTTTGATGGGTTGAATATGTGGTTTAAGAGGAAAGAGAGATGCCAAGGATCATTCTGGGTTTTTGGTGTGAGCAACTGAAAAAAAACAAAACAAAAAAATGGAGTTGCTGTGAACTAAACAGAAGAAAAAAATTGAGTTATGAGTTCTGTTGTGGATATGTTAGGTTCAGGATGCCTACTCAGTATCCTGGAGGAGGAATGTAGAGAAGGCATTAGTAGTTGTGCATTTAGAGGTCCATGATATAGATACAAACTTGGGAGTTAAAAACATCTGGAGAGATGTGAAAGCATGAGTCTGGTTGAGGTCAACAAGAAAGTGAGTGTAGATAGAAGGGGCTTTAGGTCATCCCAAGTATTCTGTTAATAAGTGGTTGATGAGATTAAGACACTGACAAGGAACCTCTTTCCCAGTGAAATAAGAGAAATTCCAGAAGTGAGTGGTGTCCAGAAGTTCAATGAGAACGCATTTTAAGAAGGAGGCAGTGAAAATCATGTTAACAGAAAGGACCAGTAAGACAAAGCCTGAAATTTGATTATTGGATTTAGTAATGATGACCTAAACAAGAAGAGAGCCTGTTAGGAGTGGGTTCAGGTTAGAAAGGAAAGAAGGGAAATAGAGAGAATGCTTTCAAGGAGTTTTGTTCTAAAAGAAAGCAGAGAAAGGGAGGAAGAAATGGGGCAAGGTTAGCCAGGCCTGTTATTTAATATACTTTTTATAGCTAGGTAGTTTGAGTATTAAGTTGTTAGAAGTTGTGTTACAATTGAAGAGTGAACATATTTAAAGTATAATTAATTGCTAGTGAGCACTTTGTTTTCCAAGTCTTTTTCTTTTTGAAGTCTTGTTGTCAATGGAAGTAAAATAGATTTGGGGACTTTTAAAATTGAAGTCTAATTGACATACAACATTATTAGTTTTGGGTGTACAATGTGATGATTTTGACATTTGTATGCACTGAATATTGAGGCTTTTAATGAAAGTGTTGTACAAAGTTCTCAAGCTGAGATTCAGTTGAATATTTGAGGTTGCAGGTGAAATTGCTGCTGAAACAGCATCCTGTGGCAAGTCAAAGATTATCACACTATTTAGTGCTGTCTTTAGGCTCTCCCCTTCTAATTCTCCTTGCCTTTCCATCAGTCTTGGAAAGTTTGAAGTATCTACCTTAACTTAAATTTGATATGGTTTAGAGAATATCTTTTGCCACTGTCTAGTCAAATTTCACTTGATACCTATTCAATATCTTTTTATTATCTTCTCATTTCTTTCAATGAAAGACTAGATGTGGCTTATAATACAAAAAAGTAGTAAAATGTAAGAAGTACTATAGAATTTAACATTGTGTAATGTATCATTTTAAAAATCTTATGTTTTAAGATTCCATATCTTTTATCTTTCATGGTGAGCACAGACAGATTTGCAAATTGTAAGGAATTATATGAAAACATTAATAAAATCAATTAATAGAATCACTCAGCGAGAACTGCAGTTTTTATTGTATAGTAGCTTTGAAAGTCTTGTGTGTTAAGAAAATCTCAAGGCAGTTTTTTTATTCTTAGTCCTACTACCCCCAGATTACATGACATTTGCATCTTATTTTAATAGATGCAGAATTTATTATGACTGAAATTCTTTGTTTCAGGTTTTTACGTAGCAGAGAATACTTGCATTTTTTCTGGTGATATCTTATTCCCCTTGTGTGGTCCCCAGATGAGCCCTGATCATCCCAGATACATTTTATGTACTCTTTTGGTGATTAATATTTTACCTCTGCCAACATTCTCTCTAATTTGTCCATGAACAATTCCCTTGAGGACCTTTATATCCTCTGTTGTAATGTTTATAAAATCGATTCTAACAGTTCAAATAGTCATGAGTATATGCCCTTTCCTCCTTTGGAGAAATGTGGAGGGGATAGTCTGTTCAGGTGGAGTCATAATTCCTTGGATGAATGTCATAAAATTTCCACAGATTCACCAAATAAATGAGGCATAATGACCTATTTTTAAGCAGATACCTTTGTGTAATCCTTTCCTTTCCAACCTCATTCCCCCTACTGTGTTTTTGGTTTTGATTTTTGTTTAATTTTTTAACGTGCTGGTTTACTATCACCTTTCAGATTTTATTTTTTTGGGGAAAGCTGAATTTGTCAGCTAAAGACTATGATTTTTAAAAATTTTTTATTAACCATGAATATGATTGCTGTGTTTTTTTGTTTTGGCTTTTGGTTTTTTTACATGTCCCTGATTAGTAGATTTTTGTAACAGTTGCTTCACAGTTATGGTGTGATTTGCAAATTAGAAAAGAGAGATTTGAAGAATTACTTAGATAAATGTAGAAAACCAGAGTGGTCTGATTTTTTTTTTAAAGCTCAGTCATATATCCTTAGGGAATCTATATCTTAGACAAGCAATAGCACAGGCTACCTGATTGAGTTTTTGTTCTTAATGAACAAAAGCTAGGTGCTACACAGATTGTCCTATTTTCCTCCTACAAGAACTTAAAGTTGAAACGAAAGCAAGAACATGCAAGTTTGGACATAAGAGCCATCAGGCATCAGCTTCCTACACAGACGTAGCCAGCCCCCATCTTTTTACATATAATTTATAGGTAGAAGTATGGACAGTTTTAAGTTGACTTAAAACTCAACATTCAGAAAACTAAGATCGTGGCATCCAGTCCCATCACTTCATGGCAAGTAGATGGGGAAACAATGGAAACAGTGACAGACTTTATTTTGGGGGGCTCCAAAATCACTGCAGATGGTGACTGCAGCCATGAAATTAAAAGACGCTTGCTTCTTGAAAGAAAAGCTATGACCAACCTAGACAGCACTTAAAAAGCAGAGACATTACTTTGCCAACAAAGGTCTGTCTAGTCAAAGCTATGGTTTTTCCAGTAGTCATGTACGGATGTCAGAGTTGGACTATAAAGAATGCTGAGCACTGAAGAACTGATACTTTCGAACTGTGGTGTTTGAAAAGACTCTTGAGAGTCCCTTGGACTACAAGGAGGTCCAACCAGTCCATCCTAAAGGAAATCAGTCCTGAATATTCACTGGAAGGACTGATGCTGAAACTGAAACTCCAATACTTTGGCCGCCTGATGGGAAGAACTGACTCCTTGGAAAAGACCGTGATTCTGGGAAAGATTTAAGGTAGGAGGAAGAGGGGGTGACAGAGGATGAGATGGTTGGATGGCATCACCAACTCGACAGGCATGAGATTGAGCAATCTCCGGGGGCTGGTGATGCACAGGGAAGCCTGGTATGCTGCAGTCCATGGGTCACAAAGAGTCAGACATGACTGATCAACTGAAGTGATGGACCAAAAGAAGAGAATGCATGTTGTAAAGGTGTGTATTAAATAAGAGCACACAAATGGGACACTGAGAGGATATAATATTTTGCTCAGGAAAATCCAGGCTTAGATTTTTCTACTAGCTTTCATCTTGCCTCTGCCCAAGACTGGCATATCCCATCAGAATAAGTCCATGGAATTGGAAGATCAGCAAACATTGTTCTGTCTAATTTATGTCTCCAAATTGTTATAATGGAGAAAGGCTATTGTCTGTTGGGCCAAAGAGCAAAATGTGTAGTTGATATTGTTTTTAGCTGCCCTGAAAATGAATATTTAGGGACAAATCCCACCAGAGCTTGGAATCAGGTCTTACTTCTTTCAGTGCTAAAGGGTAGGGAGAAGCCCTGGCAGCCAGGACCTCAGAATGTAACCAGGGCTTGGCCAGTTGGATGCTCCAGCTTGATGGTCAGTGATACCCAGTTGGAGTGGTTGGAGGTCTTTCTTTTGCTGCAGTGGCGTTCAGTACAGGATGCCCAGCAGTTTAGTACAAATGGTGACTCCTGTACTGATGGTTGTTGCAGTGTTACTGTAGACTGTATTGGTTCTAGCAATTTTTTAGTCTTTTGGTTTGTTCTGTGAATTATCAATAACCTTCCAATAAATTACTTTTCAGATATTTGCAACCAGAACCTTGACTGGTACAAAAGAAAAAGGAGGACATCCTTTTTAAAACACTTAACAATGTTCAAGTACCATGTTTTCCTGATAGTTTGCGATCTCCTTTGAATAGGGAGTGAGTGCTTTATTTGAAGAAAAAAAAATTCTTGATGTTGTTGAGACTTCATTCAAGTAAGACCCCAGTTAAATATGTCAGGCCCATGGGATCCCTCTATTGTCTTCACCAGCCTGCGATATAGCACCTGTACCATCTGTGTAATATACCCAGGAACATAAGTTAAGGTATCTGTGCCTGTACTGATTGCAGGGAATAAAATAAAGCAAACAGTAAAAATGTTTATGATATATATTAAGTTCACATTGCTACTTCTAATCTTTTGAGGGGCAGAAGATTGTGTTTGTCACTATTTCGTTTTTGATCAGTTATTTGTAGTGGAAAGAAATCCATTGATATTTCATAGATGATCCCAAGTAGAACTGCTTGAATCTGTGTATTCAGCCTTTGCTTGTGAAGTTTGACAGTCTTCTAAATTGTCTCTTTAATAAAACACACCTTTAAATAACTCTCTCAGATTCATTCCAGCTTTTAAAGTGAGAAGGTGGCTTGAACTACCACTGCTGCCAGCTCAGCTGTGGATCTGAAATATCCAGCTGTGCCCTCTCTGCCTCTCTCATCACCAATAACAGACTTTGCAATCAGAGTCTGTCTGACACGTGTGTTGATGTGTGAGGTGAGATAACATCTAGTTCACTGTATTGACTCTTCTGAGTTAGACCATAGTAAACATTTGTCTTTGTCAGCAGTTAAAGCAACGTGATTGGAGGATGCTCAGGAATTACAGACACCACCACCACCCCCTCCCCTCACCAATAGTGTGCTTTTGTCTAGGTCTGCATAGACATAGCAGGAGATTTCATAATCAAAGAGAATTGATTTAACTGTTAAGATAGACCAGTCATGTTTAAAAGCTGTTTCTCCTCTCAGGAAGAAAAAAAATCTAGTGATGGCCCCCCTCTGCATCATATTATGATCTCTTTTAATAGTTATTATAGCAAACCAAAAGGACTGTTTTTGTGGTTAGCCACCATTCATACTTACCATATCAGATCAGATCTTTGACCAAATGGACAAATAAAATAAATCCAGACCCTGAGTTATCTTGAATTGTATGCTATGAGAAGAGTCCTGATGGGTGGTCACAAAATCAATTTTTAAGAAAGCACTATTCTAAGTGAAAAGTCTAATAACCACAATCACAGTGATAATAATACCTATTATTGAATACTGTTCTGCATATTTGATATATAGTATCTAATTGACTCCTCCCAACAATCCTTTGAGATGACCCTTGCTTTCTAGATTAGGAAACAGGTATTGGTGAAGTAACATTCAGATTGTAATAGGTTTGGATGTCAGGCTTGTCTGACCATGCACTTAATCAAACCATGTGGTGAATTACTGGGGAGCACATTCTACCACGTGATAAATGCTGTACCATACACTTAGGGTCCAAAACTGAATCAGAAGTGGAACCTGCATTGAAGTGCTCCAAGCCCAGTGGGGGAACATTGACTAAAGATCACCTTTATTCAATAGAAAAATGAATATTAGGACAGTGAAACAGAAAAGGTGCTAAGGGAGTTTAAAGGAGGTCATCTCAATCAGATTAAGGGTTGTAGAAGTCTTCCTGGAAAAAATGATCATGTAGCTGAATTTTAAAGGATAACTATGTGCCAGCCAGAGGGAGATAGTGGAAAATGATGTATAGGCAGAGGGTCAACTCCTTTGGCATGGAGCATGAAGGAGGCTGGGTCAGGAACTGCAAATAAGTCTGTGTGGTTGGCACGAGGACTATGTTGAACCCTGGTTTGGATACTTTATAAACATTATGAACATTATGTCATGTCATCCCTCTAACAACCATTGGAGGCTAGAAATAAAGCAAAGTCCAGGTCATAGAGAGCCTATCTGCTTAGATAAGGAATTTGGTCATTTTCCTGACAGCTATTGGTAGTGCTGAAGAAGACTCTTGAGAGTCCTTCGGACTGCACAGAGAACAAACCCAGTCAATCCTAGAAGAAATCAACCCTGAATATTCATTGGAAGGACTGATACTGAAGCTCCAATACTTTGGCCACCTGATGTGAAGAGCTGACTCACTGGAAAAGTCCTTGATGGTGGGAAAGATTGAGAGCCAGAGGAGAACGGGGTGACAGAGGGAGGATGAGATGGTTAGATGACTTTACCGACTCATTGAACATGAGTTTGAGCAAACTCTGGGAGATGGTGAAGGACAGGGAAACCTAGTGTGCTGCAGTCCATGGGGTCGCAAAGAGTTGGACATGAGTTAGCATCCGAACAACAACAGCAACATGATAGCCATGGAAAGATTTTACATCATGGGAATGACTTGATGTGCTTTAGGAAGATCTTTATTAGCATTTTGTAGACAGAGTTGGGGAGAAGGCAATGGCAACCCACTCCAGTACTCTAGCCTGGAAAATCCCACTGGCAGAGGAGCCTGGTAGGCTGCAGTCCACGGGGTCACAGAGAGTCGGACACGACTGAGCGACTTCACTTTCACTTTTCACTTTCATGCATTGGAGAAGGAAATGGCAACCCACTCCTGTATTCTTGCCTGGAGAATCCCAGGGACCGAGGAGCCTGGTGGGCTGCTGTCTATGGGGTCGCACAGAGTCGGACATGACTGACGTGACTTAGCAGCAGCAGCAGCAGCAGCAGACAGAATTGGATAAGACCCGAAGTAAGGACACCAATTATGGAAGAGACCGTGTGTTTTCCAGGAGATAATGGTGACACCGTGATAGTGGCTTTAGGGCTGGAAAGGAACAGGGAGATGGTAAAGACCAAATTGGGCAGATTTAGAGGAATTGGTGACTGAGAGCTCTGTGGGACTGAGCTCCATCTTCTTGGAGCCTAAAGGTTGTTAAGTGAAGGAATGCTGTATGGTTCCAAAATATGAAATAGGATTCCCACTATTCAGGTCTACAAGGAAAACAACTTTAGTTTGATTTGTTTTCCTGTTGACTATTCCAAGGCTTCCCATCTCCAGTTCCAAAAGCATGAAGAGCAGAGAGACTCTGCTTTGTTGGGATTTTTCCTGGGAGATTTTTAGATGACCTGTAAACCCACTTGAAGATCTACCTAGGGATTCTAGCTCTTTTAAAATATTTGCATCCCCTGATTTTTCCTAAGTGTACAAAGTATAGGAAAATGCCATTGCTAAGGAATAGTAAATGTGTTTTTGGTAGTGAGTGTATTTTTATGCCCTAATTCTCATTTAGAAAAGCTGTTTAGAAAGTGACCAAAAAAGAGGTTCAATACAAAATGTGTCTCTTTCATGTTCAACTAAATTTGTATCTCTTTGCTCTTTAGGGGAAAACATAATAAGTTGTCAGAAAATGACGCAGGTGAAGCCCTGATTTGTATACCTTTATGAATATGCATTTAGCTTGGTTCTCATTACATATAGTCATACCTGGAGAATTTACTGCTACTTTTATTGGGTAATTCTGTCATTAGAAAAATTAGATACTCTGTCCAGCCATTGTAAAAGAAAGACTACATCTTAAAAACAAGAAAGATGTTTATTTTCTACTTAGCTTCCTCTTTGAGTTTCTTCATTTTTACTTATAGAAAAATATCCCCCTAATCTATTTCTTACATGAGAAGACCTGAAATTATGGATTGCTTGAATATAGGAGAATCTTGAATTAGAGTTCCTTTAGTCTAATTATCAGATACATGCCTTAACTTTTAAAACTCGACTTGTGGCTTATCTGGAAATACATGTACTAGGACTCGTGAATGCCACTGATCAGGATGACTGATGCGCAGACTGGGAGCCACGTGGGCCCCTGGTCTGGTTCAACGCCGCGGCACTCTCTTCCATTCAAAGTCTCAAATGTCTGCCCCTCTGCAAAGCCGTGAGGCCAATGTCTGTAGCTGCTAAGCATGAAATCCCCTGCTTCTGTTTGTTTCTTTTGTTGCCACGAGTTAATAGGGACAGAGACAGGAGACAGCCCAGAACAAAGCAGAAATAATGGAGTATTTCACCCCAAAAAGGAATGTGGATTGAGAAATACAAAGGGGAAGGCAAAGACAGACTTAGTGTCCTGAGGCAATGTGATGTATTGGACAGAAGCCTCAGCCCTGAGACAATTCTGGGCCAAAGCCTTCATCTGTGAGCTCGGAGCAGCCTGCATGGCCGAAAGATTTGACCCATCTTATGTAAAAACAACTTATTGTTTTTTCCCCCACTAGGGTCTTAAAGGGCCACAGGATTTTTCACCTCAAAAAGTGGATTGCCCTTGTAACATGGAGAGGAGTTGTCTGCTGGGATCTGCCTGGTGATCAAGGGCCTCTTCACAGCACTCTGTCACCCTGCTGATTATTTCTGTAGCTGAGGGTGCCATTTTGAATTTATATTCTTCTCACATCTTTTGCAAGACCTACTATGTAGTCCCAGACACCAGAGCATTTTTGAAATTCATTTTTCTTCTTGCATATGGAAAGAAAGGGTTAGCTAAGAGCTTGCATGTTCATATAGGCTGTCTCTTTGACATGGATTTCCAAACAGTCCAGTTTATTCATGTATTTTCTCCCATACTCTTCCCTGACATGTTTTATTTTGTGTAGCATTTGCTTGTTTTATTTACTTTATTAAAGTATAATTTACATGCACATATATTTTAAAGGAGAAAATTTGAAGACTCTTCCTTTAGAGGTTTTTTCCCCCTTATTTACCATGCTCAGAATCAGAAATCTCTGCCATTAGCATGGGCTTTTCGTCAGAGACAGGCTTTGACCTTTCCATAGGACAAAAATGAGTTAAATGAAAGAAGCAAACAGCAGGAAAAAGACGCTAGCAGCCCTCCAATGTCCTCTTTTCTTCCAGCCTAGCCAGCTCCCCCTCCTTCTCTGCTCCCTAAGTCAGCCTGAAGGAACCCAGTTCCTTTAACTCTCCTGGGAGAAGGATGCAGTTCTCTGCCTGAAATGAAAGGTACTTCAGCCATGAATGGGACAGTGCAAGGAAGGAAGCATCACTGAGACTCACATCTTCCCCTTTCTCTGCCGGCATCTGTCCTGTTACACAGACAGGCTTTACTTCCTCAGGACAACATCCCTGACTTCAGCCGTGGCTGTACCAAGGCCAAGAGGACATGAGTAAGAGCTCTGGAGCCAAATGGCCCTGGTTGGAGCCGCAACTCTTGTCTCTCTCACACTATCTGGCACAGCTTCGTATCTGTACATTGTCCTGTTCACAGAATGCCCCTAATTTCGCCTCTGTATGACACACCCTCGGGTATTAGAGGCTTTTCATTCCCGTCACTCAGAAAATTCCTCTGGAGCCAGACTGCCAGAGTTCAAATCCTAGTTCCACTTAAACAACCATATTTAACTTCTTTGGGCCTCGCTTTCCCCATCTTAAAATGGGAAGTGCAAAGTACTTTTCTCATTGGGTTGTTCCTAGGAGTAAGTGAATTAACACTCACAAATCATTTATATCTTGTGCTTAATATAGTACCAATCACCTTTGGTTTTGTTTTGTGTTATTAGGACACAATTCTTCCTCATGTCTTTTTCAGAGTTTAAGCAGTTCTTTCAAGCTCTATAAATGTTTGGTTGTATTTTCAGAAGATGGACCCATATTTTATTATTATAGACTTGGGAAATATTTTAAAATTATAGTTTTGTATGTTAACACACTGAATTTTTTTTTCAGTGAACATGTTTAGTGTTAGAAAACATTCTAGAAATTGACTTCTTTTCAAAATCTTTATTGTCATTGTGACAGTTGGCGAAGGTCAGAATGTATAGGTGTCTTTTGGTTTTGAAACAAAACCACCTAAGAAATATATCCATTTCAAGTTATGGGTGACTTTTCTATTGCTTTTAGGTACCAATTAACTAATTTTTTGTTAATCTGATAAATATTCATTGAGCAAAGTGCTAGGCCCCATTTGAGGGCTTCAGGGAAAGATGCAGTCATCCACCATAAGAAACCTCTAGGTTTTGTTTGGCAAGACTTGTTTTATTGATAAATAAGGAGGAGATAGTTTGGGGCTTGGGCAGTGACTGTATAGCTGTGGGAAGCCCCAACACTGACAGAAGAAAATTTTCCAGAAGCTCTACAGAGCCTCAATCAGATTGAAATCATATACAGAATAAAGTCATGTATTCAAGATGAAAAACAGAGCATCACTTGAAACAAATGCCATGTCCCCAGAGGCTAGGGGGTTAAGTGAGATGGGATGGTAGGAGATACTGGCAGTGCAAGGGCCAGTGCCAGAGGGGGAGGATCTCAAGCAGGACTCTGTCTAGAAACGTGAATTGTATGACAGCTCTGCCTCTCTGCTTTGGTGCCTGGCTACCCTGGGTGGCTGTAAAATGAAACTTTTTGACCGAGTAATCAGATCAGGGATTATTGGGTCAGTGTGCATAAATCTGTTATCTAATAATTCTTGCAGAAGTCAGGAAAAAAATATATGTGGCATAATATTAACCACAGTGCTGGAAGTATGTTAAAGGACCAAGGAGTAGAAGAAAGGAATAGTTCTCTCTGATGGAAATGGAGACCTTCTGGAGGAGATGTCATCTGAGCAGAACTTTGAACAGAAATTTGTCAAGTAGAGAAGAGGAAGAGCCTTTCTTTCTGAGTACACGGGACCCGGGTGGCATAGAAACACGAAGTGCTCAGGCTGTCTGAGGGAGTAGAGAGTGATCTGGAGGATGACTGGCATCATTCAGGTAGAGATGCAGAGGGAAGAGTGATACGTGGTAAGTGCTTCATCCGTGCTTTACAGCATCAGTTTGGTGAACAGTTGTTCAATGAGTCCTGCTATGTACAGTGCTCTGCCAGTTTACCAATGTCTGGTACTGTCCCTAGCAGAAATGGGGACATTTTAAAATAATCTTGCTGCCTTGGTGCTAGACTACCAGGCTGAAATACAACCCCTCATTTTACCCTGGCAATTTAATCTTTTGCTTATTTTTTTTTTCCTGATACATGTATGTGATCATCCTCCTTCAAAAAAAGATTCCTTAATATTTTGGCTTAGGCTTTTTGGCTAAGCCTTTCAGCTCAGGCGTATACAATTTGTCCAGAGTATACAACAGTTACTACTGGTGATTCAGTCTTGGCCCTCTCTCAAGACATTGGCTTACGGTGTCCTCACACACAGTGTTGGTAGAAGCTTGTGAACTTAAGCTGGCAGGAAACAACCTGCATCTTAACATAATGAGAGAGAGACTTGGTTCTTTTGGAAAGGAACAAGTCATAACAGACCCTATGTGAACAGACCTATGAACTAGCAGTCTAAGCAAGAGACCATGACCTTGGTTGTCTGCTGGCATCCTCCATGTGGACTCACCCTGTTCTCCATTCCATGCTGCAAGTGAAGGTTAAGCTTTGTGTCTTTTAGTGTCTTGGGTTGGACTGGGATGGCATGGAGCATGTGGAGGCAGCTGTGGGCCGGTAGAAGGGAAGTCTGGGCTGCATGGTGGACTGCCAGGCCCTTCCTTACCCAAGAGAGATGACAGTCGTCTAAGATACCTTAGTGAGATGAGGTAAGGTAATAAATACACTTACTTACTTGTATGTTACCTTCTTGTAGCATAATGCATTGAACTAATGCCTCATAACATCCTCCTAAAGAAAGGAAGTGGCTGATAGTATTAAAGCGTTACTGGTTAATCATGGGGAGACTGAAGCCGGCTAGGTTTATGGGCCTGCACAGAATCATACAATGCCTCAGTGTCTGGCCTGGGAATGAAGCCTGAGTTTTCTGTGTGCTGTCAGGACAGCCGACAGCTTTGTGTTTAGCATTGTACACCGCTGAAAGGGGCTTACTCTTAACAATGCACGGGCTGCTTTACGAGACAGACACAATGAACTTTGGTACAGTATAGTCTAGAGGCCAAAATGAGTAATTTTAAGTAAATTGACTATGAGATCCAAAGCTTCATTAAGTATTAAAGTGAAAACCAAGTAAAAACTGTAGTTTTTAGGAACTGACTCAAAAAACATGAACATTCTTCCCCCATTTGAAGTAGCATAGTTTTAAGAGTCTTATTTTGTTGGCTTCAAATCTGACACTATCCCTGTCAACCATTGAATTTATTTATTTCAAATAAACCCCCAAAGAGTCTGTGACTTATTTCAAAGATACTGTCTTATAATAATTGTCAGTTTAACCTTTATGCTTTTTATGTTCCAAAATGTCTTATCTCTATAGCCTGTGTTTTTAGAGTGGGTTGTTTTATTTGGATTTAGTTCGGATTCTTTCAGAACAGTTGAAATATAGATCCTGAAATTCAAGAAAGAGATTGGGGGGAGAGGGGAAATATTATATTAGGTGTCTTTACCAGGCTGAAAACATGCAGTGAAGATGGCATCATAGGAGGATAGAAAGATGAGATAAAAGACAGGAGTAGAGTAGAATGTCACTCCTCAATTGCCTTTTATGTGACACACGTCTTAGGTGACCTAGAATAAATGAGCAGATGATGTAGATATTTTTGGGTTTGGCTGCAAAGTTTTTACACTCTGTAATTTAAAAAGAACATGAAGATAAAATTCTGGAACGTTTTCCAAAATATGTTGAGTAATATTGGCATATGAATGATTGAAACTGGGCAATATATGGCAATCAGTTCAGTTCAGTTGTGTCTGACTCTTTGCGACCCAATGAACTGCAGCATGCTAGGCCTCCCTGTCCAACACCAACTCCCGGAGCCTACCTAAACTCATGTCCATTGAGTCGGTGATGCCATCCAACCATCTCATCCTCTGTTGTCCCCTTTAGCTCCTGCCCTCAATCTTTCCCAGCATCAGGGTCTTTTCAAATGAGTCAGCTCTTTGCATCAGGTGGCCAGAGTATTGGAGTTTCTGCTTCAACATCAGTCCTTCCAATGAACACCCAGGACTGATCTCCTTTAGGATAGACTGGTTGGGTCTCCTTGCAGTTCAGGGGACTCTCAAGTGTCTTCTCCAACACCACAGTTCAAAAGCATCAATTCTTCGGTACTCACCTTTCTTTATAGTCCAACTCTCACATCCATACATGACTACTGGAAAAACCTTAGCTTTGACTAGATGGACCTTTGTTGGCAAAGTAATGTTTCTGCTTTTTAATATGCTGTCTAGGTTGGTCGTGACTTTCCTTCCAACGAGTAAGTGTCTTTTAATTTCATGGCTTTAATCACCATCTGCAGTGATTTTGGAGCCCAGAAAAATAAACTCATCCACTGTTTCCCCATCTATTTCCCATGAAGTGATGGGACCAGATGCCATGATCTTAGTTTTCTGAATGTTGAGCTTTAAGCCAACTTTTTCACTTTCCTCTTTCACTTTCATCAAGAGGCTCTTTAGTTCTTTTTCACTTTCTGCCATAAAGGTGGTGTCATCTGCATATCTGAGGTTATTGATATTTTTCCGAGAAATCTTGATTCCAGCTTGTGCTTCCTCCAGCCCAGCATTTCTCATGATGTACTCTGCATATAAGTTAAATAAGCAGGGTGACAGTATACAGCCTTGATGCACTCCTTTTCCTATTTGGAACCAGTCTGTTATCCCATGTCCAGTTCTAACTGTTGTTTCCTGACCTGCATACGGGTTTCTCAAGAGGCAGGTCAGGTGGTCTGGTATTCCCATCTCTTGAAGAATTTTCCAGAATTTATTGTGATCCACACAGTCAAAGGCTTTGGCATAGTCAATAAAGCAGAAGTAGATGTTTTTCTGGAACTCTCTAGCTTTTTTGATGATCCATTGGATGTTGGCAATTTGATCTCTGGTTCCTCTACCTTTTCTAAAACCAGCTTGAACATCTGGAAGTTCATGGTTCATGTATTGCTGAAGCCTGGCTTGGAGAATTTTGAGCATTACTTTACTAGCCTGTGAAATGAGTTCAATTTGAGGTAGTTTGAGCATTCTTTGGCATTGCCTTTCTTTGAGATTGCAGTGATAACTGACCTTTTCCAGTCCTGTGGCCACTGCTGAGTTTTCCAAATTTGCTGGCATATTGAGTGCAGCACTTTCACAGCATCATCTTTCAGGATTTGAAATAGCTCAACTGGAATTCCATCACATCCACTAGCTTTGTTCGTAGTGATGCTTTCTAAGGCCCACTTAACTTCACATTCCAGGATGTCTGGCTCTAGGTGAATGATCACAACATCGTGATTAACTGGGTCGTGAAAATCTTTTTTGTACAGTTCTTCTGTGTATTCTTGCCACCTCTTCTTAATATCTTCTGCTTCTGTCAGGTCCATACCATTTCTTCCTTTATTGAGCCCATCTTTGCATGAAATGTTCCCTTGGGATCTCTAATTTTCTTGATGGGATCCCAAGTCTTTCCCATTCTATTGTTTTCCTCTATTTCTTTGCATTGCTCGCTGAGGAAGGTTTTCTTATCTCTCCTTGCTATTCTTTGAAACTCTGCATTCAAATGGGAATATCTTTCCTTTTCTCCTTTGCTTTTCGCTTCTCTTCTTTTCACAGCTATTTGAAAGGCCTCCTCAGACAACCATTTTGTTTTTTTGCATTTCTTTTTTGGGGGATGGTCTTGATCCCTGTCTCCTGTACAATGTCATGAACCTCTGTCCATAGCTCATCAGGCACTTTATCAGATCTAGTCCCTTAAATCTGTTTCTCACTTCCACTGTATAATCATAAGGGATTGATTTAGGTCATACCTGAATGGTTTAGTGGTTTTCCCCACTTTCTTCAATTCAAATTGTCTGAATTTGGCAATAAGGAGTTTATGATCTGAGCCGCAGTCTGCTCCCAGTCTTGTTTTTGCTGACTCTTATCGAGCTTCTCCACATTTGGCTGCAAAGAATATAATCAATCTGATTTTGGTGTTGGCCATCCTGTGATGTCCATGTGTAGATTCTTCTCTTGTGTTGTTGAAAGAGTGTGTTTGCTATGACCAGTGCATTCTCTTGACAAAACCCTATTAGTCTTTGCCCTGTTTCATTCTGTACTCCAAGGCCAAATTTGCCTGTTACTCCAGGTGTTTCTTGACTTCCTACTTTTGAATTCCAGTCCCCTATAATGAAAAGGAGATCTTTTTTGGGTGTTAGTTCTAGAAGTCCTTGTAGGTCTTCATAGATCTGTTCAGCTTCTTCAGCATTACTGGTCGGGGCATAGACTTGGATTAATGTGACATTGAATGGTTTGCCTTAGAAACAAACAGATCATTCCGTTGTTTTTGAGATTGCACTTAAGTACTGCATTTCGGACTCTTGTTGACTGTGATGGCTACTCCATTTCTTCTGAGGGATTCTTACCCACAGTAGTAGATATAATGGCCATCTGAGTCAAATTCACCCACTCCAGTCCATTTTAGTTCACTGATTCCTAAAATGTCAATGTTCACTCTTGCCATCTCCCGTTTGACCACTTCCAATTTGATTGGAAGCCTTGATTCATGGACCTAACATTCCAGGTTCCTATGCAATGTTGCTCTTTACAGCATCAGACCTTGTTTCCATCACCAGTCACATCCACAACTGGCTGTTGTTTTTGCTTTGGTTCCGTCTCTTCATTCTTTCTGGAGTTATTTCTCCATGATCTCCAGTAGCATATTGGGCACCCACCGACCTGGAGAGTTCATCTTTCAGTGTCCTATCTTTTTGCCTTTTCATACTGTTCATGGGGTTCAAGGCAAGAATACTGAAGTGGTTTGCCATTCCCTTGTCCAGTGGACCAAATTTTGTCAGAACTCTCCACCATGACCCATCCATCTTGGGTGGCCCCACATGGCATGGCCTAGTGTCATTGAGTCAGACACGGCTGTGGTCCTGTGATCAGATTGGCTGGTTTATCAGTCACCTGCTACAGCAGTCAGTCACCTGCAGTTTCATCTTGTATTTGAGAGTGATGATCATTTCAGCCAGGATAGGTGGGCCAGTCTTCTTTTCAAGAGAGAGTTCAGGGGAATTTCGGTACAGGAGCTGAGCACAAATGGGGGTGTTCAGAGCAGGAATAGGGTCTCTCTCCTCTTTTCCCAAAAATATCAAAGCAACCCAGTAAGAGAGACTAGTGGTGTTATCTATCATAGCT
This sequence comes from Cervus canadensis, assembly GCF_019320065.1. Classification (NCBI taxonomy): domain Eukaryota; kingdom Metazoa; phylum Chordata; class Mammalia; order Artiodactyla; family Cervidae; genus Cervus; species Cervus canadensis. Next base: position 23,866,448 of record NC_057401.1, read on the forward strand.
GAACTTGGCAGAGCTCTTCTTAGTGCATAGCTGGCCAGTCTTTGAGGGAATGCGTACATACGTATATCTGTCTCTCAGGAAAACTCTCATCATGAGTTCAGGGGACTTCTTTCTTTTATGGGTAAGAAAAAGTTTGCAAAAAGTCTGATATCATCAGCCAACCTTCCTACGAATCCGGGATGTGATGTACTGGCATCTAGGATACTTTTTGTAGTTGTAGTCATTAATCTTGTAGGAGAGGCAAAATGGAGCTCAAGTAAGGCCAGAGAAAAGTCACTAATCTGATGGAGGAGTGGGAGGGGTTTGCTATATGAAGGCACACTGAAATAATTAGGACTTCTCAGACTTGAAAAGACTGAGAAGAAATATGATTAGAGTTTAATAAATCCAAGAAGAATATGGGTTAGATGATCATAGAATTTACCAGAAGTAGGCAGAGCTTCTTAAAAGCCAAGGAAAAGTGAATTTAGGACAAAAAGAAGTTCTATCATACCAAGAAAGTAGGTCCTGCACGTCAAAATCACTCTTTCGGGAACTGGGCTAACACTTCTGGCATTGGAGAGAAGTGAAAAAGTCTAGTATTTCTCAATGTTAACACTATTTTCTTGAAGTATGAGGGGCCCAGAGAGCATCGATCAAGCTTCCTGTTAACCTTTACATTTTCTTTTCTCCTTTCTTAGATGATATTTAAATGTCATTCAGTAGTTCTTCATTGAAAGTGGATTCTATGCTGTGGTCTCTGCTGAGCACTGGGGATACTAAGATGAAGATGAACAGATGTGGTTCCCACAGTCTGGTGATGAATAAGAAACTAACTGTCTGTGTGATGAATTCACAAATGTGCTCTGAGAGCTGGACACAAATTGCTCACATAGTCTTACCATCAGAGCAGGCAGCGCTGAGGAAGGGTTGCTTTAACGGGAACCTGAAAGTCAGTGAAGTGTTCAGTATGCCCGAAGTTGGGGGAAAAGGGAGTGGCATGTGTTGAATGCTGTGCGATGCCAGAGGGTCAGTGTTACTGGAGGTGGAGTACTAAGATGGAGAGTTACAGAGATGAGGCTGGAGGCTTGGGTGGAGCAGATCATGGAGGGCCCTGTAGACCACCTGGGTCATAATGGCAGCCGCAAAAGAGAATAGAGGGGGCAATGGTGAATGTACTAGGACTCGTTGGAGGATTTTGATGTTGTCCAAGCAGCAGTGACCTGGGCTGGAAAGAGGCAGATAGATTCTAGAGCTATTTCAGAGGTCATACAGATTGGACTTACTGACTATGAGAAGTGAGGGTGAGAAATAGTCAAGCTTGATTTGTAAGAGTGTGACAGCCCGTTAGACCTCGTATTTCATCAGCGTAAGAAGAATTATAGGTCTCTTCTCTCATGATCTCCAAAGGACCAAGAAGTCAGTAGATCTGCATCCCTCTCACCTCCCTGTCTCCTCCTTCCTCATGTATCTTTCAGGGCCTAAATACTTTAGGCTTTGTAAACTAGATGGCCTCTAATAAGTGTATGTCAATTAAGTAGAAAGACCAAAACCTGCATGAACGATTTCCAGTCTCCTAAATCCCCTGGTCTTTTAACTATTGCAGAGCAAGCACTAGTTCATAGTACCCTGAGGTCATTTGACCTGAAGCAAAATTCTAGGTTGTGTCAGAAGAGGATTTTTGTTTCATTTGCTTCTCCCAAAAGTGGAATTCCTTCTGTTTGGTGGTTTAGGAAGGCTAGTTGAAGTTCCAAGGGTGGTATGTGATTTTCTTTGTCCAGATTTAAGAAGTCAATTTTTTTTACCAAAATTGACCAATAAGGGAACCTTTTCTGTCACTTTGCTTTTTCAGCATACTTTTTCCCAGTTTCTCATCTCATTTAGATGATAGCCTTGATGAAGCCCAGTCACCCCTAGTGGGCTTCCTTAGTGGCTCAGATGGTAAAGAATCCACCTGCAATGCAGGAGACCTGGGTTTGATCCCTGGATTAGGAAGATCCCCTGGAGAAGGGAATGGCTGCCCACTCCACTGTTCTTGCCTGGAAGATCCCATGGATAGAGGAGCCTGGTGGGCTACAGTCCATGAGGTCACAAACAGTTAGACATGACTTAGTGACTAAGCATGCACAAAATGTTTCAAAAGTCAGGATGACAGTGATATATGTGGGAACTGAATTTAATGATTTTAAAAGAATTTTATTTTGAAATAATATTAAAGCATTGTAAGTACATGGAATTTCCCTTAGACTCCACTCAGGTTCCTCCGTCATTAACATTTTACCATGATTGCTTTATCACATTCATCACCATCTAAGTGTGGAGGTGGTGATGGAGGTAGAGATTTAGAAATGTTCTTAGCCAGTTAACTGCAGATATCAAGACCCTTCGTCACTAAACACTTTAGTATTTGTTTTCTCAGGACAGTGATATTCATTTGGTAACCATAGTCCAATGATAAAATTCAGGAAATTTAACCTTATGCAATACTATCATTGCAGGTTCTAATATTCAGTCTCTGTTCAGCCGTTATCTGTTGCCCAACAAGGTTGGTTTATGGTGTTTTTCCTCCACCCAATCCAGGATCCAGTCCAGGAGACATTGTGATTATTACATCTCTTTAGTCTTCTTTAACCTGAAACAGTTCCTCAGCCTTTCTTTGAGATGTTAGAGAGCAGGCTAATTGTCCTGTGGAATGCTCCTCACAGTGGTGGTATCTGACCTCCTGGTGCTCAGATGCTGGTGGTGCGTTTTTGACAGGAAAGTTGTGCGATGACGTGATGCCCCTTGCAGTGCCCGATCACAGCAGGAGGGGTTTTCAAGTCCTTGTGAGTCTCATTTCTGGGATATTAATTTTGATTGCTCAGTCTCTCCTTGGGTCTCTCACCATCAATGCCCCTTTCCTCCTTAGAATGAATAGGTTATTTGGTTACTTCTCAATATGTGATCATTTAAAATGTGACTATGCTTTGCCTCTATAATCTTGTTAAAGAGCCATATTTCCCCTCTCTTGGCAGTGTTTTAGAGCACTCTGCTGCAAGGGTCCACCGCCTGCACGCCCGGAGTATGACCTGGTCTGCATAGGCCTCACGGGCTCTGGCAAGACCAGCCTGCTGTCCAAGCTCTGCAGTGAAAGCCCTGACAGTGTTGTGTCAACAACAGGTGGGTACTGTACCAGGGTCCTCGTCCTTTTCTTCCTCACCCCTGAGATGCTCTCTTTTGCTTCCTATGCTTTGGTGGGATCCCCTCATTTCACTGAGATGGTTCAATGAGTTTATTATTTATTTTCAGATATTCTTATTTTTCAAACTATGTTTAAAGGAGGCTTTAATAGCATTAAATTGTACCTTCCATCCCTCTAGTTGGTCATTTCAGTGCCACTGAATAAATCAAGCCAGGAGAATGTTGATAGAAAATAACTCTGCAGCCTAGAATCCTAGTACTGTGACAAATGGGTTCATCTCAGACCCATTGAGTGTCTTTCTCCCTTGAGGTGTCACCCTAACCTACTTGTGTTGGTCACACACTCCCTACACGGTACAAGTGATAATCTCAGTCTTCTTCCCTGGAGGATGGTGGGAACAGGGACCATCATTCAGGCTTACCATGTTCACTGAGGTAGCCTAGAAAAGTCAGTCTAGGCGCTGGTTCTGTCAGGGCACATTTTGCTCCTGAGGGGACATTTGGTAATGTCTGGAGACATTTTGGTTCTTAGAACTGGGGGAAGGTGCGACTGACTTCTTTTGTGTAGAAGCCAAGGATATTGTTAAATATCCTATAGTACACATGATGAGCCCCCACCAGAAAGAATTATCCAGCTCAAAGTGCTACCAAGAGCTTTTGTCACTCCCCCAATACTTCCTCTTTTTCACCTGAAAATGAAAGACAGGTGTTAATTAAAGGAAATTATGGAAGAATAGTTGAAGGAAATGAAAAACAGAGGTACTGTGGGAGGAGTGGGCTGAGACATTGTCTGCAAAACTTAAAAAGAGTTTTCATTCAGACAGCTTACTTTGAGCACCTACTTTGAAGAAGGAAATGGCAACCCACTCCAGTTTTCTTCCCTGGGAAATCCCATGGAAAGAGGGGCCTGGCAGGCTACAGTTCATATGGTCACAGAAGAGTCAGACATGACTTAGCAACTGATACAAGCACAAGCAAGCATGATGTGCTAGATCCAGGGTTAGAAACTGGGGAAAACTCTAGTTAACATTCCAGAGAGTTAGTCTACTGGCCACATAGACATTAAGCTTGTGTCTAGAAATATATAAAGGAGGAGTGATCAGTTTTGCTTGGGCTGGTGGGAGGAAAGGATGATGCATGATGGAGTTCTTTCCATTGGATCTTGAGGACAAGCAAGCTTGTCCAAGAGGTAAGAATAAGAGAGTGAGGTAGAAGAATAAAGAGGATTTGGGGGGCAGAGGGGAGGTCTGTGTAAAGGCAGAGAGGCCTGAAACAGGTTGCTATTTCCTGGGAACCACATTTCCATGTGGCTGTGATGCATGGTTAATAGAATGTCAGGAGTCATAAGAGATAGGCAGTGGCCAAATCTTGGCAAACCATTTATGCTGTGCTCAGGAATTTGAGTTTTATCTGTAAATAGTGGAGGGACATCAGAGTATTTTAAACAAGGAGAAACTGTGTGGTCAAAAATCCATTTCAGAAGGATAACTGTTACCATGATGCTAAGGCTGAATTGTGGGACCCTTAGCCATTAAGTAAGGCAGTGGTGGGAGGGAGAAAGGGAGACATTAGATAGGATATATCTCATCTTCTGCTGCCTGCTTCTCCTTCTGCCCTCATCTTTTCCAGCATCAGGGTCAATGAGTTAGCTGTTCGCATCAGGTGGCCAAAATGTTGGAGCTTCAGGTTTATCATCAGTCCTTCCAGTGAATATTCAAGGTTGATTTCCTTTAGGATTGACTTGTTTGATCACATTGCAGTCCAAGGGACGCCTCATGAGTCTTCTCCAGCACCACAATTTGAATGTATCAATTCTTCAGCACTCAGCCTTCTTCATGGGCCAATTCTCACATCCATACATGACTACTGGAAAAACCATAACTTTGACTATAGGGACTTTTGTCAGCAAAGTGATGTCTGTTGCCTTTTAATACATTGACTAGGTTTGTCATAGCTTTCCTTCCAAGGAGCAGGCGTCTTTTAATTTCATGGCTGCAGTCATCATTTGCAGTGATTTTGGAGCCCAAGAAAATAAAATCTGTCACTGTTTCCAATTTTTCCCCTTCTGTTTACCATGAAGTGATGGGATTGGATGCCATGATCTTCATTTTTTTAATGTTTTAAGCCAGTTTTTTCACTCTCCTCTTTCACCCTTTCTGCTATTAAAGTGGTATCATCTGCATATCTGAAGTTGCTGATATTTCTCTTGGGCAGTCTTGATTCCAGCTTGTGATTCATCCAGCCTGGCATTTTGCTTGATGTACTCTGCATATAAGTTAAATAAGCAGGGTGACAGTACAGCCTTGTCCTACTCCTTTCCCAGGGGAGTGGCCTATAGAACAACTTTAATTCACCTGATATATGAGTAACACCTAATATTTTAATGTATCAAGGTGAGTGTGTAGAGAAAGGGATAAAAAAAATAATTTAAGAAATGATGGATGAAATGTTACCAGTCTTGAAGATAAATAACAAATCCAAGACATTCATCAAACAACATGCACAAGAGATAGTACACCAAGTCATGTCCTAGTGAAATTACTAAAGCCAGTGATAGTTTGTGATGGTTAATTTTATGTGTCAACTTGGCTGGGCCACAGTTCTCAGATATATAGTCAAACATTGTTCTGGATATTTCTGTGAGTTTGTTTATATATATATGTATATATATATATATATAAATGAGATTAATATATAAATCAGCAGACTTTGAGTAAAGTTCTTTATATGATGCAGTTTGGTTTGTCTAATCAGTTGAAGGCCTGAATAGATCAAAAGACTGACTTCTCCAGAGCAAGAAGGAAATCTGTGCTGGCCTTGGGACTTAAACTACAGCATCAACTCTTTCCTTGGTCTCTAGTCTGCTGATCCACCTTGAAGATTTTGGACTTGACAGCCTCCATGATATTATGAGTCAATTCCTATGAACATTTTTCTGTGTATACATACACATCCTGTTGGTTCTGTTTCTTTGGAGAATGCTGAGTAATACAAAAAGGAAATCTTAACAACAGAGAAAAAAATTACACAGAGACAAAGATAAGGGTGACATCAGATTTCTCACTGGAAACAATGCAAGGGAAAAGGCAGTGGAATGCATTTTTAAACTATGAAAGGGGGAAAAACTATCAACCTGTATCCAACAGAAATGTCTCTCAAAAAGAAAGTAAAAATAAAGACTTTTTCAGATGTAAAAGTAGTGAAAGTATTTATTGCTAGCAGACCTACATTATAAGACCATCATTATAAGAAAATGCTGAAGGAAGCTCCTCAAGCAGAAGAAAAATAATTCAAGATGGAAACCTGGATCTATACAAAACAAAGTAACAGAAATTGTAATTAATGGATAATTGTATAAGACTTAGTTCTTATTCAAATCTCTTTATAAGATAATTGTATAAATAAAAACAGTAGCAATATATTGGAGGGTTTATAACATATAAATGTAAAATGCATGAGAACAGTAGCGTAAAAGTCATGGGGGAAAAGGGAAGTATACCACTGTTAGGTTCTTATATATAAAGGAGTTTAATAACACTTGAAGGTAGACTATAATAAATTAAAGGTATGTTATGAAGCCTAAAGCAACCACTAAAGTGACAAGCAAAATGTGAGAGCTAGTAAGGCAATAAATTAGATAAGACAGAATTACAAAAAATTGTTTTAAAAAAGACAGGAAAAAGGGAAACAAGAATATATGGGACAGGTAGAAAACAGATAGCAAGGTGATACATTCAAATCTGACCATCAGTCATCAAATTAAATGTAAAAGGTTTAGATTCCTCAGTGAAGAGATTGAAAATGATATGATTAGATTAAAAACAATACCCAGATAGGTTAAATGTAAGAAGATGGAAAGAGATATATCATGCTACTGGGAATCAAAAGAAAGTTGATGTGGCTATATTATATCAGACAAGGTAGACTTTAGAGGAAAGAATAATTCTGGGGATAAAGAAGTTCATTTCATAAGGATGAAGGGGTCTGAATCAGAGGACATAATGATGCTAAAACATTTACGTATGTAATAATGGCTTCAAAATACACAGCAAAAACTGACAAAACCCACAATTACAAAGATTTCAATACTTTAAATTATTGATAGAACACATGTGAAGAAAATCAGCCAACAGCTAGTAGACTTAAACAACAACAATCTTGACCTGATTAACATTTATAGAACCCTCTACCCAAGAGCTGGAGAAGGCAATGGCAACCCACTCCAGTACTCTTGCCTGGAAAATCCCATGGACGGAGGAGCCTGGTAGGCTATAGTCCATGGTGTCGTGAAGAGTCGGACATGACTAAGCGACTTCACTTTCACTTTTCACTTTCATGCATTGGAGAAGGAAATGGCAACCCACTCCAGTGTTCTTGCCTGGAGAATCCCAGGGATGGCGAAGCCTGGTGGGCTGCTGTCTATGGGGTCGCAGAGTCGGACACGACTGAAGCGACTTAGCAGCAGCAGCAGCAGCAGCAGCTACCCAAGAGCGACAGGGAATCGTCTTCTCAAATAAGACCATATTTGAGGACATGAAACAAGTTTCAGTAAACTAAAAAGGATTAAAATACATTGTCAGACCTCAGTGGAAATGAATTAGAAACCAAAAAGAAGATCATCTCTGGAAAAGTCCCCAAATATTAAGAAACTGAACTACTTCTGTATAACCAGTGGATCAAATAAGAAATCAAAAGAGAAATTGTAAAGTATTTTACACAGAATGGAAATACAACACATCAAAATTTATGGGATGTCTCTAAGTCAGGACAGTGGGGGCATTTCATAGCTCTAAACCCCTGAATCAGGAAAGAAGGCCCTTCAATCAGTGACCTCAGCCTCCACCTTAAGGAATGAGAACTGACTAAACCCAAAGTAAGCAACAGAAAGGAAATAATAAGGATCAAAGTGAAAATCAGTGGAATAGAAAAACAATAGAGAAAACTCATTAGATCAAAAGCTGGTTCTTTGAGAAGATCAATAAAATTTATAAAAACTCTAGCCAAGCTGATGAGGAAAAAAGAGATGGCACTGATTATAACATCAGAAATGAGAGAGGTTACATCGAGGTAGATTCTATAGATATTAAAAGGATAATAGAATATTATGAACAGGAGACTTCCCTGGCAACTCAGTGGTAATGAATCCGCCTGCCAATGCAGGAGACACGGGTTGACCCCTGGTCCAAGAAGATCCCACATGCCACAAAACAACTAACTACTGAGCCAGCGCTCTAGAACTACTGAAAGCCTCTGTGCCTAAAACCTGTGCACTGCAACAAAGAGTAACCCCCACTCTCTGCAACTGGAGAACACCCACATGCAGCAATGAAGACCTAGCACAGTCCAAAAGGAAAAATACATGTATATATCTTTTTTTTTTAAAAAAGTATTATGAACAACTTTATGCCAGTAAATTTGACAATTTAAATGGACAAATTCCTTGAAAGGTAAATCATCAAAATTCATTCAAGAATAAATCGAACACCCAGATCTGTAGTTAGTAATGAAATTGAAATTATAGTTTTTTAAAAAACTAGTTGGTTTCATTGGTAAATTTTCTCGAACATTTGAAAGAGGAACTAATGCCAGTGCTACATAATGTCTTTCAGAAAATTGAAGAAGAGGGAAAACTTTCAAATTTCTCGTATAAGACCAGCAAGTTTGATGTTAAAACCAGACAACAATATTACAAGAAAAGTAACATACCGTATTCCTCATGAACACAGATGCCAAAAATATAAACAAAAATCTAGCAAATAAAATCTAACAGTAGTATATTAATAGGTATTATCCTTTAATATATCATGACCAAGTAATATTTATCCTGGGAATACAGGACTGGTTTCACATTCAAAAATAAATAAATGTAACTTACATTATCAGTAAGCTGATATTGATCATCTCAAGAGGTACAAACAAAAAATGATTTCTGATAAAAAAAAAAAAACAACTCTTACCAAAGTTGGAACAGGAAGGAATTTTCTCAACTCTTAAAGGCCATTTATAAAAATCTATAGCTATTGTCATACTTAATGATGAAGTACAAAACTTATTCCCAGTCAGATAAAGAATAAGATGTGGATGTCTGTTATCACCACTTCTGTTCAGCATTGTAGTGGAGATTCTAGGCAGTGCATCAGGCAAGAAAAAAGAAAGAAAGGGCTTCCAGATTGGCAAGGGATAAGTAGAACTTTGTATGTTTGCTATGTTTTCTATGTAGAAAATTTGGTGAAATCTGAAATTTTATGTCAACAAATTAAGAGATGGCTAATATGAATTTAGAGTTGATAATTTTGGAGATGTGAAAATTTGAAGGATAACTTTGATCATTAGTTTTGGAGAATGTTGTCTTTAAGATTAGAAGCAGACAGAATGGTGGACAAATGTTAGCCAAATATTGAATTCATTCAGATAGATAAACAAATTCCCTGAAAGTTAGTATATGGAAATCCAAAGGTCCACATATAAACAAATGTCACAACTTAAAGTGGGACATTATTAAGAGGTGAGAGATGATACCACTCTAATGGCAGAAAGTGAAGATGAACTACAGAGCCACTTGATGAGGGTCAAAGAGGAAGGTGAAAAAACTGACTTAAAACTCAACATTCAAAAAACTAAATTCATGGCATCTGGTCCCCTCATTTCATGGCAAATAGATGGGGGAAAAGTGGAAATAGTGGCAGATTTTTTGGGGGGGAAATCCAAAATCACTGTGGACGGTTACTGCAGCCTCAAAATATAAAGGACGCTTGCTCCTTGGAAGAAAATCTATGACAAACCTAGACAGCATTTTAAAAAAGAGACATCACTTTGCTGACAAAGATCCATATAGTCAAAGCTGTGGTTTTTCCAGTAGTCATGTACAGATGTGAGAGTTGAACCATAAAGAAGGCTGAGCACCAAAGAATTGATGCTTTTGAACTGTGATGCTGGAGAAGACTCTTAGTCCCTTGGACAGCAAGGAGATCAAACCAGTCTGTCCTAAAGAAATTCAACCCTGAATATTCATTGGAAGGACTGATGCTGAAGCTGAAGCTCCAATACATTGGCCACCTGATACGAAGAACTGACTCATTGGAAAAGACTCTGATGTTGGGAAAGATTGAAGGCAGGAGGACAAGGGGGAGACAGGATGAGATGGCAGGATGGCCTCACCAGCTCAATGGATATGAGTTTTAGCAAACTCCAGAAGATAGTGAAGGACAGGGAAGCCTGGTGTGCTGCAGTTCATAGGGTTGCAAAGAGCTGGACATGACTTAGCAACTGAACAACAACAAATGATAAAGTGACAAAAGCGTAAGGAAACAAAGCTTGTCCTGGGCAACACTGATAAGGGAAGAGAGAGCTCTGTTTGCTGGTATAAAGAGGACAGAAAAGCATGTAAGAAAATGTTGGAGCCCAGAGAAGACTTTTCTTAACAAAGGTGAGGGTCCCTGGATTCAGTGGGAGAGCCTTGTAATGATTAAGAAGAGCAGAGTTGGGCATGAGGTGTGAAGTGAGGATATAGAAGAGAAGGGGTAGATGCTTGTTGGTTGAGTCTGTGTGTTTATTGTAGCTAATGAAGGTGGGCAAGATGTTGGAGAAACTAGTGGTGACAGAGGAAGGAGGGGTGGAGGCAGAGGAGAACTAAGCAGAATGATTTATCAGTGGACCCATACAACCCAGTCCCCACCACAGTTCCAGATAGACGTTGCTGCTATGCTCAAACCCAACTTCCAATTCCTTTTGTTGTATATGTATGTAACTGAAGAAGAACAAAGGAGGTAGAAGAAAGGTCCTATAATAAATGACAGAACCCAGTGGCGGAGGTCAGAAAGCCACACGTGCTTGTGAACATTCAATGTGGAGATGGGAAAACAGTCACAGGAGGCCTATGGAGAATAATGTACACAGTGAAGGAGCAAGAGACCTAACTATATGAAAATTTTGAAAGACTGGAAAGCTATAATTAAGAGGAAAAATAAAAGTGGAAGCAGTGCTATTGAGAAATATTTGTATAAAATGTTATAGGCAAGAGTTTATGACTGTTGCATTTAGAGAATTCAGTCACATTCTCAAATAGTACTGAGAATCTAATTGATAAATTAAGCTAAGTTCATAAAGAGATATCATAAAAAGAATTAGTGGGAAACAGAAAGGTACAGCTTTATCAGAAGTCAGTTTTACTAGAAAATGAATAAAATGTTAATTTTATAGCTAAATTTACCAAACTTTTCGTTAAATTTTGTCCCAATGCTGTTAAGATTGTGGTTACCTTCATATGCACATGAATTACTGGTGACATTGTGACTGGTGTTGCCCCCAACTTTTTTTGGAAAGCAGTTATTCATATGAATTAAAGGTTACCAAAATATTGACATCCTTTGGCCTAGTAATAGTGTCAACTGAGAATTTACTGTAAGCATGTAATTTCAAAGAAACTATATGAACAAATGATTGCAACATTTTGTATAACTGAAACTTTAAAGTAATTTAAATGTTCTGTATCAAAGGAGTCTGTTAATTAAATTGTGGTACATCAATTGAAATTACCATATATTGAGAAATATATACAGTTTTCTGTAGAAGAAAATTAAATTTACATTTTGAAAAATTAAACCTTGCACAACTGCTTTTGAATTGAAAATGGGAAAAAAATGTAAAAAATAACAATAGGCTTTGTTGGTATGGTCAAATTATGTGTGAAATTTTATTCTATTAAATTTTCTCTATTTTATAGTGTTTTGAGTCTATCAAGCCAATTAAGAATGAAATATTTGTTGGGAGAGTTTGGAACAGTTGAAAAGATAAATTGAGAATTAGTTTCTTAAAATGAAAACACATCACAAGAAGGATATGTCTATTTAATTCAGCAAGGCAAGAATGCCTGCCTTTTCTTCATAAGTCAAGGGAATCCAAACTGTGTTGGATTGTTAACTTCGGCAGCCCTTTACTTTGACATAATTTTTAAAAGATACTTAAATTGTCAAAACTCAAAGGACCAAGAAATCCTGCAAAAAGCAGGTCCTGCTGATATAGGGGAAAAAATTGAATAGCTTGCACATTGGTCTAGAAACAAAAGTGAACTTTGTCCAGAGTGAATTCCTTGACTATATAACAGCACAAAGAACTTGTTGATAAAAGGGGTTGTTAACCTGTAGATTACACAGTATTCACTCTTTTTTTTAAACCAGAGTGGAATCTATAGGTTTAGGATAATATATTGTTGTAACAGAGAACAATCTAGAGAAAATTGAACACTTGGAATTGAGAAAGGTTGAAAAATCTCTTCTAGGGATGTATATTGCTGCACTTGAAAATTTGTGAAGTGTTATGTCATTCATCTAAAATAGAAAATAATTATAATTTGAAATAAATATAGAAAGTTTATGAAAATTTCAAGATTTAATAACTTTAGTATTTTGTGCATACATGTTAGGAAATAAATTAGAAAGTCAGATTTTGTATCTGCTAAAGGATTGTGTTTTATAAATGCTGATAGATTAAATTTCCTTTTATGATGTTGAAATCATATTTAAAATTTCACTAGACCATTGTCCAAACATCACAAAACTACCATGGCCATTAATCATGCCCTTGGTTCAAGTCAAGGCTACCAGATCTGTAGAATGTCTTTCCTTTAGCAGTTCTTTAGTGACCCAGGGATCTGAGAAGAACACACAGTATCTGTGTACAAATGTGCAGACTTGCGAATGTGTTATGGGAGGTGGGGGGAGAGTAGAGGTTGGTCTGTGGGTCCAAGTTAAATACTTCTGTGTTCCACACAATGAATAAAAATAGACTCATCTCCCTCCCAAATCTAATTTTGATTCCGGTAATGCTTTCCCTGCATAAAAATTTTCGAATCCATCTCCCTTGTATCACAGGCTTTTTTGGATTTAAGGACTCAAAGACAAAAACTGAGTCTATGCAAGCAATTATTTCCCCAAAGAGTTACTAAGTCATATATTTATTAAAATTTGTGGGGTTAAATCTTAGGGGAGGTTTCAGTCTTACTAATGTAGCTTAAATAGGCCAGGAAAAAATGACTATGTAACTTAGGCTTCAGCCATCAAATTGTTTGAATGGAGTCAGGAGACCTACCCATGAGCCCTTCAGCCAAATACTGGAGGCCATTGATGATTGACTCAGTTGTTACTGTTATTCCCTCTTCCTTGTTTAATACAAATAGTAGAATCTAAATGTTAGAGGAGGGGATTCAAAATCAATGGGAAAAAGTGGCTGGTGAGTCTTAAGAGCTGTCAACTATGACTTCTAAGACCCTGTCTTGTCCCATCCACTCACTGCCTCCTTGTGAAAAGAGCACCAGAGGAATGCTTTTGTTTTTTGAAGAAGCAACAGAGCAAGCACCCTGTCATGACTGAGTCAGGTCAACATTTTCCCTTGCCTCCTAGGGTCATAGTTTTATTAATAACATCTAATAAAAAGTACTTTCTAAACTCATACAATTAATTTCATTCCGTTAATAAGACAATGTAGTACAGACCTGAGAACACAAGAATCAAAAGAGATTCCTTGTGTTGGATTATTTATAAAACAGGAGGGAAAACAAATTAGTGGGCTCATTAGGTATATGTGTATTTTTCCAGTCAGCTCCACCAGTCTTTAGGTTCAAAACTGGACAAAATAGTATAAAATACATCAGCTTGTTGGTATGTGGAGGAGGTGCTATAGAGTGGAGTTCTGGTGGACTGATGAGACCTGAGTTCAGGTTTTAAATGCAGCACTTTGCCCTTTTGTCCAGGTCCGTAACCCTTCCAGGCTTCATTTTCTTCCTGGAACAGTAGTTACTCATTAATTTAAGGATTGTCATAACAGCTAAATTAGGAAATACAGTTGTCTCTTGGTATCTGAGGGGGACTGGTTCCATGACAATCCTCCCCTACAATGGATACCAACATTTGAATATGCTAAAGTCCTTTATATAAAAATACAGCATTTGTATGTAACCTACGTACATCCTCCTGTATGCTTCAAATTATCTCTAGATTATTGATAATACCTAATACAATGTAAATGGTGGTCTGTGCACAGCAAATTGAAATTTTGTTTCTTGAAATTTTCTGGAAATTTTTTTCCTAAATATTTTTGATCTGCAGTTAGTTGAATATGTGGATGCAGAACCCTTGGATATGGAGGGCTGACAAATATAAACCCTTTGCACAGATCTTTAAACAAATACTGAGATCCTATTATGACCAAGCACTGGCATACAAGATACACCATACATTGTGTCTCCGTTAGGAATCCTTTCAGTCTACCGCGGGAACAGACATAAATAAATAAACTATGTAATTAGGAGTGTGAAAGTCATGTGGAAGCACACAGATTAAAAAAAAAATCAACCTATTTTAGGAACACAGAGAGAAAGCTTGCCTGGTGAAGTGAAGTTCAAACACCTGAAGGATGACTAGTTTGCCAGAGGGGCAAAGAACACACACTTATGCAGCAGTAGGTGCAAAGGCCCCGAGGTGGAAGGAATATAGCTTGTTTTAGAAACCAAATATAAATGAGGGGGAGATGGTACAAAATAAGCCTAGAGAAGGAAAGAAGAATCAGATCTGATAGAGCTTTGTTAGATATTTTGAACTATCTCCTTAGAAGTGAGAAGCTATCAGACCCTTTTAACTAGGTGAATGATGTGAACAGAGGTTCATTTCAGGAAAACACCTGCTGGTGTATGAGGATGATGGAGGAGGCTGATAACAGAGTTTCATTAGGAGGCTCACTAGATGGTTTGATCAAAGTTGTGCTGTGAGGATGGAGAGAAGTAGGCATATTTGAGAACTATTAGGCAGATGAAACTGAAAGGTTTGGTGACTGGTTGATTGAGAGGGAAAGAAATGCAAAGGAGAACCATAAATATTTAGTCTATGGAAGTCCTCAATAAATGTTTGTTTTTGATTGTGTCTTCAGCAACTCTTACTTTCACCACTGCTTTCATAATATACCTGAACTTGAGGCCACACATGATTTTGATTGGGAAAAAGCTTTCAGTAGTCATTTAATGACCATTAGTAATCGCAATTTTTAGTTTTACTTCTTTAAAAAAAATACTTTATAGCACTATTTTCCTCTACAAATGAGGAATCTGAGGCACAGAGGGATTTAATAACTCGCTCAGACAATTAATAATGGTAGACCCAGAATTTGAACCCAGATGTTCTTACTGTGGAGCCTATGCAATCCACAGATTTTTATTCTTCAGAGTGATCCTTCAATAGAGGTGTTTTGATGAATTGACCTTTGTATCCCTACTAAATATGAATTTCCCTTCTTGACCTCATCTAATTCAATGTAAAGGAATAAAATACAGTTGATCTGGTGGTTCTTCTAGACTGCCCTTTTGTTGAACCAAAAATGTGTCCTTACATTTTAATTCTTCTTAGTCCTTGCAAACAGGATGAATAACATAGAAAAATATTGCTTCTCTTCTATGAAGAGTACATTCTCTGGACTAGTTATCTAGGCTTCATCCTCTGAACATTAATTACCACAGCTATATTGTAAAAATAATATGAAGACAGCAAAGTGGAAGACTACATATACCTTTGCAGTATAAATCTAGCCACACATGTTCTATGTGAAGAGAAAACATTTATGAGTATTGTGAAGGAACATTTATATGCCTATAAATAACATTGCTGGTTTACTTTGCTTAAAGTGAATGCTGGAGGACAGTTTTGTAGTCTGTGCAAGGATTTAAGATGGGAATCATCATATAATATGCCTGTTAGATCAGTAAATTTCTAAAGGTGTATTTTGCATATGGGTGTGGCAGTTTCCGGAAAAATACTGCTTCCTTCTGGTTGCCTGCATATTGTCAGCTTTTAAGAATCAAAGCAGATTAAACTTTGCTAATATGCTCCATAACTATTTTTCAAAGTTGGGGTTTGTCCCATTTCCCTGGAAAATTCATACTTGGGTTTGTCCTGAACATAACCACTGATAGACTGTTTAGCACTTATATAGGGTTTTGTTTTCAGGATTTCATAATCATTGCCTTTTAATCCATTTAATACCCCTGTGAGGTAGACAGATACATTCAAGCGTCTAAGTTTCCCGTGGGCAGATTTCAGTGCCAGCATGAGTATTGTGATTGGCACTGAGTTTCATTAGCTTCCCAGAGGCCAGACACCTGGAGAGGCTTTCCTCCAGGTCAAGGTACATGCCGGTGTGTCAGCCACAGGGCACTGCCTCCTACTCCGCTTGCTAGTTTGCTGAGATTCAGTGATTGCATCTACCATTAACCACAATGCTGTGCCCACTGTGTCTGTCTGCATTAAAGCCACTCTGAAAGAGTATGTTTTGAAAGATTCTTAGGGAACCCAACAAACATTTGTTCTGTAAAGCTATGGTTTTTCCATTAGTTGTGTATGGATGTGAGAGTTGGACCATAAAGAAGACTGAACAGAATTGATGCTTTTGAACTGTGGTGCTGGAGAAGACTCTTGAGAGTCTCTTGGACTGCAAGGAGATCCAACCAGTCAATCCTAAAGGAAATGAACAATGAATATTCACTGGAAGGACTGATACTGAAGCTGAAGCGCTAATACTTTGTCCATTGATGTGAAGAGCCGACTCATTAAAAAAGACCACGATGCTGGGAGCGATTGAGGGCAAGTGGAGAAGGGGGCAACAGAGGATGAGATGGTTGGATGAC
This sequence comes from Cervus canadensis, assembly GCF_019320065.1. NCBI lineage: Eukaryota > Metazoa > Chordata > Mammalia > Artiodactyla > Cervidae > Cervus > Cervus canadensis. The sequence goes on from NC_057401.1 coordinate 23,883,273, forward strand.
ATCACCAACTCGATAGACATAAGTTTGAGCATACTCTGGAAGATAGTGAAGGACAAGGAAGCCTGGTGTGCTGCAGTTCATGGGATCGCCAAGAGTCAGATTTGACTTAGCCACTGGACAACAATGACAACACAACAAATTTCAACTGTTTACACTCCAGTTGAGTGTAAACTCCAGCAAAGATACTTTTCATTCAGTAATAACACTCATGGCTCCAGCTAAGTACTTAGATTAATAAATGAGCACCAGAATTTCTATCTTAGGAGTCTGTAATATATTCAGGTAGGCAAAAGGTATGTGTACCTAATGAATAAATCATCAACGTGGCATCAATTGAAATATAAAGTTGGCAGTTTTATGTTGTGTGCTTATTTGTACCAGGCTCTGTGATAAAGATAATACATGCATTATCACAATTTTGTGATGTAGATACTATCATCCCGGTTTACAAACAATGAAAACCAAGGCCAGTAAGTTGACCACATTCATAGAGCTTCTGACTCCTAGGTAAAAGGTAATGTATAGAATCTTAAAGCTCTAGGGCAGTACACAGCAGAGGAGTAATAATAGAGTGGAGTATATAATAAGGCACATTTTAACTTGTTTATGTATAAAGTAAAACAAAACCATATAAAAGAATTGGTTTTACACATGTAGTAATTTACATCTTTTTACCTTTCTTGGCACTTTTTAACTTTTCTAGCACTTTCTTCAGTGAAAGTATTTGTATGTTTTCCCTTCCACCTTGTTGATAATTTCTTGAAAGGATGACTGTGTCTTATTTATCTTGTAATTCTACATATTAAATAATGCTTAATACCTTAAATCAATTGGGTGCTCAGGAATTACTCAATAAGCTTTAGAGCAGTTTTACCCAGAGATAAACCAATGCACCTAAGGGCAACTCATCTTTGACAAGGAGTCAAGAATATACAATGGAGAAAAGACAGCCTCTTCAATAAACATTGCTGGGAAAACTGGACAGCTACATGTAAAAGAATGAAACTAGAACACTTCCTAATACCATACACAGAAATAAACTCAAAATGGATTAAAGACTTAAATGGAAGGCCAGAAACGATAAAGCTCTTAGGTGAAAACAGATAGTACACTCTTTGACATATATCACAGCAAGATCCTCTTTGATCCACCTCCTAGAGTACTGGAAATAAAAATAAACAAATGAGACCTAATTAAACTTAAAAGCTTTTGTAAAGAAAAGCTTTTGCAAAGGAAACAACAAACAAGATTGAAAGCCAGCCCTCAGAATGGGAGAAAATAATTGCAAATGAAACAACCGACAAAGGATTAATCTCTGGAATATATAAGCAGTTCATACAGCTCAATACCTGAAAAACAAACAGCCCTATCAGAAAACGAGCAGAAGACCTAAACAGACATTTTTTCCCAAAGACATACAGATGGCCAATAAACACATGAAAAGATGCTCAACATCATTAATTATTAGAGAAATACAAATCAAAATTACAATGAGGTATCACCTCACTCCAGTCAGCAAAAAATATACAAACAGTGAATGCTGAAGAGGGTGTGGAGAAAAGGGAATCTTCTTGCATTGTTGGTGGAAAAGTGATACAGCCTCTATGGAGAACAGTATGGAAATTCCTTTAAAAGCTAGAATAAAACTACCATATGACCCAACAGTCCCACTAATGGGCATATAGCCTGAGGAAACCATAATTGAAAAAGATACTTGTACCCCAGCGTCCATTGCAGCACTATTTACAATAGCTAGGACATGGAAGTAGCTTAGATGTCCATTGGCAGATGAATGGATAAAGAAGCTATGGTACATATATACAATGGAATATTACTCTGCCATGAAAAGGAATGCATTTAAGTCAGTTCTAATGAGGTGGATGAACCTAAAACCTAGTATACAGAGTGAAGTCAGAAAAAGAAAGACAAATATCATATATTAATGCATGTATGTGGAATCTAGAAACATGGTACTGATGAACCTATTTGCAAGACAGTAACAGAGATGCAGACATAAAAAACAGAATAGTAGACATGGTGGGGGAAAAAGAGGGTGAGATGAATTGAGAGAGTAGCATTGAAACATATACATTACCATGTGTAAAACAGACAGCCAGTGGGAATTTGCTGTATGATGCAGGGAGCTCAAACCTGGTGCTCTGTGACAACCTTGAGTAGTGGGGATGGGGTGGGAGGTGGCAGGGAGGTCCAAGAGTTGGGGGAGACATGTGTATACCTGTGTTGATTCATGTTGATATATGGCAGAAACCAACACAACATTGTAAAGCAATTATCCTCCAGTTAAAAATACCTAAATTTTTAAAAAAGTAGCAGAGCTTTTAATTGAAAAAGAAGTACCTGTATATACAAAACATTTAAATGAAACTAAAGAATCTCTCCAATTTAAGATTTGTAGATACCTAGTTCTCCCCCATTATATGTTCCAGTTTCTTGTGGATCATTTCAGAAATATTCAGTATATGTATTTGTGTGTGTGTGTGTGTGTAGGTAAATGTACATTCACATTACACCTGAATTGATTGTCTTAGATTATGATAATTAAGTCCTAAATACAGAATTAATCATAGCACTATATGCAGAATATACTTTGATAATAAAAATCATTTATTAAATGCATTATAAAATGCATAAATGGGTAATTATGATTGTACATCTAAGAAAAATTTATGTATGACTTTAACCGTGTCCTTGAAAGAAAATACTAATATAAATACTATGTAATTCCAATATAAGATGGTTATAATTTAGATGCTTTAGGGTTGCTAAGTTATATATGAGGGAAAACTAACTTTAAGAATTAGATGTAAAGATCATGGTAAGTTTAATATTTTCTTTGGAGTTTCTCTTTACTTTCAAGTGTCTTTCTCACAACTGGTAAAATTTACAAACAGCCATTATGTATGAAGGAATGAGGCAGTATTTGGAAGAAAAGGTTTGTATTTTGCTGTAGCATACAACTATATTTTGTAAAATGATAGAAGATAATACTAGGTTATAATTCATCTTATGTGTTTCTGGTGTAAATATGAGCTATGAAAAATAGTTCTTCATCTGCCAAAAAGAGAGAATTTGAGAACCTTATACATTTTTTAAAGTTAAGTTGCTAATTCTTTGTTTTTTGTTTTCTAATTGTAGGTTTTAGTATAAAAGCAGTGCCATTCCAGAATGCCATCTTGAATGTAAAAGAACTCGGAGGTATATCATATATCTTTTCTGTGTCTGACTCTGACTTCTACTAAGTTCATATTAATGTGTTGCATATAATTAAAACATGATGATGATGTATTATTCTAGGAGGTGACTTATTTTTACCTTTTCTCTTGATAATGCATTTCCTAGAAATATTTTTTTTCTTTATATGTATTTTAAAGGTAGTTGAAGAGTTCTAATTGACATAACGATAATGTATGTTTATTTATGTAGTACTACACTACTAGTGCCATTTCATACTCTATACTCGTTGGTTTTACTTCTCTTATGAAATTTATTTTTGAATGGAAAAAATGAAGAGAGTTTTAGTATAATCATAGAAAAAAGCTATACATTATGCAAAAAACTGTATTTTAGAGTAGTTTGTATTCATATTGCAGGTTTTATTGCATTAGATCTTTTTAGAATGTGTTTGTTCTGATAATAAATCTTTGCCAATAGGTTCTTTGTTGGTCAAGCACATTTATTGGATAGGCTTTACCCCAAACTATACACCACTTACTCTTTCATTGCACTCTCTGTCTGGGATTTTTTTTTATTGTGTTTTATGTTGGTCAGGGTCTTAACCCATGTAAGTAGGTTAACAAAGGAATCAGTCAATTCAGTGAACCTGCTAAGTTCTCTAATGGCATAGGAAAATGATAAGTCCTCTGGAGTTCAGTATAGTATGGGTGAGTTTAATGACTTAGAAGAGAGTTCTCTTCCATCTCTTTAACCACTTTGTGATATTGACTTTACTCTGTGTGTTTTTTTTTTTTTAAGCTCATTCTGTGACCTATTATTAGATTGATGAAATTAAAACCCAGACCTTATGCCATCTTAATAGTATTTTTATGCCTTCTTATTTTTATGTAATGTATTGGCTGATCTTTCCAGGTTTACTTCTGTCAGACTGTTTTATAGCCACTTTGACTTTTATAGTATTAATATTTAAAATAAACTGTGGTTGGTAAATTCTGGTTTTTCTTTGACATTGGTTTTGTCATTTTGACTGAAAAAATGATAAAACATGAATGTTCTTATAATAGAAAAATTTTCTGTGCAAAAATTTTAAGACTTGTGTTAAATATTTTAATATTACTTTGTGACTTCAGAGAACATAGTATAAACATCCATGGAATCAAACTGAATGGTTTGAGAATTCTATTATTTTTAAATATTATTGATACTTAATATTATTATTACTAGGATAGATGCAAAATTTTTATTAAATACCCTCCAAATGTAAGAAACTCTTGATGAATTAAGATGTTTATTATTGATGTTTACTTCAATGATATAAAAAATGTATAATGCATCTTAACAATTTTTCAAAAGTCCAGAATTTATTATAATCTTAACTGTGCCAGTGAAACTCAGTACAATTCAAAAGATCAAATTAGAGGAAAGGGGGGTGTATAAGGTGGGAATCCATCTGTTCCCAAGCAGGGTTTAATTTTGCAGGTTGTCAATCCAGGCGAAGATTCTGAAATCAAGGAAGAAACTCAAGAAGATAGGTGTAAAGGTAGGCAGATACTAAGAGCCCGAACTGTGCTGAAGTTTGGAATGCTCTGAAAGTTCTGCTTCTCCTAGGGTTAATTCAGGAGATTGGCCCAGCCCGTTTCTCCCTTCTGATTCCTTCTTCAACCCTTTTCACATGGTTCCAAGGCTTTCCATCACCTGCTCCTAACCTCTCTTATATTTCTTACTTCTTCAAAATAGGAAGAAGCATGAGCTTGTGTTCATTATCTAGTAAGAAATGGTTTAGAGTGAAATAACAATGACTAATGGAGTTAAATGAAAGTCACTTTTGGTAGATCTTACTATAAATAGCAAACCTTGTGTTTATACACACACTGATGTGTGTGTGTACTACCTAATTTATATTACAGAGAATTCTATGCTATTTCAATTTTTTCTTTTATGAGGATATTTCTTATATCTTGCACCTAAAAATTCCTATAAATTTCATTCATAGCAATTTTCTCAAATGATGTTTTCCTACTGTTCATGCAGTCATTCTAGCACAATTATTTATGTGTCAAGCATGATTCTAGGGACTGGGAATAAACGATATTTACAGAGACCTGTGGTTCAGTGATACATTCATGAAAACCAATATTTGAAATTAATTTTGAAAGTAATGAAATTAAGAGGGAAGTAAATATAAAGGATGAAACAAAGAGACAATCCAACCCGGTGGTATGATGGGTGAGTCCTGTTTACACTATTTTGAAAATGACCTGTTCTCCTCGTCTTACCTGTCCCACTCATCAGGCTGTACCGATTACTCTAGAATTCTAAAATTTCTTCTATTTTCTCTCCGCACACATTCTCACTTAATCTTTGCAACTTCATGCCTAGAGAGTAGATGCTGTTATTATCTGACAGATAGTGAGACACAGGACACCTAGACACAGGTCAAGTGGTTTGTTCAAAGTTACTTGGAGAAGGATTTCTGGGAGTTGATCTGAACCCTTGCGCTTAACCAGGGTACTCTGTAAATGAAGTATTTTGCCCAGTGCCTGGCACAAGAGAAGGCTCCCAGGTGTTGTCTGCTGCTATTCTTACCACTATTATATGAACAATTTAAAGTTTTCACATGTTGTATTATTTTCATTAACACGTGTGTTGATTACACATGAACACTCCACTCTGCTCGAAACTGTAGGATGTTATCCCTAATCATTACAGCTGCTTTTATTATTCATTTTCTGTCTTACTCTCTTTATTTAGCAGTCAAGTCAACTCTTCCTCCATTTTAATTGTGACTCTAGTGCTGTAGTCATGCTTTCCTCTTCTGATTTCTTCAAGACTGCCTTCTGAAGCAGAGTCTTAACTTATTCTAGGTAGTTTCTAAAACTTATAGAATCTACCATAAACTTATCATTTTCATACTTTTATTTTTTCTAATTCAGTCAACAAATGTTTACTGAATACATATTATATGCTCAGGCCGAGTTCTAGAAAATGTTGGTGGTTATAGTGTCAACACAAGCATAGTCCCTGCATAGATAGGCTAATCAACACAAGGGGAGACTCTTAACGTGAACTAAACTTCTCTCCTTGAATTAAAGCCAAATATTTCTTATAGGCCTAAAACAAAGTTCTGGGTTAATCCCTTCCATACTGGAAGGAATTCTTTTTTTTAACAGTTCTGATCCCTACGGAGGTCATTCTGTAGTATCTCTCAGTGAAATTTTTTTTCCTGCATATTCTTTAATTTGGAAAGTCTTTTTTAAACTAATCTATATCCTTTCTCCTTCAGCTTTAATTAATTACTCTGCTTGTCTTGTTCTATTATTTTTATTTTTCTGGATGTTGTGCAAGACACCAAGCAGGATCCTGGATAGACAGAAAGATTAATCTTTCAAAGGATTTTCCTTCCTCCTGGTGACTTGTTTCTAAGCTCAGCCATTCTCTATGGTTCCAGATAAGTCTGCTTTCCTGTATCTTTGTTTCCTTATCTATAAGTTGTAGTACTAATAGTCCCTATATCATGTAATCCTTGTGAGGACCAAATTAGTTAATGTAGGTCGAGTACTTAGAAACTGTCTGGTCCTAACATTTCTGGAAGATTTACTTTTATTATAGTTATACCCTCACTCCCTCACACCCCACAAGTTCAGTTCAGTCGCTCAATCGTGTCAGACTCTTTGCGACCCCATGAATCGCAGCACGCCAGGCCTCCCTGTCCATCACCAGCTCCCGAAGTTTACTCAAACTCATGTCCATTGAGTCGGTGATGCCATCCAGCATCTCATCCTCTGTTGTCCCCTTCTCCTCCTGCTCCCAGTCCCTCCCAGCATCAGGATCCTTACACCCCACAAAAGCACCTTTGAATAATGCCTTTTTCATCCCTAGTTCTCTGAATATAAAACAAATCACATACGATTTTTTCCTTTGTGGTCATCTCTCTCTCCCGTATGTGCATGGTGTTCTACCTGAAAGTCACTGAAAGGGACCTCGTTGGCTTCTTGGTTATCTGCCCAGCATATTTTTTGCCATTGCACATGTGTTAGTAGTAAATGTTTTTGTCCTTTTCCACCTAATCACCATTTTTCTCTTTTCAGATTCCACCAGAAAAATCTCTTGTCTGTCTTGGTGCCTCTCAGTTGCTTTCATTCTGTTTGACTTATGTATTTTAACCACATTACTAAGGTAAGCAAAGCATCTGGCGTTTAACTGAGTTGGACGCAGTAGTCACTGCAGTGACATCATAGCACTGATAATTTTTCATCTTAGAAATGTCCAGTTCTTAAATCTACGAATAGATTTTTATACCTTCTTAGATGGCTTTCTCTTGATTCTGAAATTTTGTTTACAAATTGATAGAATTCAGAGAGGAAAATTTCATCTCTTAACACATTTGGTTTGTTACCACTTATTGATAAGGATCCAGACATCATAATATTGCTTTTTCTTTCTTGAACTGAATTCTGGAACCAACCAAAAAATGGTTGGTTTTGCCAAATGACTTGTTTTCTTCCCTTTAATATTCTAATGAGTTATGTCTGAATTGTTTCCCCACCCCCCTCTCTTGGCCACGCTCCCCACCCAAAATACTCTTTGGCCATCTTATCTTCCCAGTTGACTTTGGGGAAGGCAGGGCAGAGCTAAAAATCAGTTAGCTATCTTTCACACTTCAGGATTCATTGCTGTTAGTTGCCAGTCAAAAGGGAAGATAAGAGGGTTTTTGTTTGCACTTTCTTTCCTTTAGAGGAAGGCGGGGAGGGTAGTATGGAAAGTGCAGGTTGTGTTTATTTACCCGTTTACTTCAGCCCATGCAATAGTGACTGAATGATTTTTGAGGGTTGTCAGCTAAGCCATTTTTTAAAGTTTGCTTCTCTCAGCAGCCAAGCTGTTATATGAAACAGATGTTGACTCTGTCCTGTTTCTTTGTTTGCCTGAAGGAATACGCCTCCTCATAGTGAAAGGTGCTGTTTCTTTGTATCCTGCTAGTTATCTTCGGGTGCTGTTAATCTGTCCAGGTTATTTGCATTTCTAAAGTTCTCCAGAAACTGTACAGGGCAGACTTCTTAACAGGCAACCCAGGGGGCACTACTGCCTGCTTCTTATAATCTCTGCTTTTTGTACCCAGGCTGTTCGATGTCTTTCACCAAAATAAAGCTGTCTTCCTTCAGAATCTCTTATTAAAACTTACTTTGGAAGGAGTAATAGCTCTCTAATTTTATCTGATGCATTCTCACTGTTCTTTGTATATTACGATTATTCCCTCTATAAGGCCATTACTGCCTCCTACTAAAAAATAATGCAACTCAATAACTATAAATTTAATGTACCCCCTGGCTCTGAGGGTCATGCTATTCTATAAAGACAGGAGGAATCGAGGCAATATAAACCAATAAATTGGTTGTATATTTTTTAAAAAGACTGATTATAGGCAGACAAACTTGAAGAGGTTATTATGGTCACATTGTTGTAAGGGGCAATTGGAATTGCCTAGATTTTTGCTGGTGTAGGAGGAAGGAACTTGCCATTCAAAAACTGTTTTAGACATCTTCAAAAATGGGTTTCATGGGAGAAAAGGCAGGAAACCATGACCCTGCCAAAGGAACATGGTGGCACAGAGTGGGGGCCCAAATATGGCCAGGTCCACAGAGTACCTTAGCACTGTGCTGTGAAGTAAGTGGCAGTCAGCTACATATGAGTAAATGTGCATGTTCTGTATCTTTTGTATAAGGAAGATCTTTCTATATCTTTTGTATAAGGAAGAAATGTGGTTCAACAAGTAGAGTGTAGCCTCAAGACACTCTGTCCCCTTCTGCATTTCAGTTTCTTTTTGTTGGTCTTTCTTATCTGTAAAATGTAAGTTTTAATAAATCATCACTGTTTATTTCCCAAGGGATTGGGCTGGAAAAGTAAAGTTCAGTTGCCTAAAGCGCCTCAAGAGAGATGCTTTAAGAATAGACAGTGGTATTGCCACTAATTCTCTTTTTATAGTTGTGGATCCAGTGTGATATGTAATATTGAATGATAGAAACATCTTGATATAGTATTGTTTCCTTATCTAGGAAAAGAACCAGACCTTTCTGGAATGGGAACAGCCAGTTAACTCCTGGCTCTCTGAGCTGTGTACTCTCTTGCTTAGGCTCTACTAGGGGAAATGATATTGGTACAACGCCAAGTCACTTGGATGTGAGTTAAAAGGCCACAGCTATCTGAATTGGTTGAACAGGATCCCAGGGTGGTGGTGTTCAAGTATTTTTTACACTTGCTAAGGGAAAACTGAGCCAAACAGTCAGGAGAGCCAAATAAATGAATCTAAGGGCCCAGAAGTCTGTTACTGGCTGATGTAGACTTGACCTTAATTTTTGTTTTCTTCTGGACCAGTGCCCTAGGAAGTTTTTTAAAATCTGCCTTCTCAGTCATAGTTTAGTATAGTACTTAACACTTTGCTTCTTCTAAGACTCTGTGTATATATAGAATGTTCTAGAAACTGTTTTCCCAGCCTTTTAAACCTCTCACTCCCTCTGGCAGTAGGGATCTTATATGTGCCTCTGAGGTTGCTGCCTCACCACTGTTTCCTCTTTAAGGGTGATCAGGTCATTTCGTATCTTCTCACTCTACCCAGCTTCCTCACAGAACATTTGTGTTGGGTTCTTAGCTTAATTTCTTATCCCTCACTGGGGAATAGGTATCTGTGTTTCTCCCAGGGATTGCCATAATAGCAACTAATTTTCACTGTGTATTTGGTTTCAGTGTGATATTGCAGCAACAACACTGAAGTCAAGAGACCAGTATTTTCCTCTAACGAAAGAAGCCAGGGGACATTGGGCAAGGCATTTAACTTTTCCAACACCACTTTCTTTTCTAGCAGCCGGAGATACTTATAAATGTTCTGTTTTTGGTATAACATAATTAGTTTATTTTTTATATAAAAACTTACAGAATTTACTTTGCCTCAGTCTCTGAGAACCATAGAGCCAGTCTCTAACTGGATTATTTCCTCTACTTTCCTTTATCCCTGACTTTGTCAATTATTATTATTTATATTTTAATAAATCTCAAAGTTTTCTTTTTGTATGAAAAAAGTAGTGTGAGGCAGACCAAATGTCCATAAAATAACTAACACTAACTTAACAAAGGTGCTGTCACTGTGGTCTTTACTTTGGGAAGCATTATAGTCTATTATGAGAAGTACTGGGCTTCCCAGGTGTCACTAGCAATAAAGAACCCACCTGCCAATGCAGGAAACACAAGAGACATAGTTTCAATCCCTGGGTCAAGAAGATCCCCTGGAGGAGGGCACGGTAACCCACTCCAGTATTCTTACTTGGAGAATCCTATGGACAGAGAAGCCTGGTGGGCTATAGTCCAAAGGGTTGCAAAGAGTGGGACACAGCTGGAGCGATGTAGGACACATGCATGAGAAGTATTATAACAGCACAACATGCCATTTGGTTGTACAGAATGGACAAGACATAACAGAAAGACAGTCTAGGGAAAGGAACAGATGAGATGAAAGTCAAGGAGGTAATAGTGGGATTGGTTCAGAAAGTCAAGGAGGTAATAGTGGGATTGGTTCAGTCTTGTCCCAGCATAAACCAAGCCTCCTGTCACCTCTGACTTTTGTCCCATCTGTTCCTAGACTGTTTTTTCCTCTGTCTTCTTTGTCCTTTCTATATGATCCTACTTGCATCTTGTACTCAATACTGGTATTTACCATACTAGACTATAAAGTTTTGAGGAACTGAAAAGAACAATAATAATCTTAAGGGTTTGTTGTATGTAGTATAAAATATATCTGTAGTTATAAGCTGAAGGGAAATTTGCCAAATTATGCCCCAAGATGCTAGAGTAAAGTTAGATTCTTCAGAGGCAAAATATTTTGTTGTTGTTGAATTCATTTCAGTGAATTGTTAATGAATATTAACTACATTCTGGGCCCTGAGGATACAGTTTCTTCCCTGCCATATACACACATACATGCTCTCTCTTCTGAGCCCATTTCTTTGGATATTTTGATGAGAGAGAGAGATGTTGGCTATAGCATTTATGAAAGTTCTCAGAAAAATTAAATAGTTTTACTAGATTCCTATGATTGGAACATCAACTTGACAGTTGTTGAAGAGGTAATATGTTTGTAGCTATTCATCACTTATCAGGCTGGATTGATTCTCTGATATATGCTGGAGCCAAATGAAATAGAACTGGTTAGATTTGCTTTTGAGGTGTCACAGATTTGTTTCTTTTAATTTTTTGAGGTCCAAAGTATTGTCCAAAGGCTCTATTGAAAATGCTTGATCATTTTAGTCTTGAAATTTGCTGATACTCATGGCATTGTTGTGAGAGGTAATAATTGTGAAAACTTTATCATATTATTTTAATACAGTTATGGGAGCTTTTATGATTGAAAATTAAAGGTTGATTTTTTTTTGTTGTGTCTATTCTCCCTCCCTTGCCAAAATCTCATGAAATGACAAAAATATTAGGAAACAAACACTAATAATAAATTAAATCTATAGCAAAGACTTAAATCTACAATAGAAAAGGAGAACAAGACAAAGCTTGAGGTACAGACAATGGAAATGTGAAATAGAAGGGGAATTCATCAGGATTATTAATCAGGGAGCTTATCAGAGTTGTTAATTGGGACTTTACATTTGGAGCTCTGCCTTTATTTTTCTTTTCTTTTTGTGTTAGATAGTGGATGGCAGCTGTGTTTACCCACAAACTAAATCCTTGAGTGTGGGTGCTAGACTCAGTGAGGCTGAGCAGTGCCCAAGTAATGTACTGACTGCCAGGTGGGTTAGAAAGCCCACACACAAGGGAGACAAGCCATTTGTCCCCTGTTAATCACCAGAAACAGGCAGTGGTAAACAGAAGACCTGGCAAACAGATTTTCAAGCAAAGAATAAGCATGTAATCATGACACACCACAAATGAGGGAAATCAACACCATGAAAGAAAGACACCCAATCAAAAGTCAGAAAAAAAGATGTCCAGTGGAATGATCAGAAGATCTTCAGCAAGATGGAGAAAGGTTTTGTATTCATGAAAAAGAATGTAACATAGAACTTGGGAGATTAAAATTTGACTTAAAAATTTGAAATGAAAATGTCAGTTTGTAACTAAGTTATTAATTAGTGAAACTAAGGATTGATCAAGGAAATGTCCTCAGAATGCCTTCTAAAAGGAATACTGGTAGGTATGAAGGAAAATTTAAGAGACAAAGGGCTTATCTACAGAAATTCCAACATCTCTCTATGAAGAGCTCTAAAAGAAAAGTAAAGAGAAGCTGGAGAGAATAAAATAATCAAAGAAATAATTTTTTAAAAAAGCCTCTACTATGAAGAATAGTACTGCAATTTAGTGAGCCCTGAGTGTCCATACTTTGATGTATCATAAAGAAGGAGAAACTATTGTCATCACAGAAACACACACAAAAAAACAGCATTATTTCTCATTTCAGCATGGGAAATGGCAGAGTCATCTGCCATCTGGTAAAGAGGAAAAACCATTAGACTGTATTCTTTACATGTTTAGAGTAAGATTATAATAAACCAAAGAAAAACCAAAGTTTAAATATTGTTTTTCAGTCAGTAAGTCTTATCCAACTCTGTGACCCCATGGACTGCAGCACGCCAGGCTTCCCTGTCCATCACTGTCTCCCAGAGTTTGCTCAAATTCACATCCATTGAGTTGATGAAATTTAAATTCAGGATTTAAAATTAAGAATAAACACTATAACAATAAAAGTAGGATGATATATACAAAAGTACTTTTTAAAAAAGTATGTCTGAAAGGTTAGATATTCAGCTAATGTAGGTTATCTTATAGAATGGAGTTAGAGTTTACTGTGTTCAAATAGGTTTTCTGCTTTTTAATATTGTGTGGATTTTTTTTATGAGATTTTTTTTTTTTAAGTTTAGGAAATACATTGACTCCAAGGATAGAAAGCAAAGAAGATTTGATAAATTGAACAAAACACATGAATGGCGGCGGGGGCGGAAACCCAAAATAATGAACAAAAGGTTATGATAAATAGAAAACATCTATATATACATTAGTATTTGCAATAACTATTAAATAGGTTCAATTCTTCTTTTATAATGTGGGTGATGTAAAACACTGATTATAAAATATTCAGCTATATCTGATGATGAGAGATACTTCTATAACAAAAAGATGCAGTAAGGTAAAAATAAAAGGATAGAAAAGATACCCTAAAAATAGGCCAGTGAAAAGAAAGTACTAGGAGAAATCTTAGTATCAGATGAAATGAAATTCAAAGCAAAGAACATAAATGAGAATAAATGAGATATTTTATATTGACATACTAAATTAACTGAGCATTTACCTTAATATATTTAACTGCATAATTCTACCAAGCTAAAACTAAGAAAAATATAAGAAAAAGTCAACAGATCGTAATTAGTAGAAGAATTTAGCCATGCTTTATTCAGAAGACCAAGTACATGTACTAAGTGCATGTACTAAAGCATTTAAATAGACAATTAAGAAATTTTATCTCATTGAAAATTATATAGTTTTTACTCTCATATAGAAAATATACTCTTTGGAAATACACATAAAATTTTTACATGCATGACCATGTATAATGTGTTTTCTGATTTAAATCCATTTTATAGCAAATAGACAAAAATAATGACATATGACATTTATAGCTCCAGGAGAATCTTCCCAACCCAGGGATCAAATCCAGGTCTCCTGCATTGCAGGCAGATTCTTTACTGTCTGAGCCACCGGGGAAGCCCTGTGAACCTTATACCGGGTACAAGATTTAAATCAAAATGCATCCTAGACCTCAATATGTGACCTAAACCTATAAAACTTCTAGAAGAAAACACAGGAGCAAATCTTTATCTCCTTGGATTCTGCAAAGATTTCTTAGGTAAGAAACCAAAAGCATAATCCATAAAAAGAAAATTGGTATGTTGGGTTACATATTACTTAGACTTCTGCTTTTTTAAAGACGCTGTTAGTGAAAATACAAGCCAAGATTAGGTAAACATTATTTTGAAATTATATATCTGATAAATAACTTCAATCCAGAATATATAGAGAATACTGAGAGTTTAATAATAAAAGAGACAAACTCTTAAAAATGGGCAACAAATTTAAATATATACTTTATCAAAGAAAATAAAAAGAAGGTAAATACACACATGCAAAGATGCTTAATGTTATGTCATTAGGGAAATAGAAATTAAAATCACCACACATATATTAAAATGTTTAAAATTAAAAAGCCTAACTTTTTCAAGTATTGATAAAGATGTAGAAAAACTAGGATTCTCATTCACTGCCAGTACAGATGTACAATAATGCAACCACTTCGGAAAACAGTGTGGCAGTCTCTTAAGGTAAATGCAAACTAATCTCCCAAGCCATTCTACTCTTAGGACAAACGAAAACTTGTGTTTATACAAAATCCTGTACGTAAATTTTTACAGCAGGATTTTTTGTAATAGGACAAAACTGGAAACAACCCACATATGATGACCATTTGGTGAATAGATAAATACAATGTGGTATATCCATACAATGAAATGGTATTTAGCAATAAAAAGAATGAACCATTGACACATGCCACAACATGGATAAATCTTGAAATAATTATGTGGAGTGAGAGAAGTCAAACAAAATTGAGTATGTAGAGTAGTATTCCCATACTGGAATAAATTTGTATAAAGTTCTAGAAAATGCAAACCAATATTTAGTGACAAAAAGCATTTCAATGATTTTCTGAGGGTTAGGGACAGGGACAAGAGTAGGGGAAAAATTAAAAGGCTCATAAAATTATGGAGGGTGATGGATATGTTTAGTATCTTGATTGTGGTGATGGTTTCACAGATGATTACATTTGTCAAAACTTATCGAATTGTATACTTTAAATATATGTACTTTGTGTATGTCAAAAAAAACTCTAGTACTTTGGCCACCTGATGCAAAGAGCTGACTCATTTGAAAAGACCCTGATGCTGGGAAAGATCGGAGGTGGGAGGAGAAGGGGACGACAGAGGATGAGATGGTTGGATGGCATCACCGACTCAATGGACATGAGTTTGAGTAAACTCTTGAAGTTGGTAATAGACAGGGAGGCCTGGTGTGCTGCAGTCCATGGGGTTGCAAAGACACAGACACGACTCAGCAACTGAGCTGAGCTGATACCACAGTAAGACTATTAAAAATAGTTTATACCTTTAGAAATTAAAAGATATTCTTTCAGTCATCTCAGGTTAAAAATCATTGGAAGTATGTTTTGTGGAGGACTTATGACTCTTTCCTTTGATTGCTTTCCAGTAAAGAATTATTTTAAATAGGCTAAGTTAACATCCCTGGTTTTAAAAAAAAGATAAATGTGACTGGGAAAGACTTAGAAACTATCCAATACTATATAACCATATATAGCTGGATTGTTAGGATTAAAAATAGAAGTGTTTTAAACTGTTAGATCAAGATGTTATCAAATCCATCTGTTTAGTGTGTAGATTTTTAAAATCACAGTGCTAATGAAAGAAGATGGATTGATATTTCTATACAGAGCAGCCCTCAGTTAATCAAGGAAATACTATGACATATTTGTTATACAAAGAGTGAAAGATTCCTCAGAATAAACCAGTTGTGGTTCATTCTGTAGGGATACTCAAAACCTTAGTTATAAAATAGACTCCTCCCAATCTTAGCAGTTATATCTATGAAAAATCTTCATGTTAGTGATTCTGAAGTTAGCAAGATGCAGGTCTTAGAGAAAGTCAGAGGCTAAGGGGTAAAACGAATGACAGTAACACTACGGTGAACAAATGTGTTGGAAGGCATCTGATTCCAAACCATGTTAGAATAATTGGTATTTTAAAAACACATTTTTTATCTGTGTGAAATACCTTTTTTGGTTCAGAAATCTTCACTATTTCAAACTATCTTCTTGAACTGATTTCATGCTCTCCAGGTGGCACTTCTGGTTAAAAATTTTTAACCAGACCGATTCTGGCTTTATTTTCATTTGTATTTTCCCAGTTTCATTTTTGCAAGTCTTGGCAAAATGTCTGGTTGAGATTGATGTGGGTATGTTTATCTATAATAATCTATGCATAATATGATAAGATAGTAGAACATAACACACTTTTTTCTCTCTAGACTTTGCCATCAGTGAGCCACCATGGCCTCCCTTCTTTTTCCTTAAAGTGATAGTGTATTTTAAATTTGAAGTGCGTAATTATAAAACCCTTTTACCTCAAAACCATAGTTGGTGATTCAGCCAGGGCTGATGATGTACTTAACCATGCTGCTGAACATTCCATACTTCAGAGGCAGTGTGTCAGTCTTTTCTTGTCTCGGTTTTCTTTTTCTTCTAAAGTTCTCTAAGTAGATTTCAATATCAATAACTTTTTCCCCTTACTAATTAGAATAAATCTCAATTGGTGAATGTGGATCTAATATTAGCTGAAAAGTTAAAAATGCAGAGGCAGTTTCTTGGGAACTTAGTTGTCAGATGGGCACAGGGCTCTAAAGGTGGATAGTAGATGCATTTATGTTTTTAAAATGTGGGCTGTCTTTGCTCTTAATCCTTTTTCTATGGCTGTCTGTTTTTGCAAATATTTATCAAGTTGTGGGGCCATTGTCTCTTCTCCAGCAGGTGAAAAATTGTTTAAATGGTCAGGTACTTAGATCTAAAATGATTCTACCTTAAATCTTAGAATCTGGAAAATTATCTAAAGGTTTTAAGTGTATTTCTGAACAGGCCTAAAACAAAATTCCTTATTCATTTTAGATTCTCCATGTGTCCATAAAACATTATAAGAAGTTCAGAAAAGATTTTAATTTGTAGTCCTCTTGATTCTGGGTGAGAGTGATGATGATAGGCAGCAGAAACTGAAATTTAAGAATTGAAATGACAGTTACTCTCCATCCTCCAAAATTGATAAACATAGATTGGTTTTCTAATGGTTCCATCAAGTTTTCTCCTTCTGAGTTTATTATGTGTGCTGCTCATCATGAGGTTTAAAGTCTTGCTACGT
Source organism: Cervus canadensis (assembly GCF_019320065.1). Classification (NCBI taxonomy): domain Eukaryota; kingdom Metazoa; phylum Chordata; class Mammalia; order Artiodactyla; family Cervidae; genus Cervus; species Cervus canadensis. The sequence continues at coordinate 23,900,489 of NC_057401.1, forward strand.
ATCTGGATGCGGACTAAAAAAAAAAAAAGATCAGATGAATTCTACTGGGAGATCTTTGACACAGGTGTCCCAGTAATCATATTGTGGATAAAAGAAGAGCAATAATGAAAACAAGAATCTTTTTTATTAAGTTACATTTTAAAATTTCTTCAAAGTTTTCTTTATTCCTTCAAATCTTTGAAAGGCCTCATGTATGCAAGGGTGCTGAGAGGAATGAGCCTGCATCAGTCCCATGCTTCTACCTAAAATGAAGGGATAATGGGCAAAATACTCAGGTATAACAAATACTTAGATGATGTCCCAGATCCCTACATATTTAATTATTATGTGTCCTACATACTTAATTATTATCAGCCTTTGCAACAGCTCATGTGTGTTAGTAAAAGCAACTTTGTCTCTTTCATCTTTTTAAGGCTAAGTGCTTGTTCCTAGTCCTCTTCTAGGCAGATTTGATGTTTTGGTGCTTTGAGCTTTAGAGTTGTCCTTCATAGTGGCCATTTTTTTTTTCAGATATAATCTTGTTGACTCTGCGTAGGACCCTGAAGTGTTCTCTAGTCCTGTTACTCCCCGGAATTAAAATAACATAGAGCTTTCTGCTTGGCTAAACCTTCCCACTGCTTGTCTTCTCTCTCCTTCAGGTTTCTGAATTTTGTTTCTCTTCAGGTCAGCGGATAAAAAATGAAAAGGGGAACAACGACATCAAGAAACTATGTGTCACTTTCCCTTAATAGTTTTTCATTCTAGTCTGAAAGAGGAGATAATTATTTGGGGACTCTCTTTTCCAGCTAATTCTGCCCTTTTCTAAACTGATCAACTCAATTTGAGTCTAAAAGTATTAAAAAATAGTTTTTTTCCCCTTGCAATAGAGAGTGAGGGTATGAACTTAACAAGTCTTGAAGTTTTTTGTTACCAAAGCTAATGGTCAGAGACTAATGGTCAACCTCCTCCCCTAATCTTCAAGACAGGACTTAATTAAATGAGACTATTTGAAAAGTTAGATAACTTTTTTAGTAGATAAAAAGAAATTTTTTTTGCATTGCCTTATGCAGGAAGAATTGAATACAACCCAGATGAAAGGACCTAAATAACTTGATTATTTGTGTACAATATACTATTGAAAAGAATTCTCTACTAAAGTGATACTGAGTACGTTAATATGATTTTGATACCACCATGCACCTCACCATAGTTGTCATCTTTGTCACTGTACTTTTGCAAAAATCAAGATGTTATTCATCTAAGTCATCTGTCCTTTAAAATATTACTAAGAGCTTGCTGTTTTAAAACATATAGTTGTACTCTGCTTTAAGAAAAGCTATGTTTAAAAATAAAGATTTACATGTTAGCAGGCTTCCCTGGTGGCTCAGACGGTAAAGAATCTGCTTGCAATGTGGGAGACTTGGGTTCAATCCCTGGGTTGGGAAGATTCCCTGAAGAAGGGAATGGCTACCCACTCCAGTATTCTTGCCTGGAGAATTTCATGGACAGAGGAGCCTAGTGTGCTACAGCCCTTGGAGACACAAAGAATCAAACATGATTGAATGACTAACACAGGTTGTATTATAGCATTTGTAGTATCACATCATTGTACAGCAGAAACTAACACAGCATTATAAGGCATTTATACTTCAATTAAAAAATCATTTTTGGTATTATGAAAGAATTGTTGGTTTTGTAAAATGTTTCTCTCTAAATTTTCTTTTAACGTTTTAAGTCCAGATACATTTTAAGTTATTTGACTTAGCTAAGTACTGTCAGGACCATTTCTGATGCATAAATTGATTCTAAAATTCTCTTCCATAAATGTTAGTGCAAAGTTCTGCTTCTTTCCTCATCTTAGTTTTTTTTTTTAAGTGTTCTTTCTTAAAAGGATGCTAGTCCATTTAACTTGGTTTCAATATCCCTGAAATCTACCGTGTGCAACTATCCTATACAACTTAAACTTCAGGTGAAATTACTTTGGGAAAATCCTATAAAGACTGTTAAGAGATTAAAATCTTACATACTCCTTCATTTGTCATCTGGGATAAAATGTTACTGAAAGAGGACAAGAGAACAAAGAAATAATGAGTAGAAGATAAGAAAAATCTGGTAAGTAAGAGAGCACAGAAACTTTTGAGATGAAGTTCTTGCTCTTCCCATGTCTTTATATCTCATACCTAGATAACTATCCTAATCTCATCTTGATTTGTTAATTGGAGAAGCTAAATTTTTAACCTTGCTTTGACAGTGTGTCTATTAAGATTGTTATTTGTACTGTTGGTTTTTGAAGTTTGGTCTTTCTGTTTCTCCTCTCTCTTTTTTTAACAGATTTCCTCTCAAATAGACTAGGCTGAGGTACCATTTTAAAGGAAAGTCAGCTGAGAAATGGGGAAAATATGTGGCTTGTGAGATGATGCCCTAGAAGTGTAAAGCCCTATAGTAATACAGCGTAAGACCCGAGGTAGAAAGCACTGGCTCTCAGAGGATCAGTGACCCTCTTGCGTAGCATCCATCCCTGGGAAACTTGTCCAGAGAGTTCAGTGGGGCAGGTCACCAGAGGAGGACACAAGGGGGCAAGTACAGGACAGCCATGTACATCCGGGGCTCATGTGTTGACCATATGAAACCTGCTTTTGGGACTGGAAAATGCCTGACATGGCTAACCTAGAATATATCACTATTCTGGTTCCTGGCACCATCCTTGTTTTTTAATGTTCAATGGATGCTGTTACGCTGCTTGAACGTTGTTGCAGCTTGCTGACCTAGGGGAGCCTGAAGCAAAAAAAAAAGTTGTCTAATGCAGTTCTAAATCAAGTTTTAAAACAACAAAACAGTTTAATATCTGTGGCTGGAAGGGAAATGTTTGGAGCTGCATAACTGGCAGGCAGGAGAGTAGTGATTTGAAGAGATGATTCTTGGGCCAGTTTTGGACACAAGCTGAACTAAACTAAAAGAAACCCAGGCAGACTCTTCTGTCTGGTTTCCCAGTAAAATCAGAGGGGACAGTCCTGGCAGTACTATGGATTTGTATGCTGGGATAGATATAAACAGCAAAACTCTCAGTCCTGTGGCTATAAAAAGAAGTATTTTTTATGATGTATTCATTGTTTAAGAGCAGGCTCTGAGTTTTGTTTAACATTTATTCCTATGAAGCTCAAAAACCTGAATTCTATCTGCCTGTGTGCTTAAGCTCTTTCAGATGTTTTTATTGTGTAACATTTTTCTCCAGATTTTTCTCTTAATGTATGTTTTTTTTCTTCACAATCTGTTAAAAGATCACTTTGTGTGAATCTTAACACTGTGATGCTGTTTCATGGTTTTAATTTGAATGTGAATTGTTGCAGCTGGAAGCATATGATTAATGGCACAGACTTGTTTGTCACAAAAACAGGTATTTTACATTTAGTTAAGATGCATTGAAAAATTGACTTGCTTACATTACACTGGACGTAAAGTCACATTTCAGTTTACTTTAGACTTCTGCTTGGAATTGAATTAATCTTAAATATGTAGATGCACATCTCTGATGTAACTGACTATTGAAGGTATTTGAAGGATGTTTTGGAAAATTGCTTATTAAATATATATTGTCCATTAATCGATTAGCTAAAGTGATTTGTTTTTAAATTTTTCTGGAAAAATTGTTCTAAATCAGTGAGTCTGGGAGTCAGTGTACAAAAGAGGGAGGGTATGGTTAGAGTTTTGAAATTCATTCCTCTTGATTGCCTATGTATGTTTTCATATACTTTTACAGTGTATCTACATAATAGAGTGATGCTCCTGGTCTCCCCTGCCTACTGGCGTGTTAAAGAGTCTGACCCACACGAGACATGACAGTGTCTTACAGATAATCTGTCATCACTGTGGGTTATGAATACATTTGCTACAGTGTCCCTAGTCATCCTTCTCAAGAGCAATGTCAGAAAAATTGTGTATGCAGTTTCCTTTAGAAGTCTGTCTCATACGTCATTTGAGGCTTATTATGGTACTCTGCTTTTCAGCTTTCATCTTAGAAAAGAACATGAAACCATACATGTTAAATCAGGGCTTACTTAGTCAAACTTGTTATACCAGATAGGAATTGGCTCTTTTCAAATCCCTGAGGTGTGGCTGTACTGTCTCAAAATGAGTACTCCCAGTGAGAAAGTCAGTCTCAGAAGGTATGTTGATATGCCATACTTGAAGAGTTTTATTTATTGCAAATAATTATAATTTACTAAAATCTAGCTTTCTACTTCTTTCGCTAAAATGGACCCAGTTCAGCTTTGTGGAATCATACTCAACAATACTATATCCTCCCTAGACATTAATTCAGAAGCATGAAGCTTCCTATCGTATACACTGTGAAAGATCATTTTCCAAGCTAAATCTTTCATGTCTTTAGCTGTTTCCCACATTATATGGTCTCCAGGTCCATAACCATCTTGTTTGCCTTCCTCTGGGCAAGTGTGGCTTTGTGGGTGGTCACTTGCAAACATATGACCAAAATTGTGATATTCTAGATACTGTCTGACCAGTGACACTCTCACCTTTTTCCTTTTAGGCACTGTATTTCTCTCAAAGCCAGCAATACCTGCCCACAGCACACCCACTGGTTCATACTGGGTTTGCTGTTGAGACACCTAGCTGTTTAAGTCAGGTCTTTTCTGTTTTTAACACACACATTTGATTTTTTTTTTTTTTTTAATTTCAAGTTCCAGACATTACTTAAATCTCTATTAAATTTCACTGTATAAGCACTGGCTCATTGTTCCAGCTTGTCAAGAGCTTTTTGACTTTTTAAATTCTGTCATCCAAAATACTACCAATTTATTTTAGCTTTTGTGCCATCTGTAAATCTTGAAATGATACCTTCAAAGTTTTTGTTTCATTAAGATTTAGAAAATGTATCAAATTGTCTACTGTGTGCCATTCTCATGCTCCCTGCTAGGGATGACTAGCAGTCATTTCTTCAGGGAGTTTACAGGCTATAGGGAATAATAAACATATAATTATGTAACTATAATGCAGTGTGGTAATTGCTCTAATAGAGTTATGTGTAAAGTGCTGTGATAACCAAGGTTGGTTGCATATCATAGAAGACCCAAGTCTCCATGCTGGCACAGACCCATGAATTTTAAGGTATGGCTGTTAAATCAGTTACCAGGCTGCCTAACCACTGTCGTCTGATTTACTTTTCTCTTTACTGGCCAACGATACAAGAGACTGGTTAAATATTTTGCCAAAATGATCTCATACTATGGTATTCCCAAAATGTACCAACCTGACAAGCCAGTCCAAAAGGAACTAAAGGAACTAATATTTTGGAAGACTTTATTCTTAGTGACCCCATGGTGGTTCACGGTGATCCCATTTTAATAAGTTGAGGTGGTATGTGCCTATCCCTGATCTTCTGGTAGCTTTCCCATTTTCCATGGTTGCATAGCAAAGGTTAGAGTAGTTTTGCCATGACATCTCAGTTTTTCTGCTGTCTTGGTATATAATCTGTCTGGATCTGTGGACTTGAATTAACTTAAAGATGCTTGACACTTTTCTATCTTCAGGTTTACCTTTCTCTCAATTCTTTCCAGACTGAACATCATTCTTTTTATGCCCTCTGCTTTGTTTTGTTTAATTTATTATCTGTTCTTAACAGCTTTGCAAGTATACATTCATTTTAACCTTAGTCTTCTTTACCCTTCTTGTAGTTTCATCCTTCTTTAGATCTGTCTCCCTCTTGAAGATGACTGGTCATGAACTGGTTTTTCTCCTTACCTTCTCTTACAGTTATTAGACTGAAATTCTGAAGTCTAGCATAACTGATCATTTTTGGTTTTACGTTCTCTAGGATGATATCAACCATTTCTTCTTTGATGGTCATAATTAAATTTCGACTTGAATGCATTGTTCTCCGATACTTGCTGTGAAATTGTCAGTAAGGTGAATAAGGTGGAAATTTATCGGAAATGAGGACTTGATAGCAGCCATGTATTTAATGGCACCTGGATGTGACAGGATGACTGCTAAAAGGAACATACTTGCTACCAAGACTGGACAACTATTTGGAGATGAACAATGCTTGTGTGGTACTGCCAACATCTGCCACTCTGTCCTTTTAACTCATTTTTCTCAGTACATTTGTTAATACTAACTGATTTGTAGATAATTTGGACTCTAGTGTGGTTTGATAATTTCTAATGATTAGTAATAAAATAATTTAACTCTATTTTTATGTTCTTGGTAGACATGTCATATATTTCTTGTGTTGTCCTGTGTATTTTGCTATAGATCTGACATATATGGACATGAGTTTGAGCAAACTACAGGAGATAACTGAAGGAAAGGGAAGCCTGTTGTGCTGTAGTCCATGGGGTCACAAAGAGTCAGACACGACTTAGCAACTGAATAACAACAACTGGCATATATCTATCCTGACTTTATAATGAGTTTCTGAATACTTTTTAGATTAGATATTAAAAACAAAATTCAAAATCAAAACACTCCTATTAGGAATACATTCTGTTTTGTTATTGCATCTTTCCTACCATTGCAGGTCATCATTTAGATTTTTTTTTAAATTTTATTTATTTATTTTGGGTGTGCTGAGTCTTTGTTGCAGGCTTTCTCTGTTTGTGGTGAGTGGGTGCTGTTTTTCACTGGGATTCATGGACTTCTCATTTTGGTGACTTATCTTGTGGAGCATGGGCTCTAAGGCGCATGGGCTTCAGTGGTTGTGGTGCACAGGCTTAGTTGCTCCACGGCATGTGGAATCTTCCCGAACCAGGGATCAAACACGTGTCACCTGCATTGACAAGCAAATTCTTAACCACTGGACCAACAGGGAATTCCCATCATTTACATTCTTAAGACAGTTTGATAAATGAAAAATGGTACTACATAATTTTAGTTTGCATTTTTTGATAACTCAGATTAATATGTTTTGTTTCTATGTGCTTTTTAATTTTCTGTATCATTTTGCCATTAAAACATGGCTATTTTTATATGTCAGTTATTCTTGGTGAATTTTGGAATTGAAAAATTCCCTTGAGATTTTGATTGGTAATATATTAAACTCATTAGTAAATTTGGAAAGAATTAAACTGTTTATTATATTTCATCCTTCCTTCTAGAAATATGATACAAGCATGTTTGTGTGTGTGTGTGTGATTCATACACATTTTAGAGTTTTTTCCTCAAATAAGCATATTTTATTGTTATTGCATGGATTTTTAATTTTGTTTTTTAATATTGTAGTAAAAAGATATTTTAAACATTTTAATTTTGTTTCTAATCACCTTATGGAGTCATATTATTAGTTCTAAGTTTTCCAGTTAATTCTCTAAGGTTTGTAGGTATGCAGTAATCATCTGCAAGTAATGACTGTTTTGTCTCTTTTCCAGTGTTACATCTTTGACATCAATTTTCTGCCCCATTTATTTATTGGCTACAACTTTAAGAACAATGCTACATAAATCTGGTGAGAGTGGAGCCACATTAGTTTTCTATTCTCTGCACCTAGTGTAGTACTTGGCACCTAGAAAGTACTCAGAAATGGATGCTGAAGTACACTTGCTGAAAGAGTTTTAGCTATCAAAGAATTTTAATTTTAGTTAGAAAACTAAAAACTGTGTGTGTAAGTACCAATAGGATAAAACAGAAAGCTACACATGACATTAAAACTATAGATAATAGGGGAGTCCCCCTGGTGGCCTAATGGTTAGGGTTCTGGGCTCTCCCTGCTGTGACCCCGGTTCAGTCCTTGGTCAGGGAACTAAGATCCTCTAAGCTGCACTGTGCAGCCAAAACACAGCCAGCCAAAAATCACAGATAATAAACTCCTAGGGATTCTTTGGTGGGCAAAAGGATTATGTGCAAATGCAGTACAAGGAATGGCTGTAGTGCAGCTGGCATATAATGCAGGACTTGAGGATGGATTATACTCCGAGATAAGAAGATTGGGAAAAAGGTGATTCCCAGAAGACGAACCAGTCATTAGCAGAGATAGTCACATTAGGGAAATACGATGGGTTCAAGGCAAAAATGTGAGCTGGACATTTTGGCCGCTGTAAAGCTCTCATAAATGATGTAGAAAGATTCAAGGTTCAGTTCAGTTCAGTCGCTCAATCATGTCGACTCTCTGCGACCCCATGAATCACAGCACGCCAGGCCTCCCTGTCCATCACCAACTCCCGGAGTTTACTCAAACTCATGTCCATCAAGTCGGTGATGCCATCCAGCCATCTCATCCTCTGTTGTCCCCTTCTCCTCCTGCCCCCAATCCCTCCCAGCATCAGGGTCTTTTCCAATGAGTCAACTCTTCGCATGAAGTGGCCAAAGTATTGGAGTTTCAGCATCAGTCCTTCCAATGAACACCCAGGACTGATCTCCTTTAGGATGGACTAGTTGGATCTCCTTGCAGTCCAAGGGACTCTCAAGAGTCTTCTCCAACACCACAGTTCAGAAGCATCAATTCTTTGGCGCTCAGCTTTCTTCACAGTTCAACTCTCACATCCATACATGACCACTGGAAAAACCATAGCCTTGACCAGATGGACCTTTGTTGACAAAGTAATATCTCTGCTTTTTAATATGCTATCTAGGTTGGTCATAACTTTCCTTCCAAGGAGTAAGCATCTTTTAATTTCATGGCTGCAATCACCATCTGCAGTGATTTTGGAGCCCCCAAAAAATAAAGTCTGACACTGTTTCCACTGTCTCCCCATCTATTTCCCATGAGCTGATGGGACGAGATGCCATGATCTTAGTTTTCTGAATGTTGAGCTTTAAGCCAACTTTTTTACTCTCCTCTTTCACTTTCATCAAGAGACTTTTTAGTTCCTCTTCAAAGTTAGGAAGGTTTAATTCGGTCAAACCATCAGGATACTTGAATGGCAGAATAAACTCTTTCTCACCTAGGTATTCCACATCCTCGGACACAAGGAAAATTATATTATTTTGGTATATTGGGATAAACAGAAACTGCTTACTGATAGAGGGGATGACAAGAAATGGGAGACTATGTCCCAAGCCTCACTAGACATCCCAATAGCTATAATATTTTAGTACATCTGTCATTTTTCTGACGGACATCCTTGTTAGGAAGAAGTTAAGATTTTATCAAGGCGTATTTTCCCTCTCAGATTTCAGTTTAACAATGTTTTGAGCTTTATGCCAAGCTAACCACCTCCTCCCCTCTACATGCGTAGATTATTTTTACATGTAATGCATATGTTTCCAGTTCCCAATTCATGTATCAAGACTCCCATTTATTTACTTTTCCTTCAAAACCATAGCTGTTAATTGTTAGGAGAAATGACAATCTACCCATCCCAGGTTGCTTAATTTCCTACCCAGATTGTGGTTTACCAAAGATAAATTATCGGTTTCTTGGTATGTGTATTATTATACTCATTTTATCCGGCTTGCTTTTGATTTTGTGATCCTTTTGAATAATTATATCTCAGTACTGATGCAGCTTAATTTTGACATGAAACTCTCAAGATTACCTATAGTTTTCCCAAGAAGTAAATATCCCTTCTCTGCCAGTTTTTTCAGGAAACTAGTGTATGGCTCTGAAACAATAATTAATCAAATTATCATTCTTCCAATGTGAAAGAGCTATTGTAGACTGTAAACAAAATTACCTTAACAGATGATTTTTTCTATAAAAAGGACTTCCTTGGTCAAAGAAACAAGTTTAAAATACACAGTACTGTAATGAATGTTATATCTTCATTAGCTGTTGCATTAACAAAGGGTACTTCTCAGAGCACTTATTCTCTCTCTCTTGACATTTAACCAATGACATTAATTAAGGCTATAAAAACATATTTCATGTAATATTTTAAGATATTTTAATACTGATAATGGGTTAAAAACCTTATGATTTGATTTTAAAACTAAGAAATCCTAGTATACTCTGCCTTTCACAATAACCTTTCACTTGGACATTTTGGAGATACCTGGAGCTATATTGTTATTACTAAAATGTTATTTGAACAGCTGGATATAAAAGATTTGTTGATATCTTTTAGATGTAATGATGGTATTTTGGTTATGTTTTCAAAAAGAATCCATATCTTGTAGAGATATATATTAAAATATTTACAAATGAAATTATGTAATATCTGAAATTTGCTTTAAAATAACATAGGAAGAATTAGATGAAACTGGATTGGACAGAATTGATGGTTGTCAAGGCCGAGTGATGATGTTTATCATACTTTTCTGAATACTGAGTATATGCTCAAAATTTTCCGTAATTGTAAATGAAAGTATTAGGAATATAATACATCATTTACTTGATGAACATCAGAAATCCTACAATATGATCAAAGGGCAGGGTGGCTATTCCATGCTGCATTAAATCTGAACCGCTGTTTTTTATTTGTTCTTTGCCTTTGTTTTCTCTCCTTTAGTTGTTGATCTCATCTTCTCTTTTTCTTTTTTAATTTCTTGATTTACTCTCTTTTGTAACTATTTCTCTTTGCTACTGTCCATGTGCCTGTCTCTGGTGGATTCTATCTCTCCTCCATCTCCCACATAATGATTTACTACTTCTAATATGCTGTGAGCAGAAAGCCAAGAAGCTAAGTGTGATCATATTTTTTTCTAGGCAAGATTTCTGTGTGGGCCTGAGGGACTTTTTAGAGTGTTAAGCGTGTGAGCTTTAAGATGTTAATTTGAGGACTTTTCTGTTGGCTGGCCCATGGCTCCCAGTTGTGTTCTGGATGGTTGAGGAATCCTATAAATGTTTAAAATATTATACAGTCATATTTCTTGAGACTTCAAGGAGGAATTTTGTTTTGTTTTTAGTGCAGTGATAATGACGCTGGAAATGAAATTATTTTATTTACAATTCATTGAAAAGAAATTTAACTTTCCAATTTTTATTACTACATTAAGAAACAGAAGAGTAAATATGTTCTTATGGGAAATAGCATGTTCCTAAGAAGTAGGTTAAAGCCTAAATAACATGGTGTCATAAAGATATTATCAACTCAGTGACCTGTTGGATTGTGAGCTCATGAGTCAGTCAGGGGCCATGTCCAGCTAGTTTACCACTGTATGTTCATTGTTCCATGCTGAGTCTGGTACATGGAAGTCATTCAGTAAATATTTGTTAGTTGATTGAATGAACAGTCTAAATCAGATGACTATTTTAAATTCAACAAACTTGACTTCAAGTGAAGATTATATACTTATTCCTATACAAGCTCACTAAAATATCTAGAAGAGTCGACCTCAGAATGTAAGTACAGAGAGGTATAGGGCAGTCATAAATAATTGAAAATGTTCAAAACACAAGGATTGTTATACATATCCCAGCACTAAAAGGATATATAGGTTGCTCTAGGATCACAAAGGATGGCAAAAGCAATTTTGTTAAAATGAAATTAAAAGAAGCCCTCACAATGAGATGATGTTTGGGTTTAGACTTGAAACGTACATTGGATTTTTCTAGGTATGCCATGGTTGGAGTGTTGGAAAAACAGCCAGAGGAAGAATCCATGGTGGATTTCAAAGTCTCCAAGAGCTTGACAGTTACACTTGGGGGTAAATGTGGGTGGTTGATGACTGATTATTTAGGAATAAGGGATAGGGGGTTAAGAATGACTTTTCAGATTCTTAGTTTGGTTGACTGCCAGTCCCCAGACAGGGAATCAAAGAGGCTGGTTTAGAAAAGAATGCATGGTAGGAATGAATTGGTTTGGGGACAAGTTGAGTTTAAAATGCCTGGGAAACATATAGAAGGGAATATATGATAGACTATAAGAAATAAGGGTACCGATGTTTAGGAGAAAATTAGATGAGAGCATTTGAATTGATGGTTTTTATGCTATTAGAGGTAGCTGAGGCAGTGTAAGTAAAGATGTTCCAAAGGAGGATGTGAAAAGTGAGAAGAAAGAATTCTGGGGAATATGAGCAGCGATAATTCTGAATTGGAGATCTGTGCACTGTGAGGGCAGAGACCATGTCTTTTTCATTTTCTTGTCTGGGTAGTATTGCATAGCACAGCATATGACAAGTACGAACTGTTCAGAACAGTTTTTTTAAATCTTGCCTATGAAAGAAGTATTTTGGAAATGTAATAGATGCTGTTTACTAGAGCAATAATGACTTGCAAGTAAGATCTAAGTTAAGTTGTTAAGTTTTTCATCCTTTAGTATATTAGTCCACATATTGAAATTTTCTGTGCATGGCTGCAAATTAATTTTTCACTTCACATTAGTTGTCTGTTACTTAGAGACTTTAAAAAAAAAAAAACCACACTTTTTCCTCAGTAAGTTAACCATAGAATTACCATAAAACCCAGCAATTCCACTCCTAGGAATATACTCAAAAGAATTGAAAACAGGTGTTCAAACAAAAACGTGTACATCAGCATTCAGGGCAGCGCCATTCACAGTAGCCAAAAGTTAGGAGCAACCAAAATATCTAACAGCAGATGAATGGATAAACAGAATATGGTATATCCATATAATGGGATATGAGTCATAAAAGGATCCTCCCCTAAGCTAGAATTTTGTTTACAGATTTCAGTTCCTGGGATGTGGTTAGACTAAGGGTCTCAGTTCTGGCCACCTGTAGGCCAGAGGATGTCCTCAGTTCCTTGCATGAGCCTCTCCGACATGACAGTTTACTTCACTAAAGAGTCCAAAGCAAGAAAGCAGGAGAACTAATCTGCTATTAAGACAAAAGTGATATTTTGTATTCTAATCATGGAGGTGACATCACATCACCTTTACCACAGTCTGTAGGTTAGAAGTGAAGCACTAGACCTGCCCACACTCCAGGAGCTGTGATTACACAAATGAGACAGTACCAGAAGGTAGGGATCACTAGGGTTCATCTTGGAGGCTGCCTACCATAGACATTAAAGGGTTACCATTAATGTTTCTGTAAGGCTTTGGCTGTTGATGTAGGGACAACTGTATGCTGCTGTTCCTAACAGAGCTTTCCTTATGTAAAGCCAAAAATCATTTATTGAGTACCTATGACTTCATTATGGCAAGTATAAAAGAGAGAAAATGTGGTCCCTGGATTTATGGAAATGTAAAATATGGGTCATTTCTCTTAATGCTTCCCATTGTTGTACAGACATAGTTGCTTAAACATCCATTATGTATAAGGATGTATGACCTTAGATAGATTTGTGTACTAAAACTGAGTGTGTGTGTGTGTGTGTCTGTGTGCGTGTATTTGATGAAATGACCTGATTCTTGATGTTTATAGCAAGACCATCATTTTTCTAATTAAGGAAGAGAGAAATCTTGAATACAAACCAAAGAATCAAGGTGAGATGGGCAGTGCGTTTTTTTTTTTTTTTTAATTTGAAAAATGGCTTTGCCATTTTCTTATAGGAGACATTATTCAGCATACCAACTAGTCTATATTAAATGTGTTGAAAATAAGTTTTTTTTTTTTAAGGATCCTGATCCTATCAGTCAGATCAGTGTACTTTTATGTGTGTCTACCCTTTTCATTGTTTTCACTTATCTAGAATAAGAAGAGCATGAAAGAAGTGATATGTCCTCATTAGTCCTATAAAAGTGAGTCCCAACCTCTATCAGAGCTTTTAGAAAATTCAGCATGTGGGACCATAATGGATACCTAATAAACATTTCTTTTCATGTAGTCTGTTTTCTGGCAAATATAGTCTTTAACTATCCCAATCTAGATAGAATATAATAGGCTTGTGTGTGTGCATGCATGCTTGCTCAGTCTTGTCTGACTCTTTGAGACCCCGTGGACTGTAGCCCACCAGGCTCCTCTGTCTATGGGATTTTTCCAGGCAAGGATACTGGAGCAGGCTGTCATTTCCTACTCCAGGGGATTTTCCCGACCTAGGGATTGAACTCGCATCTCTTGCATCTCCTGCATTGGCAGGTGGAAGCCCTCTTAGTAGGTTTAGGATTATTTAAATTGCACTATTTCTCTCTCTCTCTCTCTTTTTTTTTTGAGTGTATTCTTTATGGGAAACCATTTAGAGATGAAATGCTCAGCTTCAGGCTATGTTTCAGACTCTTTTGTCTTCCCTTTGAATAGTGCACTAATTCCTAATCTTTTTATTATGTTGTGACACTGCATTTTGTGTAACCCTCTGTTCCCATACACATTTACATTTTAAAGTTAATTAAAATTAATTTCATTTTGAGAGCACCACTTGCTTCTCAACATAATTGGAGACATGCCATAGCATCAAAGACAGAAGGTTGGCAATTATTGATTTACTAATATAGTTGCATGTGAAGAAATCTGTTTAATAATATATATGATGTGCTGGGCTATTCTTGTTTTAATATATAGTAATTGTGTATTAATAAAAAATGAAGTCTGATTACCTTAAGATAACATTATTGATTCATTCACCCAGCTTTGGTTACAGAGACCATTCATTTGAAGTTGTTTGGAGTAGAATGATCCTATCACTGCTTTCCCCTTTACACTGGCAGTTCCAAGCACAGAAGGCATGCCTATTTCAGAGAAGAGACAAAAAGGGACTGCTCTACTTTAGAAAGAAGCTCAGAGAGATGAGTATTTCAGACAAGAATTATGAAAGGAAGGGAGGGAGCGAGGAAGGGTGTTTTAAACTGTATTGAAATATGAGACTGCTAATATCCATGGGCAAATTACCTACATATTCATTCTCATTCCCTTATTAATTCACTTAGTCAACAGATACTGAGTACTTGCCCTGTGCTAGAGTCTGCACGGACCCTTGGAGACACAGTGGTGAACCAGCCAAGCAAGAAGGAGCTTGGGGATTTTTAGCAAAGTTGATGTGTCAAGCTATGGACATAGTACCTGGTGAAATTGGTATCTGTATATAAAAGCTGTGGAAAAACTGTGAGAAAGAAGGTTATAAATAGTTGAATGCCTGAGGGAAAATGAGTCCATTTTGTGCTGAGATTTGTTTGCTTTTGTTCCTGTTCACAGTCCAGCTACATTTTATTTAAAAGGAGTCCTTGTCAAAGTCAAAAGTAGCACTTGCTACAAATAGCAGCCCTTCCCTTAACTTATACACACTTCTTGAGCTCTCACTAGTGCAGCCACGTGAGCCACTGGAAAGTACAGTGATTTGTGATCATCTGTGCCTTTATAGCAAAAGGGAGGGACATGTATAGGGTACTGATAGCTGTGTGTGTGTGTGTGTGTGTGTGTGTATTCCATATGTCAGGCTTGCCGACAACATCAAGTCTCACAGAAGAGCTCAGTTTGTATTAGTGATCAATTTGGTTTTTTTCACATAAAATATATGAGAGTGTCCCTTAATGTTAAATTGATTAATCGCACTGTTGTGCTGAAAATCTGAAGGAATGTGCACTTTCATCTAAACAGGAGAAACCTCTATTTTGGCCTTGGGAAGAAGAAATCTGGACAGTCATGGGGGAGAAAGAAATTGAGGAATAGAAAGTACTAGGGGCTGCAGGAAGGGTAAGATATAGAATTAAAAAGTTACTGGAAAAGAGGAAAGTATGCATTCCCAGTAAAAACTTGGCTTATTTTTTATAAAATTGGATATATTAGAAACATATCAACACAGAAATCTGTTATCCTCTTCTGCCTATTTCTTTCAGTACCTCGTAGGCTTTTACTACCAGATCTTAGAACTAAGGTTTGTTCAGTATTCCAATAAGGTACCGGCTCAAATGGTGGCCAGATAATAATAAGAAAATAATAGTTAACACTTAATGAACATGGGGAATATTCCAAGCACTGTACTAAACGAGTCATCTCATTTAATCTCTAGACTCCTTTCACTGAAAGGGGAAGGACTTAGAACAATCAAGCTGATTATCCAAGGTCACTGAGGTGACATGTGGCAGAACTGGGTTTCAAACCCAGTAGCTACAGAGTCCATACTGTTAGTTATTCTACTGTTGTACTCTCTATCAGAGCTGGCCTGCTTATCAGAATTGAACCCAATGCCAGTGCATTGCTTTGTTTTCAGGGAAACTTGTGTACGAAAAGTCTGAAAATATTGGAACCTTCTGAAAGTTTTGAAATATATCTGATCCCCAAGCTAACAGCTGTCCATATTTATTTATGATTTGTAAAACACATTATTTTGTTAATTACATAGTTCAAATTATAATGTACTGAGCTTCCTTAATTTACCAAAGGGTTATATCCTGATGAACCCATCATAAATTGAAAATTCTATTGTCAAAAATGCGTTTTATATACCTAACCTACCAAACAGCACAGCTTAGCCTTACCTACCTTAAATGTACTCAGACACTTACATTAGCCTGGGGTTGGGCAGAATCATCTCAACACAAGCTTATTTTATAATAAAGTATTGAGCATCTCATGTAACTTTTGGTACTATACTGAAAGTGAAAAGCAGAATGCTCATCTGGGTACAGAATAGTTGTGAGTGTATCAGTTTGCTCTCCTGATCATGCTTCTGACTGGGAGTCCAGGCTCACTACTGCTGCCCAGTTTCACGAAGGGAGTCTCATACGGCATGTCACCAGCCCAGGGACAGCACAGAATTTAAAATTAAAGTATGATTTCTACTGACTGTGTATCATTGTCACAATATTATGAAATTGAAAAAGTGTAAGTCTAACCATAGTAAGTCAAGGGTCATCTTTTGAGCATTATTAAGTTAAACATTGGTGTCATGCTCCTGAACGCTAGGCTGTCCCTTTGTTCACTATTTTATGGATTTTGGCTGTCGTTCTGTAATCAGTAAGGTCTCAACTAATAGAACCAAGGGAATAGTCCACAAAGGAGAACTTTAGCTTTAGGATATTTGATTTGTGGTAAGCATTACCATCAAGAATGGCAGAGTGTGGCAAGAAAGGGTAAAAGTGGGTGGGGTCAAATAAGCATTGTAGACTAGGCAGAATTCCCTGAAGGTTTTATTACATGAGTAGGTTATATAGTAATAACTTGTTTTGGGCCAAATTAATCATAGAGAAGTTGTCATTAGAGAAACTGATAATCTAAGTTTGAGGGCCAAGGCTTATAATCTGTGACTCTTAATTATTTATTGTTATCTAATGGCTCATCCTCTGTGATTTTAAACTTTTTCTGTGGGCTGTGAATTTGTGTTAATCTGGAGCCCCATGTTACCTCTGTCATTTTTGTCACACAGTTGATAAGTTAAAGTCTGCAATAAAAAGAAATACTGGTAAGAGTGAAACAGCAAGTTGTGCTAGAATGCAATAGCATTTCCACAGTATTACAGGATCATATTTCACCCTGAGTATGTAACAAACATCTTCCACTGCCGCCAGAACATTCCTATTTTGGCTTTCCCCAATTGGTTGCTTTGGTCAATGGCAGTTTCAACAAAATTGTTGCCATACTAGCTTTTCTAGTCCAGCCACCAGATTTCCAAAATACTATTTACAAATGTGCTTTAATTTTTGTATTATGCCAATAGCCCAGGAATTTGCTGCTTTCTATTTGGAGCCTTGCAAATCGTGTTCACCCTGGGGGTTTTGGGTCTTCTAGGGAGTCAGCCTTTGGCTTGTACAGGAACACAGAAGGGAACATTTTCCCAAGAACTGTCCTCATAGTGTTTTCTCTTCGTACTTTAAATTTCTCATGGTTGCTGGTTCTGTTGACCGTCAGAACAGAGAAAGGGATCTCAAATAGGATAGGATCAAGAAGGATCACAGTGAGCATAGAGTAATGCTCTTATGGCTTTAGTTCAGTGCCTTAGCACATGCTGCATCATGGCCTCACATTTCCAGATACTAAAACAGTACTCTGAGAAAGACTGGGCAATAAACAAAGTGAAGTTTGGTTGTATATGTATTTTTTTTTAAAGTTTTTAACATCAGATGGTGGGTGAGAACTTTCCTGCAGAAGAGGGTATGTGCCAGAAACATAAACATTTCGTGCTAATGTTTATAACTATAAACCAACAAAACCAAAGTGATAGATTATTTGTAGATCATGGCATTTTTCTTAGGTAAATTCTACATTCTGCATTTGAAAATTCTGAATAAATATTTTATAAGAGACTACTCAATTCCCTGAAAAAATACTGATTGGGTGTCCATTGTATGTAAGTCTTCATGTTGGATGAAGTCAAAGTATGGAGTTAATGAGTCACATAAATGCACAAAACTTTCATGTGGCTCTTTCAGTCTAAGCAGGAAGATGATACATGCTTTGAGGTAACAGTGTTGCAGGGTGGAAGTGTTACGAGCAGAAACAAGAGAAATAGCTCAAGTTTTCGGAGAAGTTATTTCCAGCTGAAAGATCGTGGGACCCTTGGTGGAATAGGTGATTATATCTGGCTCTTGAATGGTGTTTAGTGTTGGTCCTTTATTAGGCCAGAACCTGGTGGTCCGGAGTCGATGATGAGAGAGTGAAAGAAGGAAAGAGGCTAATATTCCCTGGGTTACGCAGCCGGCTTTCGCGCTCCAGGGAATTAGCCAGAAATAGGTAGAGAGAGATAGAGAGAGAGAGAGAAAGAAAGAAAGACAGACACGGGGACCCAAACTCTGATGGAGCAAAGATCTTTTAATCAACATGGTGTGGACATATATACTGTCTTACAAGGTAGTTATTCTCAACAAAGATAAAGATTAAAATTCCAGACTTACAAAACACAAGGCCATCCCTATTAAAGAGAGAAGAGGGTACTTATCACCATAATGAGAAACTAACAAAGGAAATGCCTGGATTCCTCAGCCCTGGGAAAGGCGTGCCTCTCCTCTTAATTCCTGAATATTCAGAAATTAATAAGGACCAAAGGATTCCTGACAGATCCAAAACAGCACACAGAAAGTCTCCTGTTAAATGCTTCCTGACAGTTTAGCAATTTGAATGAAGGAGAGCTGAAGGGAGAACTGATGTGGCAGAAACTCCAGGCAGAGGGGTAAGACAATCAGGGTGAAGCTGCGAAGCTGGGATCTGGCTCAGGAGAGCAAAAATTGCGTTTGTGGGGTTTATAGGCAAATAATAGAAAAATGACATAGGAGTGGCCAGTTGAAGCCAGATCATAGAGAACTGTAAATGCTAAATCAAGTAGTTTGGGAATTTAAAGTTACAGACATTTAATATTTTTGAGCACAGTGGTGATATAATCTGAGCTAACTTTCGGGACGAGTATTAGTAATTTCATTTGATTACCACCAGGACATAAGTGAGGAGACCAGTTAGAATACTATTCTGATGATCTAGACAGAAAGTGAAGAAAGTGTGAACCACAGTGAGAACATAGGAGCAGGGCAGCTATCAGACAGCAAACATAGTCCTCAAGTACAGTTTTTAGGAATTGACATTGAAGGTAATGACGTAAAATTGTGTTTAGAGTAACACAGACATCCAGGATGTTTGTTGAGGATAAGAAAAAAGAGGGCAATTGGTGTATCAGCTTGTATAGTGTTTACATTTTTTTTTTTTTTTTGCGAAAGATAATCTGAGGACCACCTGTCTCAGAATCTCCTGGGTCACACTCTTTGTGAGAATCTTTCTAAGCACAAAGCATGTGACCACTGGGTTAGAATTCCAACATAATGAGACCAGTGAGATTAGTATGATTCCTATATGGACCTCTTAATTTTGAGATTTTGCTCCCAGCTCTAGTTGGCCTATCTTTGGACAGAGATGGTCGGGGAGAATAAATTATTATTCAGTGTAACATCTTTATTTCTCTTTGAAGCCAACTCTATATTTATGCCAAATTATAGTAGATCTTACTCATCTCTTTTAATATTAAAGATGTGTAAGTGTTTGAGGGTCCACTGCAGGGATGGGGGTCGGCAGTGCCCTGCCACTGGGACAGGGACACAAGCCGTGGTAGTGCAGGGAGGCACATGTTGGCTATATCCTTTGGGAGGTCTTCCTTCAAAAGCGCTACCATAGAGCGAGGAGACGCCAGGACTGAGTTGCCTCAGGCCAAACAAGTAACAGGAAGGCAGCACAGCCCCACCCATCAGAAGACTGTTGGATTAAAGATTTACTGAGCAGCCTTGTCTGACTCAATGAAACTATGAGCCATGCCATGTAGGGTTACCCAAGACGGACAGGTCATGGTGCACAGTTCTGACAAAATGTGGTCTACTGGAGAAGGGAATGGCAAACCACTTAAGTATTCTTGCCTTGAGAACCCCATGAACAGTATGAAAAGGCAAAAAGATAGGACACTGAAAGATGAACTCCCCAGGTCGGTAGGTGCCCAGTATGCTTCTGGAGATCATGGAGAAATAACTCCAGAAAGAAGGAAGAGACGGAGCCAAAGCAAAAACAACACCCAGTTGTGGATGTGACTGGTGATGGAAGCAAGGTCCGATGTTGTAAAGAGCAATATTGCATAGGAACCTAGAATGTTAGGTCCATGAATCAAGGCTTCCAATCAAATTGGAAGTGGTCAAACGGGAGATGGCAAGAGTGAACACTGACATTTTAGGAATCATTAAATTAAAATGGACTAGAATGGGTGAATTTAACTCAGTTGACCATTATATCTACTACTGTGGACAAGAATCCCTTAGAAGACATGGAGTAACCATCATAGTCAACAAAAGAGTCCGAAATGCAGTACTTGGATGCAATCTCAAAAATGATGGAATGATTTCTTTGTTTTCAAGGCAAACCATTCAGTGTCACAATAAAGCAAGTTTATGCCCGACCAGTAATGCTGAAGAAGCTGAAGTTGAACAGATCTACGAAGACCTACAAGACCATCTAGAACTAACACCCAAAAAAGATGTCCTTTTCATTATAGGGGACTGGAATTCAAAAGTAGGAAGTCAAGAAACACCTGGAGTAACAGGCAAATTTGGCCTTGGAGTACAGAATGAAACAGGGCAAAGGCTAATAGGGTTTTGCCAAGAGAATGCACTGGTCATAGCAAACACCCTCTTTCAACAACACAAGAGAAGACTCTATACATGGACATCACCAGATGGTCAGCACCGTAATCAGATTGATTATATTCTTTGCAGCCAAAGGTGGAGAAGCTCGATAAGACTCAGCAAAAACAAGACTGGGAGCTGACTGTGGCTCAGATCATGGTCTCCTTTTTGTCAAATTCAGATGTAAATTGAAGAAAGTAGGGAAAACCACTAGACCATTCAGGTATGACCTTAATCAAATTCCTAACGATATACAGTGGAAGTGAGAAACAGATTTAAGGGACTAGATCTGATAGAGTGCCTGATGAACTATGGACGGACGTTTGTGACATTGTACAGGAGACAGGGAGCAAAACCATCCCCAAGAAAAAGAAATGCAAAAAAGCAAAATGGCTGTCAGAGGAGGCCTTAAAATAGCTGAGAAAAGAAGAGAAGCGAAAAGTGAAGGAGAAAAGGAAAGATATACCCATTTGAATGCAGAGTTCCAAAGAATAGCAAGGAGAAATAAGAAAGCTTTCCTCAGTGATCAATGCAAAGAATTAGAGGAAAACAATAGAATGGGAAAGACTAGAGATCTCTTCAAGAAAATTAGAGATACCAAGGGAACATTTCATGCAAAGATGGGCTCAATAAAGGACAGAGAAATGGTATGGACCTATTTCCAGAAGATATTAAGAAGAGATGGCAAGAATACACAGAAGAACTATACAAAAAAGATCTTCATGACCCAGATAATCACAATGGTGTGATCACTCACTTAGAGCCAGACATCCTGGAATGTGAAGTCAAGTGGACCTTAGGAAGCATTACTACGAACCAAGCTAGTTAAGATGATGGAATTCCAGTTGAGCTATTTCAAATCCTAAATGATGATGCTGTGAAAGTGCTGCATTCAATATGTCAGCAAATTTGGAAAACTCAACAGTGGCCAGGGGACTGGAAAAGGTCAGTTTTCATTCCAATCCCTAAGAAAGGCAATCCCAAAGAATGCTCAAACTACCTCAAATTGAACTCATTTCACAGGCTAGTAAAGTAATGCTCAAAATTCTCCAAGCCAGGCTTCAACAACACATGAACCATCAACTTCCACATGTTCAAGCTGGATTTACAAAAGGCAGAGGAACCAGAGATCAAATTGCCAACATCTGCTGGATCATCGAAAAAGCAAGAGAGTTCTAGAAAAACATCTACTTCTGCTTTATTGACTGTGTCAAAGATTTTGACTGTGTGGATCACAATAAACTGTGGAAAATTTTTCAAGAGATGGGAATGCCAGACCACCTGACTTGCCTCTTGAGAAACTTGTATGCAGGTCAGGAAGCAACAGTTAGAACTGGACATGGAACAACAGCCTGGTCCCAAGGAGGAAAAGGAGTACGTCAAGGCTGTATATTGTCATCCTGCTTATTTGACTCATATGCAGATTACATCATGAGAAACGCTGGACTGGATGAAGCACAAGCTGGAATCAAGATTGGCAGGAGAAAAATCAATAACCTCAGATATTCAGATGACACCACCCTTATGGCAGAATGTGAAGAACTAAAGAGCTTCTTGATGAAAGTGAAAGAGGAGAGTAAAAAAGTTGGCTTAAAAGTCAACATTCAGAAACAAAGATCATTGCATCTGGTCCCATCAGTTCATGGACAGTAGATGGAGAAACAGTAGAAATAGTGGCAGACTTTATTTTTGGGGGGCTCCAAAATCACTGCAAATGGTGACTGTAGCCATGAAAGTAAAAGACACTTACTCCTTGGAAGAAAAGTTATGACCAACCTAGAAAGCATATTAAAAAGCAGAGACAGACTTTACCAACAAAGGTCCATCTAGTTAAGGCTATGGTTTTTCCGATAGTCATGTATGGATGTGAGAGTTGGACTGTGAAGAAAGCTGAGCGCCGAAGAATTGATGTTTTTGAACTGTGGTGTTGGAGAAGACTCTCGAGAGTCCCTTGGACTGCAAGGAGATCCAACTAGTCCATCCTAAAGGAAATTAGTCCTGAATATTCATTGGAAGGACTGATGTTGAACCTGAAAATCCAATACATCAGCCACCTGATGCAAAGAGCTGACTCATTTGAAAAGACTATGATGCTGGGAAAGATTGAAGGTGTGAGGAGAAGGGGATGACAGGATGAAATGGTTGGATGGCATCACCGACTCAATGGGCATGAGTTTGAGTAAACTCTGGGAGTTGGTGATGGACTGGGAAGCCTGGCATGCTGCAGTCCATGGGGTTGCAAAGAGTCAGACATGACTGATCGACTAAACTGAACTGAGTGAGCATGGCCCTGCCCATCAGATCAAGATCCAGTGTTCCCCACAGCCAGGCCCTCTCATCAGGAAGCTTGCACAAGCCTCTTAACCTCATCCAGAAGGCAGAAAGAAGCAAGGACTACAATCCCACAGAATCCAGAATGAAAACCACAATCCTAAGAAGCTACCAAAAATGATCGCATGGCTCACAGCCTTGGGTAGCTCAGTGAAGCTCTGAGCCATGCTGTTAAGGGTCCACCCAAGATGGATGGGTCATGGTGGAGAGTTCTGACAAAACATGGTCCATTGAAGAAGGGAGTGGCAAACCACTTCAGTATTCTTGCCTTGAGAACCCCATAAACAGTATGAAAAGGTGAAAGGACATGATGACACCGTAAGATGAGACTCCCCGGGTCAGTAGGTGTCCAATATGCTACTGGGGAAGAGCTGAAATATTGCTCCAGAAAGAATGAAGAAACTGGGCCAAAGCGGAAATGATGCTTGGTAGCAGATATGGTGGCGGTGAAAGTAGTCTTGATTCTGTAAAGAACAATATTGCATAGGAAATGGACTTGTTAGGTCCATGAATCAAGGTAAGTTGGACATGGTCAAGTAAGCAGGAAAAGTGAGCATTGACATTTTAGGAGTTAGTTGAACTAAAATGGACTGAATGGGCAAATTTAATTCAAATGACCAGTATATCTACTAATGTGGGCAAGAATCCCTTAGAAGTAATGTTGAAGCTCTCATAGTCAACAAAAGAGTCTGAAATGCAGTATTTGGGTACAGTCTCAAAATTGACAGAATGGTCTCTGTTTGTTTCCAAGGCAAACCATTCAGCATCACAATAATCCAAGTCTGTGCCCCAACCACTAATGCCAAAGAAGCTGAAGTTGAATGGTTCTATGAAAACCTACAAGACCTTCTACACCTAACACCAAAAAGCAATGTCCTTTCATTGTAGGGGATTGGAATGCAAAAGTAGGAAGTCAAGAGATACCTGGCGAATCAGGCAAGATTGGCCTTGGAGTACCAAACGAAGCAGGGGAGATGTTAACTGAGTTTTGCCAAGAGAACACTGGTCATAGCAAACACCCTCTTCCAATAGCATAAGAGATGACTCTATACATGGACATCATCAGATGTTTAGTACTGAAACTAGATTGATTATATTCTTTGCAGCCAAAGTTGGAGAAACTCTATACAGTCAGCAAAGCGAGACCTGGAAATGACTGCGGCTCAGATCATCAGCTCCTTATTGCAAAATTTAGACTTAAATTTAAGAGAGTAGGGAAAACCACTAGACCCTTCATATATGACCTAAATCAAATCCCATATGATTATACAGTGGAGATACCAAGTAGATTCAGGGATTAGGTCTGGTGGAATGCCTGAAGAACTATAGATGGAGATTGATAACATTGTCCTGGAGGCAGTGACCAAAACCTTTCCACAGAAAAATAAATGCAAGAAGGCAAAGTGTTTGTCTGAGAAGGCCTTACAAATAGCTGAGAAGATAAGAGCAGTGAAAAACAAAGGAGAATGGGAAAAATATAACAATAAAATGCAGAGTTCCAGAGAATAGCAGGGAGAGATAAGAAAATCTTCTTAAGTGAACACACAGAACTATGGCTCAGAGGTTAAAGCATCTGCCTGCAATGCCCGAGACCCAGCTTCGATACCTGAGTTGGGAAGATCCCCTGGAGAAGGAAATGGCAACCCACTCCAGTACTCTTGCCTGGAAAATCCCATGGACAGAGAAGCTTGGTAGGCTACAGTCCATGAGGTCTCAAAGAGTTGGACCCAACTGAGCGACTTCACTTCACTTATTAAGTGAACAATGCAAAGAAATAGAGGAAAACAATAGAATGGGAAAGACTGGAAAACTCTTCAAGAAAATTGGAGATATCAAGTGAATATTTAATGCAAAGATGGGCATGGTATAGGACCTAACAGAAGGAGAAGATATTAAGAAAAAGTGGCAAGAATACACAGATGAACTATACAAAAAAGGTCTTAATGACTCAGATAACCAAGATGGTGTGGTCACTCACCTAGAGTCATATATCCTGGAGTGTGAAGTCAAGTGGGCCTTAGGAAGCATTACTATCAACAAAGCTAGTGGAGGTGATGGAATTCTAGCAGAGCTGTTTCAAATCCTAAAAGATGATGCTGTTAAAGTGCTGCATTCAATATTCCAGCAAATTTAGAAAACTCAGCAGTGGCCACAGGACCAGGAAAGGTCAGTTTTCATTCTAGCCTGAAAGAAAGAACAATGCCAAAGAATGTTCAAATTATAGTACAACTGCACTCATTTCACATGCTAGCAAAGTAAAGCTCCAAATCCTTCAAGCTAGACTTCAGCAGTTCATGAACTGAGAACTTCCAGATAATACAAGCTGGATTTAGAAGAGGCAGAGAAACCAGAGATCAAATTGCCAACATCCGTTAGATACAGAAAAAGCAAGGGAATTCCAAGTCTTATTTCTGCTTCATTGACTACACTAAAGCATTGGACTTGTGAATCACAACAAACTGTGGAAAATTCTTCAAGAGATGGAAATACCAGACCACCTTAGCTGCCTCCTGAGAAACCTGTGTGCAGGTCAAGAAGCAACAGTTGGAACCGGTCATGGAACAACACACTCGTTCAAAATTGGGAAAGGAGTATGTTAAGGCTGTCACCCTGCTTATTTAACTTCTACATGCAGTACATCATGAGAAATGCCTGGCAGGATGAATCACAAACCAGAACCATGATTACCGAGAGAAATATTAACAACCTCAGATATACAGATGATACCACTCTTAACAGCAGAAAGCAAAGAGGAACCAAAGAGTTGCTTGATGAGGGTTAAAGAGGAGAATGAAAAATCTGGCTTAAAACTCAACATTCAAAAAACAAAGATCTTGTCATCCAGTCCTGTCATTTCATGGCAAATGGATGGGGAAGAAGTGAAAACAGTGACAGATTTTATTTTCTTGGACTCCAAAATAACTGTGGACTGTATCAGCAGACATGAAATTAAATACACATGCTCCTTCGAAGAAAAGCTATGAAACACCTAGACAGCATATTAAAAAGCAGAGATATCAATCACTTTGCTGACGAAGGTACATATAGTCAAAGCTGTGGTTTTTCCAGTAGTCATGTATGGATGTGAGAGTTGGACCATAAAGAAGTCTGAGCACTGAAGAATTGATGCTTTTGAATTGTGGTGCTGGAGAAGACTCTTGAGTGTCCCTTGGACTGCTAGGAGTTCAAGCCAGTCAATCCTAAAGGAAATTAACCCTAAATATTCATTGGAAGAACCAATGCTGCAGCTGAATCTCCAGTATTTTGGCTACCTGATATGAAGAGATGACTTATTTTTTAAAAAACCCTGATTCTGGGAAAGATTGAGGTCGGCAGGAGAAGGTGGTGACAGAGAATGAGATGGTTGGATGGTATCATCAACTTGATGGACATGAGTATGACTGAACCAACACTGGAAGGCAGTGAATGACAGCAAAGCCTGGTGTGCCACAGTCAGTAGAATCGCAAAGAATTGGACATGACTTAGCAACTAAACAGCAGTAACAGCAGTCTATAACTCTTGAAACCTTTGTGGGATCCTAGACCCTTTGTTTTCTTAAATTATTGTGACCTCAAAGAGTTTTTGTTTGTATATTATAGCTTATGTGCATGTATTGATACTTATATATTTCAATATTTACTATGTAAAAACTAAAGCTGGTAAATTAAATTTTTTTTAATTCCTTTAAAAGTAACAGTAAACCCTTTATAGGTCATCAATATTAAGAAATGTTTTAATGTCAATTAACAATTTTCAAAACCAACAGAAATATTTGGAAAATTGGCAAATCACCTTAATGTCTGAGTTAATGAAAGAGGACTGGATTCCTGTAGCAGCTTCTACATTTAATCTATTGCTATTTGTTGGAGTGGAAAAAACTCTAGCCTCACATAGATAAGTCCATAAAGGGAGATATATCTTAATAGCCTGTTTGGATGACTGTTGATGGTCTTCTTTGATACAACACAGGAATTTTTTAACAAATGATCTTCATGACCCAGATAATCACAATGGTGTGATCACTGATCGAGAGCCAGACATCCTGGAATGCAAAGTCAAGTGGACCTAAGGAAGCATCATTATGAACAAAGCTAGTGGAGGTGATGGAATTCCAGTTGAGCTATTTCAAATCCTAAAAGATGATGCTGTGAAAGTGCTGCACTGAGTATGCCAGCAAATTTGGAAGACTCAGCAGTAGCCACAGAACTGGGAAAGGTCAGTTTTCATTCCAGTCCCAAAGAAAGGCAATGTCAAAGAATGCTCAAACTACTGCACAATTGCACTCATCTCTCACGTTAGCAAAGTAACGCTCAAAATTCTCCAAGCAAGGCTTGAACAGTATGTGAACTGTGAACTTCCAGATATTCAAGCTGGATTTAGAAAAGGCAGAGGAACCAGAGATCAAAATTGCCAACATCCATTGGCTCATCGAAAAAGTAGGAGAGTTCCAGAAAAACATCTACTTCTGCTTTATTGACTATGCCAAAGCCATTGTGTGGATTACAACAAACTGTAGAAAATTCTTAAAGAGATGGGAATACCAGACCACCTGACCTGCCTCCTGAGAAATCTGTATGGAGGTCAAGAAGCAACAGTTAGAACTGGACATGGAACAACAGACTGGTTCCAAATTGGGAAAGGAGTATGTCAAGGCTGTATATTACCTCCCTGCTTGTTTAATTGATATCTGGGGTATATCATGACAAATGCTGAACTGGATGAAGCACAAGCTGGAATCAAGATTGGTGGGAGAAATATCAATAACCTCATATATGCAGGTGACACCACCCTTATGGCAGAAAGCAAAGAAGTACTAAAGAGCCTCTTGATGAAAGTGAAAGGAGAGGGAAAAACTTGGCTCAAAAATTAACATTCAGAAAACTAAGAAAGATCTGGCATCTGATCCCATCAGTTCATGGCAAATAGATGGGGAAACAGTGATAGACTTTATTTTTGGGGGCTGCAAAATCACTGCACATGATGACTGCAGCCATGAAATTAAAAGACGCTTACTCCTTGGAAGGAAAGTTATGACCAACCTAGACAGCATATTAGAAAGCAGAGACGTTACTTTGCCAACAAAGGTCTAGTCAAAGCTATGGTTTTTCCAATAGTCATGTTAGGACGTGAGAGTTGGACTATAAAGAATGCTAAGCACCGAAGAATTGATGCTTTTGAACTGTGGTGTTGGAGAAGACTCTTGAGAGTCCCTTGGACTGCAAGGAGTTTCAACTAGTCAAATCTAAAGAAAATCAGTCCTGAATATTCATTGGAAGGACTGATGTTGAACCTGAAACTCCAGTACTTTGGCCACCTAACATAAAGAACTGACTCATTTGAAATGACCCTGATGCTGGGGATGATTGAAGGTGGGTGGAGAAGGGAAGGACAGAGGATGAGATGATTGAATGGCATCAGCAACTCAATTGACATGAGTTTGAGTAAACTGGGAGTTGGTGATGGACAGGGAGGCCTGGTGTGCTGCAGTCCATGGGGTTGCAAAGAGTCAGATACAACTGAGCGAGTGAACTGACTGTCTGACTAAGTTTTCCCATTTTATTCTTTAACTAAAACAAAAAAAGTTTCACTTTGTATTTTTTAATCATCATTTGGAATGTGGTATCTGAAAAATCCATCTCAGTGAATGTTTTGTATTCAGTTATGTTACATCCATTGATCAGTTTTGTGCTTTGAGTGTGTTTTTTTATCTATGCATGATTTTGTACATTGTACATTTTTCATTTGGGAAATATTGATTAATAAGTTAATAGGTAGATCTTTCAGATGTTGACACGTTTTATTATAAATATCTGTCTATTAATATCATCATCAATCTTCTCATTGAGTGGCTGTCAAGATCTCTGTGACACATTTTTCCAAAATTCTTGTTTTGGCTTGAGAACAAATTTTACCACTCACAACAAATACTGTCAGTTGTTTTTCTTCAAGTTTCAAGCTTACAGAATCATTTTTGAGAAAATGTCTATCAGATACTCAAGACTGAATATAATCATAGTTTTTCAGTTGAAACTTCAAGTAAAAATGTGATTCCAGGAAATTATGAACAACTAGTTTAGCTCACAGTTCAGTCACACCAATGCTTATCCTCCAAACCATGTGCTTTGGTGTGTAGCAAAAATGCTTTTTGTCTGCTTCTCATTTCATTTTGTTTTTAAACTGGCATTTTTAAGAGCTAATTTGACAGAATTAAGACTTTTTACTGCTTTATTTAGTTCATATTTAAGTGAAACTCATGCTGCCCCACCCCCATCCCAGCTGCAACTACATGGTGGTCAAGGAAACAGTGGCTACTAGTTTACAGCCAGTACCTCTGATCATGATAGGATACCTGTAGATTTATTCCTTTGTTTTGCACCATTAGTGAAAATGTCAATGTGGTGAAAATAACAAAGAACATCTTATAATTATGAAAAGAATGTTGTTCCCTGAGCCTCTAGAAAATATCTTGAGGAATGGCTGCTGCTTTGGCTAGAAAATAAATGAACATTGAGTCAATCAAGTCTTGGTTGTTTATTTACACATAATAATGATTTTGGGGCGACTTCTGCTTCTGAGGAAATAGCTAGTCAAATGGCCTAAATTGACATTTATAAGCTATTTTGGGAGGTAGCTGAGGGAAACTTTGTTGGTGTCCCCTATCACCCCATTTCCATGAGCACCAGACTGACTTTTCAACAGCTTAAACCTCCTGGAATTCTTTGTCTAGGAATGTTCTCTGGCTGCTAGAGCCTGCTCTGCCTGAGTGCCCTGGGCAAAGCCAAATAAATTAAAATAATATAGAAAATTGGGTTATCCAGTTGCACTGGCTACATTGCAAGGGCTCAGTAGCCACATGTAGCTAGCCTAACCCTAACCTAACCCTAGCCTCTTAATTTAATATGAAGGAACTAAACTTTTTTTGGGGGAGGGGATGCTACAAATAACAAAATTGTCTTCTAAAATTGGTTTGAATAATTGGCGTTTAGTGTGCTCACAGAGTGAGCACTTCTCCTAAATTAGGGGATGGGTTCTGCTGCTCAACACTGTTCAGAGATCCAGGCTCTTTCTGTCTTCCCATTCTGACTTCCTCAACATAGTGGTATGTCTCCTTTAAAGCTGTTAGAAGGCTGCTGCTGCTAAGTCGCATCAGTCATGTCCGACTCTGTGCGACCCCATAGACGGCAGCCCACCAGGCTCCCCCGTCCCTGGGATTCTCCAGGCAAGAACACTGGAGTGGGCTGCCATTTCCTTCTCCAATGCATGGAAGTGAAAAGTGAAAGTGAAGTCGCTCAGTCGTCTCCGACTCTTAGCGACCCCGTGGACTGCAGCCCACCAGGCTCCTCCGTCCATGGCATTTTCCAGGCAAGAGTACTGGAGTGGGGTGCCATTGCCTTCTCCGATTAGAA
The DNA here is from genome assembly GCF_019320065.1 of Cervus canadensis. Lineage (NCBI taxonomy): Eukaryota > Metazoa > Chordata > Mammalia > Artiodactyla > Cervidae > Cervus > Cervus canadensis. Next base: position 23,931,019 of record NC_057401.1, read on the forward strand.
GGCTAGCAGTATTCAAAGCATCACCCAACCACCTAATGAAATCTAAACACTGGAAGAAAGAGACAACTCTCTTTGGACATCATTCTTGTTATTGAGGAGCAAAATCTTTCCAGAAGCTCCTAGCCGACTTTTGTTGAGTCCCATTTCACCAGAACTGAATCATATGCCCATGCGGCAAGAGAGAGAGGCTGGGAGTACCAGTCCCTGGTATCTTTAACCTCTTTAATGATAGAATGGCTTTGCTGGAATGTGAGTCCTATGAAGACTGAAAGTCTGATCAGGTTTTGTTTCCTTCTTGTGTCCCCAGCACCTAAGTTAGTATCTGATGCTGAGTAGGTATCTCTTGTTTTTGTTGTTCCATTGTTAAGTTGCGTTGTGCTGCAGCATGCCAGGCTTCCCTGTCCTTTACTATCTCCCGGAGTTTGCTCAGACTCATGTCCTTTGAGTCGGTGATGCCATCTAACCATCTCATCCTCTGTTGTCTCCTTCTCCTCCTGCCCTCAGTCTTCGCCAGCATCAGTGCCTTTTTCAGTGAGTTGGCTCTTTGCATCAGATGGCCAAAGTATTGGAGTTTCAGCTTCAGCATCAGTCCTTCCAGTGAATATTTAGGGTTGATATCTTTTAGAGAAATTAATTGAACAAGTCCGTGGTGTGCCATACAAATGAACCTGCCATGGAGGGCTTTATGCTCCTGTCTTCTCTCTCTTGTTATGATGCCTTGAACCAGGCTGTTCTGATTGATTGCTCTCAGAATTAACTTAGATCCCCAAGGCTTCCTTAGAGCCCTGTTAGGTGGTATCAGACTTGGGTAATGAGAATATTTGGCAACATATTCCACCCAATCCCTCTACTGTTTAGACCACTCCTTCAGTTTTTAATTTAAAAGAAGAAAATATAGAACAGGTTTGAGTTTGGTATTTATCCTTTTTATATAACATTTGTAATTTCAGGGACACAGAGCAAGCAGTTTCCACTCATTAAAATAAGAGTGGGCTCTGACTGCTGTTGGATACTATGGCCTGTGTGCATTACCCTGTGTAGATTTGGTTTGTGAGTTAGGAATGCTGAGATGTGGGTGTCAAATAGGTGTTCTGAATTTCCCTAGTTAGGCTCACATCTCAAAGCACCTGGCAGCTGGGTGGATGACACATCCTTTTCTTCTTTGAATCTGGTAACTGAACTGAGGCCACTTGGCTGGACCAACCAGCTGTATCCCACCCATCACCCTGTACTGGTTTCCCTGGCCCTGATCTATATTGAAGCTGCCACTGACTGAAGCTGTTGTGTGGAAGGCTGAAATGAAACTTAGAATTCCAAGCTGAGAGCTTGTGATGAAAGTCAGAAATGCTAAGGTTGAGCAGATGTGGCTTAAAGATTACAGAAAAAGGCCTTTCAGTTTTAATAATAATGTATTCATATATTATGTCATACACAGGACATTTTTTAATGTTATAGTATTTGTCTTTGGATTTGTTTCATCTACCAAGACAGCCCTAGGGTTGTCATTTCATCTCACTAGGTGACTTATGTGCTCCTAAATGTGACAGATGAAAATACTTTCTTGTTGAAAGAGATGACTTCACAAGTTGGTGTTCTAGTATGTCCTATGTATTTCTACTGGACAAGTTCCATTAAAACATGCATCTGGTTTTATTTTTCTTATACTTGACTCCCTGAAGTGAAAGTGAAAGTTCCCCAGTTGTATCTGACTCTTTGTGACCCCATGGACTATACAGTCCATGGAATTCTCCAGGCCAGAATACTGGAGTAGGTAGCCATTCCCTTCTCCAGAGAATCTTCTGAAACCAGGGATCGAACCCAGGTCTACCACATTTTGGGCAGATTCTTTACCAGCTGAGCCACCAGGGAAGTCAAAGAATACTGGAGTGGGTAGCCTATCCCTTCTTCAGCGGATCTTCCTGACCCAGGAATCAAGCCCAGGAACCTGACGCAGGAATCTGCATTGCAGGCAGGTTCTTTACCAGCTGAGCTACCAGGGAAGCCCTTGACCCCCTGGATACCCTCAATTGTATGGCCATGTTTTCTTCCTCTCTTACAGTTACAGGCCTCATTTGTAATCAGGATTACTTTACAAGCTTTGAGGGTTTGAGCTAAGAGGAATAATGGCTTTCTAAATACTTCTTATAGGTTGTAGCTCAGTGACTTGTATAGAATAGGCACTTAATAATACTATTCGTTCAATTAATTGGTTGGGAAATGTTCTTGGACAGGTTCCCACTCTGAGCATTAATATGTATAAGCACTGAGGTACCTTTTATTCTAACAGATTTCCTTCCCCCTCCCCACCCTGCCTTAGCTTATGTGGTAGTAGAGTTCTTTATTTGGCTTTGTCACTTTTGTAGTCAATGATCCTTCTATTTCAATCACACTAGACCTAAATGTATTCCTAGTTGTTTAGCCTTGGACACATTATATAATTGTTTTGTGTCTTGATTTCCTTATTGATAAAATGAGAGTGATAGAAGCACCTACTTCATAAGACTATCATGGCTAATGAGTTAATACATGTAAACACTTAATACAACCAATGTTTATTTCAGGACTGTAGTTGGTCAACCTCAGCTGTTGGTTGGCTATAGATACAAAAGTTTGGTGAAATCAGTGAAAGCATTCTGTGAGCACTAATGAGCTCTATAGAACTTATGATAAGGTATTTTGCATATATTCTTATTATATTAAAATTGTGTGCTACACATCATTTTTGTTGGTAAAATTTATAGAAAGTTTGTGTATGGATACATGTACACACAGCATTTTTGTTGTTTTAGACATTTACCACAAGGTAATACTGTCTCTACTTTTGTTCTTCAAGCTTATGGATGTTTCTGTCTCATATGGATAATGTCTGGATGTAGCCTGTAGCAGATGCTGTTGATATCCTACCCAGATCTCCTTTATTGGGCCAGTGCCTCCATCTCCCAGCTGCTGCGGGTATTGGCTGCTAATGACTCACACCTGTACCCTTCTCCAGAGGCCTGCCCTTGGCTGACAGTAATTGCCTCAACCGAACATATTGGGGAGATCTATGAGATCATGCCCCACCACCCTCTCTGTTCCCTAGGGATGGCTCATAGCCAGTGACTATTCAGGGGTAAAACAGCCCAGCCCCCTTGCCTTTTGGACTGGGTGACTTCCACAGTACAGTCCACACTCTAGAACGCCTCATTGGATCAAGCTGAGGCTGGATTTCTGAAACCATATCTTTGCATGGTCCCTTTCTGCCTCCACTCCAGTTTCTCCTGACAGAACTCTGCCTATATTCAAGTGTGTAAGAGACACATCTCAGGTTCTGCACGTAGGGAACTTGACCTAAGATTTTGCTAATTTCAGTGCCACTATTGTTTTCTTAGTTCTACCATCACTTATGAAACTAATTCCCTAAATTAAATAATCTCTAGCTTAAATTTCCTCTCCTTGTTTTGTTTTCTTGGTTGGACCATATCTGATAGGCATCAACCCTGCTTGTATCCTCTATCTTTGCATATTTAAGGTTCAGTTCAGTTCGGTTCAGTAGCTTAGCCCTGTCTAACTCTTTGCAACCCCATGGACTGCAGCACACCAGGCTTCCCTGTTTATCACCAACTCCCAGACCTTTCTCAGACTCTTCTCCATCAAGTTGGTGATGCCATCCAACCATCCCATCCTCTGTCGTCCTCTTCTCCTGTCTTCAATCTTCCCCAGCATCAAGGTCTTTTCCAGTGAGTCATTTCTTCGTATCAGGTGGCCAAAGCATTGGAGTTTCAGCTTCAACATCAGTCCTTCCAATGAATATTCAGGACTGATTTTCTTTAGATTTGACTGGTTGAAACTCCTTGCAGTCCAAGGGATTCTGAAGAGTCTTCTCCAACACCACAGTTCAAAAGCATTAGTTCTTCGGCGCTCAGCTTTCTTTATAGTCCAACTGTCACATCCATACATGACTACTGGAAAAACCATAGCTTTGACTAGACGGACCCTTGTCGGTAATGTCTCTGCTTTTTGGTAGGTTGTCTAGGTTGGTCATACCTTTTCTTTCGAGGAGCAAGCATTTTTTAATTGCATGGCTGTAGTCACCATCTGCAGTGACTTTGGAGCCCAAAAAAAATAAAGTCACTGTTTCAGTTGTATCCCCATCTGTTTGCCATGAAATGATAGGACTGGATGCCATGATCTTAGTTTTTTGAATGTTGAGTTTTAAGCCAGCTGTTTGTCCTCTTTCACTTTCACCAAATGCTCTTTAGTTCCTCTTCACTTTCTGCCATAAAGATGGTGTAACCTGCATCTCTGAGGTTATTGATATTTCTCCCTGCAGTCTTGATTCCATGTCCAGTTCTAGCTATTGCTTCTTGACCTGCATACTGATTTCTCCGGAGGCAGGTAATAAGGTGATCTGCTATTCCCATCTCTTGAAGAATTTTCCATAGTTTGTTGTGATCCACACAGTCAAAGGCTTTGGCATAGTCCATGAAGCAGATGTTTTTCTGGAATTCTCTTGCTTTTCCTATGATGTATCAAATGTTGGCAATTTGATCTCTGGTTCCTCTGCCTTTTCGAAATCCAGCTTGTATATCTGGAAGTTCTCAGTTCATGTACTGTTGAAACCTTGCTTGGAGAAATTTGAGCATTTCTTTGCTAGCCTGTGACATGAGTGCAGCTGCGGTAGTTTGATCGCTCTTTGGCTTGCCTTTCTTTGGGATTGGAATGAAAACTGACCTTTCCAGTCTTGTGGCCACTTCTGGGTTTTCTAAATTTGCTGACATATTGAGTCAGTGCTTGTACAGCATCATCTTTTAGGATTTTAAATAGCTCAGCTAGAATTCCATCACCTCCACTAGTTTTGTTTGTGATGATGCTTCCTAAGGCCCACTTGACTTCACACTCCAGGTTGTCTGGCTTTAGGTGACTGATCACACCATCGTGGTTATCTGGGTCATTAAGATCTTTTTTGTATAGTCTTCTGTGTATTCTTGCCAACTCTTCTTAATGTCTTCAGCTTCTGTTAGGTCCATACCGTTTCTGTCCTTTATTGAGCCCATCTTTGCATGAAATGTTCCTTGGTATATCTAATTTTCTTAAAAAGATCTCTAGTCTAGATAATTAAGGTTATTCAACATCAAATTCTCTTGATCTTAATGTTTACCTGGTTATTTTTATACAATATTATGATGAATACCCCAGATTTTAGACTCTCAAAATAAGTTTCAAAGCCTAAGTCAATTACAACTCCCTTTTAAATTTTGTTGTAAGAATTACCTGAGCTGTTTTTTCAAGAATAGTTAGCTCTGTGCCTGGAATGTAGAAATGGTTAATAAATGGTAGCCATTTGATTGATATTACTCCTTTAAGACTTGCCCAGACTGAACAGATGACTCATCCCTTACTCCCAGAGAACCCTAATATGTCCCTTTATAATCTTTCCTCTTCTCAGTGTCATCCCATGGTAAATTGGCTCTCCAGGGGAAGGAAAAACCTGACAGATAGCTTCTCCTGATTTTTCTTGGGGAAAATACTGCTACGCTGTCCATTTCCAAGCTACCAAAATGATTTCACTGAACACAGTTTGAGAAGAGACACACATTTTACTCTTAGCAGCCAGTACACACCAGTTCCAGTCTCTACTCTGAATTCCTAACTCTGAGCACACTAGATCCACCATAGAAGCTAGATGTTCTGTAGATGACTAAAATATAGTTTTTAACTAGTTAGAACTTGATTATAGAGTATGAAATTGGTGAAATTCCTTGATATCAATTTTTTGTTAAATAACTCATAACTTGTATTGGTTATATAACTCCACTCCTCCACCCCCATACACACACGCATGCATGCATGCATGCACACACAAAAATTGCCCTTGTTATTCATGAATCAAAGGAAAGGAAGTATTCATCATGATATAGTGGGAAATACCCATGCCTTCCCTGAGCAAGTTGTCTACTGACTCAGACGCAGATCTCAAGTTTTTGATTTACTGTATACATCAATGGAGCTTAGTCACTTCACTTCTCTTGGCCCCAGTTTCTTCAGAGTTGGAAGCCTAATTAGTATATAATTCCATTTCCTTCTTCCCTCATTTTCCTCATTCTTGTATCAAACTTTTAACTGTAAATTGTGCTAGATGTTTGAAACACAATGGCCCTGGCTGATGAGAATCTTACTGCCTTGTTTTATGAATATCCATATCACTTGAGGCCATGAGTATGCATGCATGCTCAGTCGCATCTGACTCTTTGGGACTCTATGGACTGTAGCCCACCAGTCTCCTCTGTCTGTGGAATTTTCCAGGCAAGAATACTGGAGTGGGTTGCCATTTCCTTTTCCAGGAGATCTTCCTGACCCAGAGATCGAAATGCAGTCAATCTGCATTGACTGGCAGATTCTTGCCAAATGGAGTTATGCAAATGTGCCAAACGCCAAGATTTTACTTCATCATAGAGTTTTTAGCACTTTGACACATAAAGGAATTGTGCTAATAGCTTTCTGTTTAAATTAAACAAGGTTGCCCTGATCAGTAAGTCGTTCTCTGACTGATGTTAATGGTGTGGAGAGAACCCTTGGTGAACAGCTTTGTTATTCTGCTCTCTGAGTTAGGCTCAGACTCAGTTTGTAGAGAGGGTAGTTTGTTCAGGACTGTTAAGCAAATTTGAAAACATTCTTTTGCATTTAAGAAGTACTTAGCCTGATTCTTTCTTCCATATTTTGATAAGAAAGGCATGAAGAATGACTCTTAAACTTTTGTGTTCTCCTTCAAGGCCGCATCCACACATTGGCTCTAATGCCTTTGTTCTCATCAAATGTGATCTCTGCACTTAATTTTCAAAGCCATATTGGTGTCCAGTAGGAAATTACTGTTGGGAACATTTTTCATGTTGCTGAAAGCTATTTTTAAAAAGAGTATTTGTTTTGTTTTTGACAGGGGCTGATAATATCCGGAAATACTGGAGCCGCTACTACCAAGGATCTCAAGGGGTAATATTTGTATTAGACAGTGCCTCTTCAGAAGATGATTTAGAGACTGCTAGAAATGAACTGCACTCAGCTCTTCAGCACCCACAGTTATGCACTTTACCCTTTTTAATATTGGCCAATCATCAAGACAAGCCAGCTGCTCGGTCAGTACAAGAGGTATGTCTCACGAAGGTAACAGCTCTTGTCTGTCAGTTTGTTGCACTTGTGCTGCCATGCTGGAATCTGAAAAAATTCCTGTAATTAGGAATATGCTGGTTATACTGTTTCTCAACATGAAATTTTAGGTGATGAAAAAAGAAAGCCTGTATTAATCTGATGGAAATTATTATTCATACCTTTAACCCCACTTATGGAGATCATAGGTGGTTTTTTTTTAAACCATTTAGCAAAAGTTAGAGGATTTATCTGAATATATTTCTCATCTATTTTGGAGGGCTAAAGGCCTGGTTATTTAACTTTTGTTTTTTTAGCCTACCAGCTTACTGAGGTCATTCTTCTTTTCAAGGAGTGTATCATGTGTATTACCATGCATCATTTGCCCTCAGATGTCATGTTCTTGTCCCCTGTAATGCCCACTGCTTACTAGAAGCAGTGGGTACTATTCTGTAATCAGCGAGGCTGAAAATTGATGTCTTATCCTGCAAGTTCCATGCCACCGAATACCTTTTAATACGGAACCATTCTTTATCTTCCATATTTAATTTCATTTCTTAGCTTGTATCTCTCCTATAAAAGCATGAGACTAATTCTGGGCAGATAACCATGGTCTCAGCAGAGTTTCTGATTCATGGTACTAAAGTAATAAGATACATGAATAGCTTTTAAAACTTAAATGATAGTGAAGTTTAACCTTAAGTACAGTGAAATCTAAACTTTTGATGTATTCCTTTTCACCTGTAACTCTCAGGACATGTTCTATCACCACCACCTCCCCCTACCTCAAAAGTTCTGTGCTTTTCTTTTAATAACTTTAGAATAATAGAAGCCACACTGCCCTTTAGTCTGAAAAACAGATGAGGAGCCAAGGATATAACATGTTCTAACTCCAGACTCCCTCCTACTTTGTGCAGGACCTATTGGCAGATAGCTTTGTCTCTGTACTTGCCTTCTTACCTGTGAAATGGGAATAATGTGATTCTTTTTTAATGAGAAGTGAGTGGGATTAATTTCCTAATTCACTTTGAAGTGTACTAAGTGTCAGAGGTTACCATATACAGAGTATTTTCATTTATTTTAGGAAAGTAGTAAAGAAGGCAGGAATTTCTTATTAAACAGAGCTTATATGTATCTTTAGTTGCCTCATTCAGCATTAAGTAGTGCTAACCTTTTTGAGATTTTGTGAAATACCGTACAGATAATATTAAATGATTAAGATAAGAAAGAACAATACAAATCTATTCAGACAATCAACAATGTGCACATCTTCAGCATTGTAATTGTGGTGCCTTCCTGATTGCTTCTTAAGACCTCAGGTACATTTTTTAAGCTCTTAACACCAGTTTTTCTGTCTGTAAAATGGATGTAATAGTGTAATGATGGGTAGTTATAAGTGTTATATTAGTTCATGATTATAAGGTGATTTGCTGAAAAGGCATTGGTATTCTGAGATTTACTGTGGAAAATATATGAAAGTATTACAGAATATACATAAACAATATAACATTTTGTGTGTATTAATAATACATGTTTAATACATTATGTGTAGTAATACATAGATGTATTTATACATGAATAAATATAGATTATGATATGAAATAGATAATACGTAACACTTCACTTTAAAGACATGTGCTATAGCTGAAAAGATTTTATTTTGCTTTTAAATTAGAAACTGTTTATATATTTCCATAGACATCAAAAAAGTGAAGCTAATGTGTTCCTGAAACCTAACATATGACTCATAGTAATCCTCCATAGGAATTAAAGACTGCTACATTGCATAAAGGTAGCTTGTAACAATTAATTGCTTAAGAGTATGCCATGTGATTGTTGGCTGGCTGCCTCTTCTAGGAAGAGGACAGCTATCTAACGTCTGTTGCTTCAAATTTTTGTTGAGATGAGACAGAACCGAGAATACATTCGTCTGACCATTTTTTCAGTAAGAAGAGGTTATGAATGTAGGGTAATCATAGATATACTTTGAAAATTATTCTAAGCTTGTATATGCTGGAGCATATGTGTCTTTGACTTTCCTTTTTATTCATATCCATTTTAAATGAATTTTCTACAAAATTTCCACTTATGATGGAATTTGCAAATGCTGTTTTGAGGACTGCTCTAAGTGAAGCATTTCCCTGTGATTACATACACACACACTACACCAGGTGTATGTTTATGTTTTAGACTACCCTAATTGATTTCATGGACAAATTCCATTGCAGATCTTGAACTTGAGACATAGTGAAGTGCTCAAACTTACTTTGAATTTGAGAGAGAAAGAAATGGAAGCTTCCTATTTTCCCCATTGCTTGTACGACAGAGGTTTCTCCGTGTAGTATTATGATGCTTTCCTGAAATACTCCTAGGAATGTTTTAGGAATTAATACCTTTTTGTTAGCATAAAAATGGAATTATGAAGTTAAATCTTGAAATTTTTATAAACAGTAACCTCAAAATTGTTGGGAGTAGGTATAAATAGAAGAGGAGAAAGAAGATTAGGAAGTAAACAGAGTTACATATTCTTTGAAATGAGTTGAGAAGTGGTCATTTGTTTATTACTTCCTTTCCTGAGCCTAAAGGTCCGTGTCCTGCGCTGTTTCGTATAAACATTTCTATTCATTTCTACCTGCTCATTTGTGTGCACTAATTGCCAGATGCTAAAAAGATGATGTTTTACTGTGCAAAATACCTGTGTATTTTGGGTAAAATTCTGTTCTTTCAGGATCAGGGAAAATGCATTCAGTTTACCAAGAAGCACGGAACAGTACTTTGATACAGTTACAAAAAATGAGGCATAGAGGCTCATCGATTCTTTCCCTACTTCCATTGAAATTATTGCATTTTGTGCTTAATGAATTTGCAAAAAACTTGCAGTTATTTACCCTATCACTCAAGTAAAACGGTAGGAATTCATTTATCATTTAAGAAGCATATCAGTTCACTCTTGAGCTTAGAAACTGGTAGGAGCTGGTGAAAACCATAGGAGAAAACTGAATTATCACTAGGTGAAAACTGAATTATCACAGAGGGTGAAAATCCTCAGGAAATTATGTATTTAGTTCCTCCCTCTGCAATGAAAGTTTTGCTAGGTTTGTGTTGAGAACTAAGATAGGAACAATGGTTAAAATTATGGTGTAACCTACAGATCAAGAGCAACATGCCCCATTATTTTGTTGCTTTTTTAGAAAGCAAATAGTCTTGTGCATTGCATAGTTTTCCTTTCTGTAATTTACCTACTTGGTAATGATCTGTGTTTAACTTACCAGAATTTTAAGATTTTATGCCTTGAGACTGGACAGTAGAGAAAAACATTTTTTAATAAATAAGTTTTTTTTTTTTTGGTAATAGCAAAACACTGGGAAAAAGGACACCCTTTACATACTGTCTGAAAGCCAAGCAGTTCTTGCAACAGATGTTTGTTGTATTCACTTTAGGGAGATGTAGTTACCACAGTTTTCCAGAATTTACTCATATCAACTATTTTTCTCTGTAGAAAACATAATATAAAACTCTATAGTTATGTCAAGTGGCCCATTTGATTCATTAGGGAAAATTCTGATCTAACTTAAACGATAAAGCTTTCTAAAACAAGAATCATCTTAAGGGTAAATAGGTTGATTTTTTAATTTGTATTGAATTGTAATTGTATCTAATTTGTTTTACAACTCCCATAGGAGAGCATACTTCAGTTCTGAAGTTATTTAATAGATCAGGAGGATTTTATGAGAAGTTAAGTTGATAGAGTAGCCAATAAAAGTAATCCTGTTTTTTTCTCTACACAGTTGATTCTTTTACCTCCCAGCCTTTTCAAATCCTATTTTCATTTTATTGGGCATTACAGTGTCTTAAAAATGGCACATTTTGTCAACATGAAAGACATGGTTTATCTTTTCTGCAATCTAATCTGATTTGATATTCTTTCATAGCCTTAATCCAAAAGTACTTAATTTTTTCAGAAATAATACATCAAAAATACTGAATTAACTCAAATATTTTATGTTAGAGAAAATAAGAAGTATGAAACCTAACACAACATTGTAAATGAACTGTGAAGTGAAGTGGAAGTCGCTCAGTCATGTCCGACTCTTTGCAACCTCATGGACTATATAGTGCATGGAATTCTCCAGATCAGAATACTGGAGTGGGTAGCCTTTCCCTTCTCCAAGGGATCTTCCCAATCCAGGGATCGAACCCAGGTCTCCCTCATGGCAGATGGATTCTTTACCAGCTGAGCCATAGGAGAAGCCCAAGAGTACTGGAGTGGGTAGCCTATTCCTTCTCCAGCGGATCTTCCCGACCCAAGAATCGAGCCAGGGTCTCCCGCATTGCAGGTGGATTCTTTACCAATGGAGCTATGAGGGAAGCCCAAAAATCAACGGTACTTCAGTTTTTAAAAATTTTAAAAAGGATTTAAAAGTGTGAAACATAGAAATTTGAAGTAGAATTATAAGGTTAGATCACTATTGGTTCCATGGCTCATTAATTGAAGCATACGAATGTACAGCTTCTAAATTAAAATATCAGCAGTAAAGTTGAAATTTATGATTAGGCGTTTCTCAGTTTTTGTTCAGTTGTAATTTAGTTCATTATTGTGATGTACATGCTTCCCCCATGGCTCAGTGGTAAAGCATCTGCCTGTAATGCAGGAGACTCAGGAGATGCAGATTCAATCTCTGGGTTGGGAAGATCTCCTTGAGGAAGAAATGGCAACCCACTCCAGTATTCTTGCCTGGAGAATCCCACGGAGTGAGGAGCCTGGGGGGTCTGCCGTCCATGGGGTCACAAAGGGTCAGACATGACTGACCTTGCCCGCATGCACGATGTACATAGAATGTGGTGTTCTATTTGAGAAGAATAAAAGAGTATTTGCAGTTATGTCTGTTTTCATTCCAATCCCAAAGAAAGGCAATGCCAAAGAATATTCAACCTACTGCAAAATTGCACACATCTCACACACTAGCAAAGTAATGCTCAAAATTCTCCAAGCCAGGCTTCAACAGTACATGAACCATGAACTTCCAGATGTTCAAGCTGGATTTAGAAAAGGCAGAGGAACCAGAAATCAAATTACCAACACTTGCTGGATCATCGAAAAAGCAAGAGAGTTCCCGAAAAACATCTATTTCTGCTTTATTGACTATGCCAAAGCCTTTACTGTGTGGATCAAAACAAACTGGAAAATTTTTCAAGAGATGGGACTACCAGACCACCTGACCTACCTCTTAAGAAATCTGTATGGAGGTCAAGAAGCAGTTAGAACTGGACATGGAATAACAGACCGGTTCTAAATCAGGAAAGAAGTATGTCGAGGCTGTATATTGTCACCCTGCTTATTTAACTTGTATGCAGAGTACATCATGCAAAATGCCAGGCTGGATGAAGCACAGGCTGGGATCAAGATTGGTGGGAGAAATATCAAAACCTCATATATGCAGATGACACGACCCTTATGGCAGAAAGTGAAGAAGAGCTAAAGAGCCTCTTGATGAAAGTGAAAGAGGAGAGTGAAAAAGTTGGCTGAAAACTCAACATTCAGAAAACTAAGATCATGGCATCTGGTCCCATCACTTCATGGCAATGGAAACAGCGAGAGACTTTTTTTTTTTTTTTGGCTCCAAAATCACTGCAGATAGTGACTGCAGTGATGAAATTTAAAGATGCTTGCTCTTTGGAAGAAAAACTATGACCAACCTAGACAGCATACTATAAAGCAGAGATATTACTTTGCCAACAAAGGTCCATCTAGTCAAAGCTATGGTTTTTCCAATAATCATGTATGGATGTGAGAGTTGGACTATAAAGAAAGCTTAGCACCAAAGAACTGATGCTTTTGAACTGTGGTGTTGGAGAAGACTCTTGAGAGTCCCTTGGACTGCAAGGAGATCCAACCAGTCCATCCTAAAGGAAATCAGTCCTGAATATTCATTGGAAGGACTGATGTTGAAGCTGAAAATCCAATACTTTGGCCACCTGATGCAAAGAATTGACTCATTGGAAAAGACTCTGATGCTGGGAAAGATTGAAGGTGGGAGGAGAAGGGGACAACAGAGGATGAGATGTTTGGATGGCATTACCAACTCGATGGACATGAGTTTGAGCAAGCTACAGGAGTTGGTGATGGACAGGGAAGCCTGGCCTGCTGCATTCAATGGGGTTGCAAGTAGTTTGACACGACTGAGCAACTGAACTGAACTGAACTGTTATGCTATAAACATTACTTAGCATGCAGGATCTTTGTTGTGTCATGTGGTGTCTTTCACTCTAGTTGTAGTGACTGGGCTTAGTTAACTAATAGCATGTGAGATCTTAGTTCACCTACCAGGGATTGAACTCAAGTCCCTGTATTGCAAGGTGGATTCTTAACTACTGAACCATCAGAGAATTCCCCTAGGCCATGTTTTGATTATCAATATTAATCTTTTTTGAATAGTACTTTCAGTATTTACCATATCATGAATAGTTTATTTAGTTCTCACTTTTAGTCTAGACTTTTTCTGGAAGAGAGTGCTAGTATATGTTTTATGTTACTTAACTATTACATTTAATTATAATTACTTCTTTTATATAGATAATTATTTCTACATTTTGTACATTTCCCTCTTCTTACAAAGGGTCAGAGAGAGTTTAGAAAGATTGTAGTTTTGGGGCACTGTTTGTAAATAATCTGCTAGTTTAAAATTTTTATATTTATACTGCTTGACAGGAGAGCAGTTCTTTTTTGGTAGCTTTATGAAGTAATGAATATCATCTCTGATTTTACATGACAGATCTTTTATTAGAAGTGCAAAGCAGTGTTTAAATCACATAAAATCCTAGCTTAATTTAATATTACTTTCTGTATATGGAGAGAAACATGTGTGTCTCTATGTGTTTGTGGTATAATCATTGTAAAGTGTCATATACTTTAAATCTTAAGAGTCTTCCAAGTATCTTGACCTGCCTCTTGGCAGCATTTTAGAATACTGAATTGATTTCACATAGAACAGTGTACATACTTATTGTGTGAGCAGTTTGAAAACTCCCTTATGGGACATATATTTATCCTAAAATGATATGAGATACACTTATTTTTTGTCCATCTCTTACAGATGTACTCCATTCTGTTACAGTTTAATCTTGGGGAAAGGAGAGAGTTTGGAAGTCAGTTTTCCACTGAATGACTTGGTGATGCCTTGAAAATGTTTACTAACTTGCAAGAGAAGCTGAATCACATTCATTTTAATAGCTTGTTACAAAAGTGTCATTATTATAGAGCAATTCTTGAAGACTATTGAAATAGTCAGAAAATTTTGTTTAATCTACTTTCATGTGCTTTTTATATGCACTTCTTGAAAAAACTTAATTTGTATATTTGATTTCATTGATTCTAAATCTAGCCACATTAATCTAACCATTCTAGGGAACTCTGTAGATCTGTATTTCTTGCACCCACAGAGTAAATTTGAAAATATTCCCTGCCTGCTGAAAACAAAAGAAATTCCCATTAACAAATGCGTTACATAAGAACATTACATAACAACAACTATCAAAATCCCAGTTAGGTGGGATAACAAAGTAATACATTTGAAAATATAACAGTATATGCTCATAAGGAGTTCGTTATGTTCTTTTATAAAATTCTCGTTTCTTTCCACTTTCTTTATTCAATCACCTGTATATCTTCATTTTGTGTAAAGCTGGCAAGTTTTGGAACTCAATTCTTACTTTTCTCACCAGACATTTCAGTGCCCAGCTCTCTCACCTCTGCCTCTGTAGTATTCTTCAGAGTTTCCTGGTTGGTTACATCCCCACAGCTCCTCCCTGCCTCCCTATTCCTCAACACAGACCAGAAAAGAGCAGACTTCCTATCTGTTTTTCATGATACCCGTCTTAAAAGCCAGTGTTTACATCTAATTCCTTCTAGAATCAAATGAAACACCACAGATTTAATACATTAATGTGCTTGAGAATTGTATTCTCTTTTTTTCTCTCTCTCATTTCAAACTACCACTTACTATTCCTGTTGCCCTAGGAAAATCACCTAAAGATTATGTGTCACAAGAACTTGCTGAATACCAGTGGCTGAGACAGATGTCCTCCTTGTGACTTCTCAAGGCATCCTGGGCTTATCCTAATCATAAAAATTAGAATTAATTGCTTGTTAACTTTTCTGTATACCCTTCAAGTTTGCAGGCTTCTTGCAGGACAGGATTTCTGGTTTATGTCTATGTGCTTGGTCTTTGTTGTTTGAATGAGTACTACCTCTGAGCCTTTCTGGATGAGCTTCCCTGTTGGCTTAATGCCATCAGCATTGTCTAGATTCCCCTATTCTCCTTTTACTCATTATGAATCATGTATTTCCATCCTTGAATATAGAAATTTTCCTTTTCCTCTGCACTAAACCCTGACCTTTGAATATTGCTCATTACCAGATCTTCTGTGAAACCTTACCACTCTGACCATGTTAATACTTTTCAAAAGTGTCAATCTATTAACTACCATATTCACAAAAGTTTGTTTTTCATGTCCTTTTGTCTACTTCACTTTATTTACTTCACTTGAGTACCTTGCTTACAACAGGTTGTTTCTTTCTTCCCAAGTCTCTCATAAAAAGTGAGGATATCTTGCCTGAATAATATTATTTTAATATGTTTTTAATTTATGGCCTCTCTTTTAACTATATAGAGCTTATTTCAGTTCCTGGCACCACAGACTTATCTTTTACTGCTTATATTTCTCATGTGGAGACTGGTACATGGTAAAGTTCTCTGGGAACATAATTGAGATGATTTTAAAGCAATGAATTCAATTTAATAAAAACAAATTTAGCTTTGTAAATTAATAAAAGTATTTATTTTATTTGTGAAACTTTAGAAGGATTTCTTAAATTCTTACATTTAACAGTTTTTCTTCCTATACATATTTAAATATTTTATAATAATGAATCATAACCAATACAGTTAGAATTGTATTTTATCCTAACAATATTATTTTACTTTGTTATTTGAAGCAATATTATTTGGTTGGTTGTACTGGTGAATTTCACCCTTTATATCTGTACTTCAATTTTGTAGCTTGTAAAAATAAGTGTTTAGTTAACCCTCATTCAGCAAAGGCAACAAATTATTCTGAGGCAGAAGTTTCCAGAGCCATCTTTCTGGTTCTTAGCTTTATTTATTTATTTCATTTGCAAAGAAACTCAGCTACTACACATTCCAAAGCTTACAAAGTTAATAAAGCATTTGTTGAGCTAAATTTATTTGAAAATAGACACATAGTTAATGTCAGTAAGATGCTTTGAAGATAAAACGCACAATAAGCGTTAGTTATTATCATTATGATAATTATCATTATTATTATTACATAGTGTCTGCTTAAAAATACCTTTGGTTACTCTGGGATGGCTGCAACTAATGAGAGGAGTTAATCTGCTGGGTTTTATCCAGAGCTAAGGATTTGCGACTTAATACACTAAAGGTCTTTTGTTTGTTTGTTTCCTAAGTAGATCAAGATATATGTTTATTCTCTAAAGAAAAATACTTCCTATAATGCAGAAGCATCAGAACTCACTTTGAATAGTTTGAATATTTTCTTATATGTCTAAGGATAGGTCTGATGGGTTGTAAAACAACCTTTTAAATAGTTAAAACCTTTTATTTCTTAACTATTTCTCCCTGGTATAAGAGCTCAAATTTATAATGTGTATGTACTTAAAAAAATAAAATATGAGAACTTAATTCTTATTACAAAAATGAAAAATTATACTTTTAGAAAGTCATAAAAATAATAACTAATTACATAAATTAACTCCTATAAGAGTATTTTATGGTGTTTCCTTAGGTTGTTCTTTAGAAGGAAGACTTCAAAATTAAGCCAAATTCCTTAGAAGAAACTGAAAAGATTGTCATCCCATATCAGAGATAAGGGAAGTAGTGGAACTCTTTAATAGGCAGATGTATGAGAGTCACATGTACACCCAGCCTCATAATCAGAAAGACATTAGTGACATGTCTGAAGAAGACATTCCCTAATATTATTGCAAATTAAATAAGAAAAGACCTCAAGAGAATGAGAAGAGAAAAGGTGCCTGGAGCCAATGAATTACAATTGACAACCTAAAGGCAGTTGAAGAACCAATTGCTGGAGTGATCGCACAGCTATTCACTGTGTGCAGCAGACAGAGCGCAGCCAGAGCTGGGACAATGCCTGCAGTTCAGCAGCATTGCTTCAAAAGAATGGAAAGAGGGGAACGGGAAGAGCCACTGACCCCGAGACCAATTTCCAGGCAGCTGCACAAACTATATACTGTAATTAAAGGTTTTGACCAGTAATCACAGTGAAGCCAGACTACAGAAAGTCTAGGGAACCAGCAAGGTTTATAATGAGTCAGACATCCTTAACTTAAAACATGGAACAGCAGGTAAAAAAACCAGTCCATTTCTGGCAGTGACTTTGAAAAGCTCTGTTGTGTTAGCACAGATATGAAAAGCACATATTTTGGGCTTTCCTCCTGTAAGAACAAAAACACATAATGAAAGATACCTGCTTTCATCTTTTGAGATGAAAAGACTACTCTGCCGCTCAGAAACAGGAATTTTCTCCTTGCCACTTCATATTTTTTCTTTACCTATGAATTGCATGTGCCTTTGATGGAAACAATGAACTAGACGTGAGCAGTGGTACAGACAATAGACTGAATAGTGCTTAGAAGTGGCCACTCTTCCAGTGCTCCTGGACTCTGGTAGAAATGAACTCATCTACACCTGAGTAATTTGTCTATAGAACCTCTTCTCCTTTTTGTTCATTGGTGTCTAGACTCATTCTTTTTCTTTCTTTAGTAATATCTCTTTATGTAGAATTGCATATTCAGCCACAACTCTCTTATTTAAATATTTACATACCCACTTTGAGTATTCATTTCTTAACAAAAGAAGTATCTAGTGGTTCAAATGCAGGTAAGATTCAGACTTTCAACACAAACAAGAATTGTATTCTTAAAAGAGGCTAATGAAGAAAAATAGCATCTGGCTTTGCAGGCACCACATAGATCCCTCCTGACTGGGTCTATTACATTCTTTAATTTCTTTACCAGAAGTTCTGAAATTCAAATTTCATATAAATATTTGACCAAAAATTAAAAAAAATTTTTTTACAATTTTTCTACTATGTTATGTTATGTTAGTCACTCAGTCATGTCCGACTCTTTGTGACCCTGTGGACTGTAGCCCGACAGGCTCCTCTGTCCTTGGGATTCTCCAGGCGAGAATACTGAAGTGGGTTGCCATTAGAATTTCATTTTGTTATATTTAGCCTTACAATTAGACATGTTTGAGTCTGAACTCATTAGTGTGTGTATAGACTGACTGAGTTTAATTCACTCCACACCTGAAATAAGATTATGGAGCTTGAAAAGAATGCTCTGTAAAGAATGTTTAGACAGTAAATAGCTCCATAAAATAACTGGAATTATTTTCATAAGTGATAAATTAAATCAGTTGTGCCTGATGGGAAGAAGCTTCTTTGTATGAACTGTGAAATAATTTGGATGTTGCATAGAATGATATGATTTGAACATGGAGAATTTGTAATATATTATTTATTTTTAGACTGTAGTTATGACTAATAATTTGTCAAGCCAAAACAAGTCTTTAGTGAAAGAGGCCAGAGTGGAAAATCTGGGTAACTTGTATAGTTTAAACAAGGAGAACAAAGAAATAATGAAATGAAAATAAAGAGTTTGGCAGGGGAATCCTTAGAGAACAGCCGGTTGAAGAATTCAGTTGTTAATGGTACTATAAAAGAAAGATACTCTCTCATCATGATTTAGCTCACTGCATTGAGGAGAAGATTGAATAATTAGAGGGATCATGAAAAAATAACCCCAAAATGATCATAAATTAGAGGTATAGTCTATATGCGGTAAGTTCAGTCCAGTTCAGTCTCTCAGTCATGTCCTTTGCAACCCTATGGACTGTAGCACACCAGGCTTCCCTGTCCTTCACCAACTCCTGGAGCTTGCTCAAACTCATGTCCATCGAGTCGGTGATGCCATCCAACCATCTCATCCTCTGTCGTCCCCTTCTCCTCCCACCTGCAGTCTTTCCCAGCATCAGGGTCTTTTCCACTGAGTCAGTTCTTCGCATCTGGTGGCCAGAGTATTGAAGTTTCAGCTTCAGCATCAGTCCTTCCAGTGAATATTCAGGACTGATTTCCTTTAGGATGAACTGGTTTGATCTCCTTGCAGTCCAAGGGACTCTCAAGAATCTTCTCCAACACCACAGTTCAAAAGCATCAATTTTTTGTGGTCAGTTTTCTTTATAGTCCAACTCTTATGGCCATACATGACTTACATGCAGTAAGCAGTATCATTAATACTGTTACTGGTATTGTTATACAAAGGCAGATCATATGCCCAGACTAATGCCCCAATTCTCCAAAACATAAAAGCATAAATTCTTAAGACAGAACATCTTTCTTTCTTGTTACATATAAAGATTTACATTTTACTTAGTTCTAATATAGTTTCATTTAAAATGGTACTTGTCAAACTTATTGGAAAGTGAAGTCTAAATATTTAGACTTAATGTATGGGTAGAGATTCATTAAGTCTACAAATACATGTTTCTGCAGGTTTGGGGGAATAAAAATGATACTGAATTTCCATATTTTTATTTTGACTTTGATGTTCTTTAAATCTCAAGTTTTGACACATTTCTATTTTTTCTTAATAACTTTTAATGATTTTTTTAATATTAATATGCAAATAAGCTCATTTTTTAGGTGAAAAGAGAACACAGATGTTAAGGTAAAACATGAAATCACTAAATTGCTTGAACCTGTTATAGCTAGCAGAAGTTTTTTTATTAATATAGCTATCTTTTTTACGTTTACAAAAAGCTCTCTTTTTCTTTTTGTCTTCAAAACTTTTATCAGCACAGTTTTTTGCTCTAGGGAAATATGGTTTTTCTGTAATGATTCTCAGTGTGCAATGCCCTTTAATTATTTAGAATGTTAGTTCTAGCAGTGTCAATGTACAAAGTATAGAATATTTTGTCGAATCTGTACTAACTCCAAATGAGGCTCTGGACATTGCTTTTTTGGGTAAAATGCTAGATAATCTGTGTTTTTATAGTTTCATCTGTTAAAATGGAATATGAAAATTACAGTCCTTTAGTACTTGCTTACTTGTTCTTATTTGGATTCTAGTCAGTCAAGATTTTGTCGTATGGTTCCTTAGCCATAGTAAAACTGAACTGAAAGATATGTGCTGTTAAAAATGTCATGTTTTTAAGATGCTTAAGCAAGAGACATGGCTGTAATTCCTGGATTTATTAATACTTTCACTGAAATTATTTTTAGAATAACTCTTCTCCACTCACTTTGAACACAAATATAGACAAGTTTGTGAAGAATTATAGTTGAGATTCCTTGACTCATTCTCTGTCAATTAAGATTATATGGCTAAAATCCTATAGAAAATTCATATCTATCATTTTCACTTGGATCTCCATTGAGTATTACATAATCCTTAAAAATCCATTCAATCTCTGACTTCCCTGGTTGTCCAGTGGCTAAGACTCAGAGCTCCCAATGCATGGGATCTGGGTTTGATCCCTGGTCAGGGAACTAGATCCCACATGCAACAACTAAGACCCAGCACAGCCAAATAAATAATAAATGTTTTTTAAAAATCCATTCCATCTCATCTTAATTAATAATCTTAATGATTAATAAAACCACATAGTATACTTTTAAGAGGGTACCAAAAAGTATACAATGAGTATTCTTTTTACTCCTCATGAGCCCTGTTCCACTCTGATCTGTAACTCTCAGCCTTCAACTAAGCTACATTATTAAAAAACTTTGACTATCAAAAGGTTAGAAATACCAACCGTATAAATTTTGCTTAACATAATGAATATGGACTGTACATTAATGAATGTAATTTTCTTAAACTTAGTACTTCTAAGATACTAGCAGTAAAATGTTCAATCATTTCAAGAAAATTAGTTTTAATAGTTTAGTCTCTAGGTTATTACTCTGAGTTTTAAACAGTTTTACCATATATTTGTTGCAAAGCTTTTCTCTAAAGAAACAAATCATTAAAGAGGCATTTAAAAGCCTTTGCCCTTATTTCTTCAGAAGTGAGTCTATGTTCCAAGGCATGGCTATGCTATAGATTTTAATCCATTCTTTCTCTTATTGATAAACTTTTAGGTTATTTCTGGATTTTTAAGATTATAAACAAAGTTGTTGATCTTATCTTTGTACGTGTTTCCTTTTATATCTTTGCAAGCATTTCTCAAGTATATAATGATGTAAAATTGGAATTACTGGGTCAGAGGACATGCACATATTTAACTGGAGGGGTATTTAAGTTGCATTTGGGGTTTGGAGATGATGAACAATAAGACTCTGAGGTCAAAATCTGGATTTAAATCCTAATTGTTGAGTCATATTGGGCAAATACTGAAGTCTGTATCCTCATCTGTAAAATAGGGATAATCTTAGAACCTATCTTATAGTGAACAGTATGGATTAAATGAGCCCATAGAGAGTACTCAGTATTAACTGTTGCTCCTCACCTCCTCCAGACCAAGATGTTAAGAGGATTAAATGACACTTATAGCCCTTCCTGGTACAGTGGCCCATCAGTGCTCTTCAAATACACAAAGATGATACAGGAAACAATCCATCTAGGCACAGTATATTTATATGCTTTTGAGGGTGCTCAAAGAATAAATTATAAATACAAAAAAGAAATTGAAATCATTGGAACAATGAGGACCTTATACAACCCTTAAAATTTTTGTTAGATTAGTTATAAGCAATTAATTTATCCTACACTCATAAATAGAGTTCTTATTAGAAACTGCTTTTTTTAATCATTAATAAAAGGTTCTTTCCTCTTTTGCAGTGATGAAGCCAGAAAGATCAAATCTTTCAGTGATTTTCGCTTGCACAATTTGACACTAAAACTTGTTCTTGATGATGTTCCAGATAGATCATTCTTGCCTTAATTTTTTAATATGTCAGTTTTGCAGTACTGTTAAGTTTGTAGCTTTGTCTTTAAAAAAGCAAAACAAAAGTACGTGTAGAATGTTATACTTTAGGGAGGTGTTTGGACTAGCTGTGGACCTACCTGCAGATCTCTAGCTTTCTGGGAGGCCCCACGGAAGCCCAGAAGTCTTTTCATAGTGTGTCGCATGGTGTGTTCTCAGGATGTGATTGACAGTCTTGTTTCCTCTCTTTGAAGGCCCAAGAAGTTACTCAGATTATTTTAGAGTGTTCTTCACACCAGTTCTTACTTTCAGATTTAAATAAAACCTTCTTAAACCTTAAAGGTGGATTACTTTGCATTACTTTTATTGCTTTTCAATTGTTTTTGGAACTGAGTCTTCCTAAAAACAAGATTTTCTGGGGTATGTTTTCTTTTGGGGGAAGTTTTAAGGATTCCTTATGGACTTTCCCCAAACCCCAGATTTACCAACCAGAAGAGCCTAATGGAAACAACTTACGTAATAAAATAATGAAAACAAGAAAACAAGACATACTAGGGAAAAGAACTGCCTCCAATCTCTGTATTCCTTATCATAAATCAGACCTGTGTGTGTGTTTAATAAAAAGGAGGGTGTTGTTCCTCCCCACCCCCAGTTCATTCTCAGTTTCTTTTGATCATTGATCTGGGTGACCCTATGCTCAGGGTTTTTTTCCTTCATTTGACATGGACAGATTTTTGAAGTATAGCTCTCCTTTGGGAAGCCCAGCCAGTTCCACTTGACTAATCTGTGATCTAATGACAGTAATGCAGGGTTACTACAGTGGCCATTTTGTGCGCTTTGAGGAGGGCGGCCAGACAGAGTGGGAGAAAGGCCATGTCTGCAGAGAATGAGAGAGGCAGGGCAATCGAATAGTGTGAAAAAGACTTGTTAGGCCACATTAGTTTGGCTGATTTACTTCACTAAAGGTCAAGAAAGGCCAAAAACAGGGTTGTTAAATCGCAAAGTTGAAAATCCCGGTATTAGAAAGCTTTCAGATCTCTGAGAACTGTTCATTCCAAAGTTGGTTTTAACTCACCTTTGAGTTATACCAATCAGAGGAGCATCACCTGGTCCTTCAGTCTTACATACATTTATGAAATGATTCTGTGACCCTGGGTTCTTTTTGAGTGCTGCCAGTTTTCAGCGCCCTGTCATAGTTGGACCTTTGTACAATGGGCTTGGATGTAAAGGAGAACCCAAATGCAGAGCAAGTCATTGCACTTTTTTATGCCCTGTGTTCAACCCTTAATGAAGTGTCCATGCATTGCATTTGGAAATGCTGCAGGAGTGCCTTGGTGAATGTCCATACTGATAATGGGACAGAGCTCTGAGATTTGTTTCTACATGTCTACTTGAATGTGTGTCTGTGTAAGTGCACATGCTTGTGAGAACTCCCTATAGAATTAGTTGTCAGTGTTTGTCTTTCCTCCATATCAAGCTTAAACTGGTATATTTTATAGCTTACTGTTGTTTATGAAAGAAAATACATGATTTATCAAAAAACACCCAAGTTCCTGGATATATTGCCAGCTTAAATATTATAGGAATGCAAAAGTGATCTTCTGGAATTTTTATTACTTTTTCTTTCATATTCAAAAGGACTTTGGAATTGATAGATTATCCCAAGAAGTACAGTTAAAAGCTACATTGTGCTATGCTAAGTCACTTCAGTCGTGTCTGCCTCTGCGACCCCACGGACTGCAGCACACCAGGCCTCCCGGTCCTTCACCATCTCCCAAAGTTTGCTCAGGCTCAAATCCAATGAGTGGGTGATGCCATCTTCAAATCACCTAGATGCAACAAATCATTATAATATTACAGTAAGAGCCAATGGAAATACGTAAGAAGTACTGTGGGATGACAGAGAAGAGACTGAAATTATTTGAAATAATGTGTGTAGCACAAGGTATGTTTCACATACATTATCTCAAGTAATTCTGTCAACTGCCTGGGGGAAGCCTGGTATTGTATTACTTTCTTATCCATTTTATAAATGAAGGTCCCAGTAATGAAGTCATAAATTACTCAAATCCAATTTGTGACTTGAACCCAAGTCTTTGGACTTCAGCTCATCTGCTGTTTTTGTTTGTTGTCCAGTCGCTTAGTTGTGTCCCGATTCTTTGCAACCCCATGAACTACAGCACACTAGGCTTCCCTGTCCTTCACTGTCTCTCGGAGTTTGTTGACACTCGTGTCCATTAAGTTGATGATGCAATCCAACCATCTCATCCTCTGTCACCCCCTTCTTCTCTTGCCCTCCTCTTTCCCAACATCTGGGTCTTTTCCATTGAGTCAGCTCTTCACATCAGGTGGTCAAAATATTGGAGCTTCGGCTTCAGCATCAGTCCTTCTAATGAATATTCAGGGTTGATTTCCTTTAGGATTGACTGTTTTGATCTCCTTGTTGTCCAGGGGACTCTCAAAAGTCTTCTCCAGCACCGCAATTTGAAAGCATTAGTTCTTTGGTGCTCAGCCTTCCTTACGGTCCAATTTTTACATCTGTACACAACTACTGGAAAAATCATAGCTTTGACCTTTGTTGGCCAAGTGATGTCTCTACTTTTTAATACTCTGTCTAGGTTATGATAGCTCTCCTTCTCAGGAGTGAGCGTCTTAATTTCGGCGCTGTAGTTGCTATCCACAGTGATTTTGGTGCCCTAAGAAGATCTGTCTCTGTTCTACTTTTTCCCCTTCCGTTTGCCATAAAGTGATGGGACTGGGTGCCATGATCTTAGTTTTTTCAATGTTGAGTTTTAAGCCAGGTTTTTCACTCTCCTCTTTCACTTTCATCAAGAGGCTCTTTAATTCCTCTTCACTTTCTGCCATTAGAGTGGTATCACCTGGATATCTGAGGTTGTTAATATTTCTCCTGGCAATCTTGATTCCAGCTTGTGATTCATCCAGCCTGGCATTTCACATGATGTACTCTGCATAGAAGTTAAGCAGGGTAAAAATATACAGCCTTGACTTCTTTCCTGGTTTTGAACCTGTCCGTTGTTCCATGTGTGGTTCTAATTGTTGCTTCTTGATCTGCATGTAGGTTTCTCAGGAAACAGGTAAGGTGGTCTGATATTCCCATTTCTCTAAGAATTTTTCACAGTTTGTTGTGACCCACACAAACAAAGACTTTAGCGTAGTATTTGAAGCAGAAGTAGATGTTTTTCTGAAATTGATTTGCTTTCTCTATGATCCAGCAAATGTTGGCAATTTGATCTCTTAATTCCTCTGTCTTTCCTCAACCCAGCTTGCACTTTTGGAAGTTCTCAGTTCATATACTGTTGAAGCCTAGCTTGAAGGATTTTGAGCATTATCTTGCTTGCATGTGAAATGAGTGCAGTTGTACAGTAGTTTGAACATTCTTTGTCATTGCCCTTCTTTGGGACTGGAATGAAAACTGACCTTTTCCAGTCCCGTGGCCACTGCTGAGTTATCCAAATTTGCTGACATATTGAGTGCAGCACTTTTGATAACATCAACTTCTAGGATTTGAAATAGCTCAGCTAGAATTCCATCACCTCCACTCATTTTGATCCTAGCGATGCTTCCTAAGGCCCACTTGACTTCACACTCCAGGATGTCTGGCTCTAGGTGAATGACCACACCATGGTGGTTATCCAGGTCATTAGCACCTTTTTTGTATAGTTCTTCTGTGTATTCTTGCCACCTCTTCCTAATCTCTTCTGCTTCTGTTAGGTTTTTACTCTACCACAATAATCTCTTCTCTTTGATTTTATTAAAAAAAAAAAAAGAAGCATTTTATTTGATTTTTAAGATGTACTTTTTTTTTTTAACTTTGAAGTTTTAAATCTTTTTCTCTGGAATGATTTTTGGTACTTGGATAGGCCCCACCTGATAATTTGTAGATGGGCCTTTTTTGCAAATGAGTTCAGTTAAAATTAGAGTAATATATTGAAGAAACTAAACCAAATATATATTTATATATTTGTGAAATGGAGTGACTATTGTATTCTATACTTAGGAAAGGAAGTCTGCTGATTTGGGCTTAGCTTACTGTCCAGTTCATCTTTGTTTTTAGAAATAACATGAGATGTCATTAGAGAAAGAATGACACTGAAAGCAATTTTGCAAACACTGAACATCCTCCTTAAGCTTTCCTGTCTTTAACCCACCTCTGGCTCCATTCATTCAATATTTGTATTCCTCAGTTTTATAAGTGAGAGACAAGAAGGAGAAGAGAAGATTAAAAAAAAAAAAGTAATGGAGATACAAAAACTATATTTTGGGAATTGTTAACCATTCTAAAGAGAACAAGACATTTTCTTTTTATTTTTTGTTATAAAAAACAATATTGCTTTATTACTAACAGGAGTGGCCTGCCTGGGTAGGTGGGTGTGCTGGGCTCAGGGTATGTGGGGGCTGTGAAGAGCAGAGAACCTGAGAGGCTGGAAAGAAAGGGAGTGGGTCTGGAGGCTAGGCCCACAGGTTCCTCCAATTCACTTCTGGCAAGAGGCGGAGCTAATAAAGGATTCATGGCAAGCAATGGCCAGGCCACCAATAAGATTAAGAAATTCTTGGAATTCTAGCTGCCCACCAGAGTTGAGGTCCAATCTCTTCATCATGAGGTCAAGGACACCAGGGTCCTTCTGGTTCTTTGTCAAGGCACCCAGCTCTCTATTCATGAAGATTAGGAACTTGGCCTTGGAGACTTTGCTGTTGTTACCATCCCTTCCAGCATGCTTTTGGAAAACAGCAATCAGAGACTCGATGCATCGTTCAGTCTCTGTAGGGCTGGATACTTTTGCCATGTCGGAGAGGAGCGAGGCGCACGGATGCGAGCGGGGAGCTGCGCGGCTGGCACTGGGCAGCGGGCTGGGTCCAGGACATTTTCTTAATGTGACCCTTTATACACTTAGATGAGAAATAATAATCACAGAGTTAAAAGGTACCTTTGCATTAGATAGCAGTTCCCTTTTTTAGTGCATGCCTGCTTGCTCAGTCCCTGCAGTTGTGTCCAACTCTTTGTGACCCTGTGAACTGTAGCCCACCAAGCTCCTCCGCCCATGGGATTCTCAAGGCAAGAATACTGGAGTGGGTTTGCCATATCCTCCTCCAGGGAATCTTCCCAACCCAGGGATAGAATGTGCGCCTCCTATGTTTCCTGCATTGCAGGTAGATTCTTTGCCACTGAGCCACTGGGAAAGCCCCTCCCTGGGAAAGCCCCTCCCTTTTTTGTTTCCTCTTATGAAATACTTCTACCACCCAGGTGACGTGATAGAGAAAAGACAGGCTGGGATTTAGATCAACTCATCTGATCTCAAAGTGGCAATTGATTCCTAGATTCTCTCTATCCTGTAAAGTGCTGTGACCTACTAAAGGATCCAACACATTAGAAAATACTTCTTAGCTCTCAAAATAATTCTGACTTTTAATTTTATACCGCTGTTGTCTTCTCTGAATGATATTGCACTCTGTCTCTATTTCAGAAATCATTGGTGTTCTTGTTAAGAAACTTGCTGAGCTACCTTTTAAGAAACTTGCTGAGTCAGCAAATATTTACTGGGAAAAGGATCTCTGTTTGATTACTGATATATCTGTAGGTGCCTAGAGCACCTCCTTCAAACATAGTAGGTACTCAGTAAATATTGGCAGTTTAACAAATTTATTCAGTGCTTATAATGGATCAGCTATTCAATATATGGACCAAGTCCCTGCCATTGTATAGTGTTCCAACTGGGCAATGTTCAAAACTGTTTTTCTTTATAGTGTGGTGGCAGTAATTCACTTTTAGAGATAGGTAAAGTGAAAGATTTAGATAATGTAAAAAAAATTATTATAATGCAGCATTCCTAAAAATACTTAAAAAATTTAATTAGAATATTTAAGAGAAAATGGGAATCATTATTTAAAATACCTATCTGAATTATGTGCCCAGTACCTTTTTTTGTTTGCTTGTTTGTTAATGTTATTTTATTTGCTGAGAATTTCCATGTTTTATTCCTGAACTAAAAATATTTAATATTGTCATGTTAAAACATAATTCAGATATTGCTGACAAAATTTATTGAGTAGAATTGTTCCTTTTTTCTTCTCCTTTGAAGAAATGGAAGTATGTTTAAGGTATTGGAGAAATGTAGCAATTATTAAAGAACTTTGAATAAAAACCTCCTAAGACCAGTCATGGTAGAACTCAGAAATTGGGTGAACATTAACTGCTATGACATTTGCTAAGGCAGGTGGTAAATGTCAAAAAAGTATCCACTTGCCTTGTATGGCATATATGCACCAAGCCTTGAGACGCATTGTGTCCCTGGGGTAATCATCTGAAATGCCTTTCATCTGTTTCACAGACTCAATCCTGTACAGAAACTTTTACTCCAAGACCATAATGAAAACACATCTGTGCTTAAGAATGCAGATTTAAAAAAAAAAAAACACATGCATATATATACACATACGTGTGTGTGTGTCCATATTAAGTTCTTATTTAAAATAATCTTTTATAGCAGACTCTTGATTTTCATCAGGGTGTATTCTGAACTCTTCTCCAACAGAGAAGTCACTTACTATGTAATATTGTTACTTGAGAGAAAAGACTAAGTCATATTTGTACATTTCCAGAAATCACTTATCTATTTCAGAAGAGGTTTGATAACCCAAATCAATCTTTATTTTAGTTAATTAATTTTAAAAAATGTTTTTTTGGTTGCGCTGCACAGCTTGTTTGGATCTTAGTTCCTTGACCAAGAATTGAGCCCAGGTGCCCAGCAGTGGAAGTGCAGAGTCCTAATTACTGGATCACCAGGGAATTCATTCAAATCAATCTTTTAATGGGGAGAGGATGTGTAGGAAGCATATTGTACTAGAGACCTTCACACACACACTTTCGGCCTTTGGATCATGAGAATCAGAACATCCCCTACAGTAAATCCTAGCTCTTTATTAGGAAAAGATAGCCATCAAATACAGAGTTAAGGGAACAGTTTGGAATCAACATGTACACACTGCTAAATTTAAAATGGATAACCAACAAGGACATACTATATAGTACAGGGAACTTTGCTCAATGTCATGAGGCACCCTGGATGGAAGGGGAGTTTAGGGGAGAATATATACATGTCTATGTATGGCTGAGTTGCTTTGTTATGCACCTGGAACTGTCACAGCATTGTTAATTAGCTATTTTTCTATATAAAATTAAAAGTTTTTAAAAAATACAGAGTTGCTGAATGTGTGCCAAAGTGCTTGGAGTGAGAGTCAGGGGGCCCGTTCAACAGTCTCCACTAGGGGCAAATGCTGCCCAAGTATTTTCAGTTCATGTCAGACAAGGTTTGGGGTGCTGGTTTGGTCTTAATCTAAAGAATACTGTGGCCCAGGCATTTGGCTCAATGTCAGAATGTCTTTCCTGTTTGAGTTGAGCTATGGAGAATTCACCTTAGAATGGAGCAAATTCCCTGGACCAGACTTCTATGAGCGTTGCATATTCAACAATAGACACTATTCTCAGTGATTACCAAGAATTCAATTACATGTCCTTTTCAGCACTAAATGGCTGCATCTTTAACATCAAAGCATGGCTTTGTATTTGTCCATCACTCATCCTTTATGAATACTTTCTTTATATGCCTGTATCATATAAATATGTATGTGTATGGGGTGTGATTATGAAGCAATAAGACCTTCAAAAATATATATACTGCAGTGTGTATGAACACTGTTCCCTTCTAAGCACAGACTTTTAAATTTTATGATGTATTATGTTACAGGAAAAAGTGATAACATGAAATTGTATAATTTGGATTTTATTTTCCTATTTAAAATAGATTTCAATATTCATGTTATTATAAGACTTAACAGAATAAGGATCAACTTAAAGATCGTCTGTATTAGTGTTATGTCTGAGACCTGGTCAAAGATATCTCTGGAAGCCAACCTAGTAAGGGAGAGGAAAGCCTGCTGAGGCCTGGTGCCTTACCGACCTTCCCTGTAAGGAGTAATGCAGAGACGAAGATGTTGATACTCTATACATCCAGTATTACCATAAGAGGCTCTGTTATTTAAGCAGTGCCAACTCCATTGAATTGGTCTCCTGCCTTCTGGCATAGGAGCCATCCAAGAAAACCTTTATATGTGTTTTGCTTTTTTTTTTTTTCATTTATTTTTATTAGTTGGAGGCTAATTACTTTACAGTATTGTAGTGGTTTTTGTCATACATTGACATGAATCAGCCATGGATTTACATGTATTCCCCATCCCGATCCCCCCTCCCACCTCCCTCTCCACCCGATTCCTCTGGGTCTTCCCAGTGCACCAGGCCCAAGCACTTGTCTCATGCATCCAACCTGGGCTGATGATCTGTTTCACCCTAGATAATATACATGTTTTGATGCTGTTCTCTCTAAACATCCTACCCTCACCTTCTCCCACAGAGTCCAAAAGTCTGTTTTGCTTTTAAAAAAAAAATATTTCTTCTTCTTCATCTATGTAATCATGAATTTGTCTAAGTACTATAAATGTGTATTTCATCAACCAATTTGTTCTTTTATTCAGTATGTATATATTGAGCACCTGCTCACATAGTCTAGGAAAAATTTACTCTTTAGAATTAAATATCTTCATTGCTGATGGATTCACAAGAATATGCAAAGACTTCTAAAGATAAATACCAGAAGAATTCCAAATAGATTTTGGGCATCACTTGGAATAAGTATGTAGCAAGAAGCTTCACAAGGAGATGACTCTCATATCAGTTTTAGCCCTAAAAGTTGTGGGATATACATGCATAGATTCCATATTCTAGTGCCACTTAAAAAAAAGTTTCACTACTTTGTCCATTAGCCACATGTAAGTAGCTGGAGGCAGGGGAGGGAGAGGAATGTACGAAAATGTGTCTGACTTAGGATGTCTCGTTTTCCAGAATCCCTGCCAAGGGCTGGCAAGCCCAGAAAGGCAGAGGCTGGCACTGTTCCCTGTGGCGCTCCGCCCTTCGTGGCATACCCCATCAGACGCCTGTTCTAGGCATGACCCAGATTCCCTAGCTGATACTTGGGTCCAGCAGTGCCCGTCACATTTTTTTTTTTTCCCTGTTCCCTCATCTCTTTATCTCAAGTCTAGCTTAGCCATTAAGTTTTAAGAAATGTTCCAATAGCCTGTGCCAAATTGTGTCTGCCCTTCTCAGTGGCACATGCCCAACTGTCAGTTGACAGGTGGACACACCACCTGGGGAACAGTTATCTTCCTGCACCAGATGGAGTTTTACTGGTCCAGGAGAAGGCCCACAACTGGGTTGCTAGAACAGATGCTCTGCAGACAGTCTCTGGATCTCAGCTTTCCTCATCCTCCCATTGTTCCACCTTCTCTCACCATGGATGTAGATGTGAGCAGAGTTCTCTAGCATTCTAGGAGATTTCCAAACTTAAAATTTCTCTACTAAACTGATGTTTGAGGAACAGTCTTTAGCCCTCTAAAGCTTAAGAAAGAAAATCTCTAAAAGCAGAGATGTAGAAGTATGGAATTTGAATAGTGACCTTAAAAAACATAAGTTATGAAAACATTTGTATTAGCCATTGCCAAAAGGTTATTTGGCTGGTGTTGGGAGTGTTGACACTTTAACTGGCTTTTTCACCTCTCAATAGCACAATTTGGATTTAAGTCTATTTATGGTAAATGGTCACACAGAGAAAGTAGTATCTTCCAGATTTTCGAAGTGTGGAAGAAAAAATTTCTGTGGTCTGATACATTTCCTTGTTTTATTATAAATAATTGAAAAAATGTGAAAGTGGATTCCTTTGATTTCCAACCTAGTACTTAAAAATTTTAGAGGAAATTTAATTTAGTGAAACTTGTTTTTCAAATAAGAAACCCAATGTTTTCAATTTTGCCTTTCAGCCATAAACCATCTGCATTATGACAAATGACTCATCAATTTTAGTAAAAGGAGTCTAAATGTCCCATCTTGTTATAGCCCCTTGCAGTTGTGTTACAAAGATGTCTTGCAGCCTTATACCTCATTCAAGGAGGGTACCATGGCACACTTATTTTTATCTCATCATTTTAAGGATTTTGTAATTGGCCTCCTGTTTCCTCCTTTTTTCCTCTCTTTATCCTTCCTTCTGTCCTTCCTCCCATTCTTTCTTCCTTTTTCCTTCCTTCACTCATTGTGAAATACTATATTAAAAATGTGAAAAACATAGGACCCTGTTTGTGGTTTAAAGAATAGTATAACAAATGCCAGTGTCCCTCCATCCACATTAAGGAATAACACCTTATTCATCTCTGTGCCCTTCGTTTGCATGTGTCTCCCTACCTCCCCATCCAGAAATAATCACTGTCTTGAATTTTGTGTTGCCTATTTCCTTGCTTCTGTCACATCTGTATTACATAGCGGTGTGCCTATTTTGACCTTTATGTAGGTTAAGAACTCATACTGTGAAATATGTTCTGTGATTCTCTGTTGGTTCATGATTACATTTTTTGCAGTGCATCCATGTTTATCACTGTGGCTGTTATTTATTCCTTTTCATTGCTATATCATATTCTATCATATGAGTATATCACTCTTCATCCACTCTACTCTTGATGGATATTTTCCATTGTTGTTTGCCTTGTTTGGATATTGAAAAAAACTTGTGAACATTTCTCAGTGTTTCTGATTTATACATACAAACATTTCATAATAGTATATACCTAAAGAATGTAAGGATTTTGAAGTACATGCATATTTAACCTTATTAGGTACTACCAAGACATTTTCCAGAGTAGATAAAAATACGTTTTGTTCATATCCCTGTCAATATGTGGAATTATCTTGCTTTTTATATTTTGCTAATCTTCATGCATAATTTGACATTTTCTGATTGTTGCTGTTAAATACAAGAAATTTACATTTATATATTTTTGTAGCCAGCAAACTTGCTAGACTTTCATCTTTATGATTTATCTGTATATTCTGTGGTTTTTCTGTGTGCATTAATTTCATCAGCAAATAACAGCTTGTTTCTTCCTATCTCTGTGTTATTTCTATTTCCTTTTCTTATCTTCCTGCACTGACTTGGGGCTTCAGGACAATTTTGAATAGAATTGGTGACAGCAAGTGTTCTCCTCTCCCTGTGACTTATAAAGGAGTGGCTTTGAAACATTTCTTCTTTAACTATAATGTTTGCTACAGGCTATTTATTTTATTTATTTAGAAAAATGACTTTAATCCAATAGAAGGTGAAGGACATTCTTGTAAAAGCTGTCCTTTTCTATTGTGAAATAGATTTTATGATGAATGGATGTGGAAATTTATCAAATGCTTTTTAAATAATTATTGGGAGAGTTATATGATTTTTCCCTATTAATAGTAACCTATTAATATGGTAAATTACCTAAATTTATTATCTAATATTTAATCACACTTGCATAGTTAGGTGTGATGGCCACAGAAGAAATGTCAGAAGTTCTCTGCTCTTAATTAACTTACAGTCTAATTGAAGAGACAAAAAACATGATTAAAGAAAAGTTAATAGATGCCAGAAGGGTATGTTGTAATTATTTGCCACATTAATGGGGCTTTGAGTTCTTCTGGCAAAAACTACTATGGGCTGTAGTGGACTGAGCCAGCTTCCTGCAGGGATTCTGGGGCTGAAACTAGAAGAATGGCTATTGATCTTTTATGACCCTGAATAGCATTGCTTTGTACCAAATTACATACCTGCTTTTTGAGATTTGAATACTGATTTCAAGTCATCATTCATGTGGAGTCACTACTGCTTAGTGAGATTGCATTTGTCTGACACTCTTAGGATCTACTCTGTTCCCAGCCAGTATTTTGCTGCTGCTTAGTTTTTATGTCATTAGTCTGATCCTGAATTTGCTGCTATAAAACAAGCTTCGTAAATATTTGGACCCCCCCCCCTTAATAAACTGTTTGATTTTCAAGGCTGATTGGAAAAGAGATGATTAAGAATCATTAAGAATGATTTGATTAAACAAACCATCATAAGGCGCCGATAATATGAATAGGACTCCACTTGGGTCCTGTGTAAATAAGTAATCATACTTGCCCTCAGAAAGCTTCGAACTGTCTACTGGGAAGTTTAAAATTCAGTGAGATTGGTGCACTGCTGTCCTTGAACATCGAGTAATTAAGATTCTCATTTTTATCTCATGGGGGATGATTTTTGCCTCAGTGGTTTCAAGAAAGTTACTCTAACTCTGAACAGGCTGAGAAAATCATTTTGCTGGGTAATGGGTCCAAGACAGGGAGAAACTTAACTTTTCAGTGGCCAAAATAGTTTATTTTTTATTATTTTCTTTCAGAGTTCTACTTGTACACATTTCTTTGTTTTTTACTTGACGTAGTCCTACAGGTTCCTCTTTTACAGTTCTTTACATTTTCTGTCATTTTCATCACAGGTGTACCTACCCCAGTTTTGACAATCCTGTAAGACCTCTTCATTCAGTGCTGCTGCCTTCCCATTCTTTTTGCCTTAATTTACTCATATCCTTCTGATAATTCCTCACTTTTAGAATGAGTTGTTTTTTCTTCCCTTGGTCTTTTTGTGTTTTGCTCTGTAACCTGTTCTCATTCTTTATCTTCCCACCTGCTTTTGGAAAGAGCTGTGTTAGTTGGCAACATATCTGCCACATTAAATGAACATTTTAGTCTCTGGTGCCCAGGATGCATCCCGTTTCTGTAGCTGTACAGTCAATCAGTTAATATACAAAATACAGTATTATGATTATACTTATTAACATTTGGAGCCATTTAGTGTTGTTCCTGACAGCTATAGGTGTGGTAACAGCATTTCTGGCTTCCTCCATTGTTGGCTTTGTAAACATGGTAAATGCCAACAGAAACGAGTCACATGTTTAAATTTTAGCAGACTGGAATATTTGTGGTAAATGCAGTTGTGCCCTAGTATCTCTGCCATTCCTTGTAGCTGTCCAAACCAGAGGTTCTGCTTCCTAAAAGTAGAGAAATCAAGGACTCCAACCATAACACGCTTTTGGTTTTTGCTCCTAAGGAGGTCTGGGACTACAGACTCATAACGTAGCGAAATATCATGATTTTGTTTGAAAACTATGAGCTATAGCCTCAAGTTGTGAGTAGTACCATCTAGGTTACCCTCAGACAACTTTCTTCTGCCTACTCAATTTTAAAATGAAAACAATATATTCACCCACACTTGAGGAAAATTTGAAAAAGGTCAGTGAAACTGTAAAAATTATTTGGCTCTACAACTGGTTTTAGATTTGCATTTGTAAATTTTTTGCATTTAGACTTTGTAAATTTCTTGTCTCCCCTTTATATCTTCATGTTTTGTCCTCTTTTCAAATCATTAAGTCACCTGCCTATACGAACTTGATTCTCATCTCTGTGAGAAGCAAAATCAAAGAAAAAGGAAGGCCCAATTCATAGTACTTATCATTAGGCCTTATTTTTGCTTAATTCATTTGATTTCTTTTTATTCCTGATTTAGTGGGCTGGTGTAAATTTTTACGACCAATTGACATGCATAGTTCATGAAGTGTTAGGATTAACTTGTGATAAATAGGAGGTGGGGAGCAGTAATATTCATGGATTCCCCATCCTGCCTGGGGAGGTCATAAAATACACTGCAGTCAAGGTCAACAATCATCACTCCCAAGAAATCTCTACACCTGAAAGACTGATAAAATTTACATTTGATGAATGCACATTTAGGCCACTGCAAAATACATATGCATGAATTACACTTATTTACTAACCTCTCCATTGCTTGTACGTCTTGAAGGAAGGCTTGTCTCAGGTTATGAAACATCTCTCTAAAGCCCTTGTAAGTAGGGTGAGGCTATTTGCATTTCCAGAATTTTAGGACTAAAGAGTCATAGAGGAGATTTTGTTTAAAGCCTATAAATTCCAAAGTGATACTATGTCTAAGTATTCATCAAACCTGACCTAGATTAGTCTGAAGTGTCCAGATGATAAAGTCTATGTGTGATACCCAGAGCTCTAGGCTACTCAAGGGTGAGTACTCAGGGTGTTAAATTTATAAGCCGGCCTAGTGAAAATCTTTCAGAGAAAATAGCAGTAGAAAATGTTCAAAAGGCCAAAGATTCTGTATTTAAGAGTGAAACTTAGAAAATGTTGGTCTAATAACTTTTGCTGCGATTTACACGTGAATAGCTGAAGCAAATTTTAAAATGTTTTGTATGCAGATGCCAGATATTTTATACCAATGCTAATCAAATTATTTGTGATAAAGGACTGATTCCCACCACCTCATCCCCAACCCAACACTGACCAATACTCTTTATCTATATGTTCTGTGAGATGAGACCACTGATCACATATTTGGAAGTCACAGCCATGTAAAAATGCCATCAAACATCTTCTCAGTTCTTATTCTCTATTTCTGTACTTATTACATCTGTGGCCTGGTCTGATTTTCAGATTATGCTTTAAATAGCATTGCTCTGAACTATAGCAAAGGAAAAAGAAATGAGATCAGTAGAAGTAAACTAATGTAACAATAGATATGGTAAATTGAACTCTGAGACTAGTTACATGTTATTAAGTAAAATCAAAGATTATTCTTTGATTTATTTTAATCCTTGATAGTGTACTGAGCACTCTGAAGATCGGGGGTTAAGGCAGTCCATTATTTTTTGCTATTTTTATATTCTGTAGTTAGTAGACAAGGTAGAAGTGCAGTATCATTTCACCCAAAGTGAATGAATTCAACCTTTCCCAGAGTGATGTATCTGAGATGTATTTGTTCTATATTTCAGTGAAATGGTTTATCAAATTTCATGGTTGTTTTTTATTAAAATCTGTGTATACATACACTCAGACATTAGCCAAAGCAATAATAGCTGAACCATAAAACCGCCTCACTAAGGATTCATAAATATGACCTCTCCCACCCAATCATTTTCAAATCATGTTTATCCCTTTAGCAGCTTCCAAGATGATGTTTTTCAACTCCCTTTACACCCTAAAAATTTGCTTGGATGAGTGAAATCAGTTGTAGTCCTCTTAGCCAGAACATGGTGCCACACCCTTGGCAGGTAGGCAATGTTGTCTTCATGTGTTTGCAGAATTTCTGAGTATTACCACTTTGTCCTCCAGAGAGCACTCCGTCCTCCGCCATCAGCTTACAGTGCAGTAATGCCACAGACACATCTAGCTCTGCAGGGGAAAGGACAGTGTCGGGGCTCCCCCCAACTCTGTGCTTGCAGAATTCCTGCAAAAATGATGGGGTGAGGCTGGTGGTGAGATGGAAGTGTGGACACAGAGCTTGTTCTTTCTCCTGCACTTTTTCCCTCAAAAAAAAAAAAGAAAGGTAAATTTAAATAGATCACTTTAAGTTACAGTCTCTGGATCTTTTCCAAAGAAAGTCAACACCACTGCAGTGGCCCCAAAACTATCCTATTCCTCCACCCCTGTGGGAGTGTCCAGATCTCCAAGATTAGATGAGCCCAAGAATAGTCTTACCCCACCCAGCCATTCTATCAGCAGCCATCTGTGGCTTGAGAATCAGCTCCCATTCTGAGCCTTATGGTGTCCTTAAAGGCCTCAGAGAACACTTGTGGATTTGGTCACATAAACTGAGAATGCCAGGCTCACTCACTGAGGTGCAAGAGCATTCCAAAGTTTCCAGTGCCCTTCACTCCTGAAAGGGCACTGGCCCATTTCTAGTGGTCCTCCTGAAAGACTTCCTGATTCCCAGGAGGAGCTGTAACTCCTCCCAAAAACTAGAGGCTCAGCCTCTTGGTTCCCATAACACCTTGGTTACAGGATAAACACTAGCAGTGTGGAGATTACTACCCCACATTAATTGGTCAATCCTCTTGTTTGTATGATTAATTCCCACAACCCCCACCTTATTCCATTAAACACAGCACGTCTTTAATAAATCTTTGTTGAACAGTGAATGACTGATCAGAATGATAAGCCTTGTGTGAAGTATTGTTGCCCTTTAAAACAGAAAAACAAAAAACTCCTCTATTAAACAGTTCAAATAATTGTTAACTGTTTTGAAGAACTCATAGTTCTATATGATTGTGGTCAGTGTTACAATTCTAATCAATGATTTACTTCAGGAAGTTTATCAACTGTAAGTTTGGCAACTCGAATATCCAGTGTTTACATATACATATTAATAAAATGAATGCATTTTTAAAAGCTTCTAAATAAGGAGAAATGATAGTCTCCCAGATACTTTCTCATGAAAAACTTTTGACCTGAAGTAGCAATATGTGTCACCTGTAAATGTATCCAAATTCATTTCATTATCAGTATCCATCCAAAGCACATTTAATACTTGCACAACCACCCCTACTATAAGTTAGTCGAATGAGCAGATTACTCAGTCCTCATAGCATGGAATATTTAAGAAAAGTATTTAAAAATTAAAGTGTACCAAAGACTCTATTCTTATTGCTTAGGACTTGTCTCTTGTTCCCTGAGTCTCAATTATTAAAATGACCAGAGTGGCACTATGAATTTGCTACACAAACACCCAGCAGAACTCAGGAACCTTTCTCTGTCCTTTCTTCCTCTTTTTAAATTGGAAGGCATTGCTCATGAACTGTAGTACTTTGATTTGTTCCCTTGACAGTAGAAAGACAGCATGGTTATTTCTTCCCCAATAAATCAAGTGCCATTGTCAGATATAACTACTGGGAAAAAGAAATCCACTGTGAATTTCTAACTTCTAGACATAGCCCATTTGTTTACATAATCTCCTTTATGTTTCCCTTAGGTATTTTCACCCTCAAACGTGGAGGTATGTAGGTCTTCATCAACGTCTTAAAGTTTTCCCATATTTTTAAGAAAGGTAGTCACTCATCCCCAGTCAGAGATAAAATGGCAGAATTCCTTGCAATCTGGATCTTTTAACATGTCCAATTCTTCAGCAACTTCTGTTTCTTTAAGATCCTATTTAATGAAAAGGTTTGATGAGGTTTGCACAATATTTTTTCCTCTCTAAATAATGGGCTTCAGAAGGAAGAACTAGACAGCAACTGAAGTTTCGGCTCCCTTCTCTGCACTTTAAAGGTGCAAGAGCCATGTAGTCTCTGAGACCAATAGGAGAAAAACAGCATCGTTGGTATAAGGGTGGGCTGCCTTCTTCCTGTCTCAGCTGAGCGTAGTTGAGTAAATGATGTGTCTTTAGTGTATCAAGGCAGACAGAATATATTCAACTTAGAGCAGCCACTGCAGTGAAAAGAGATGATTTTCTTTTTATAATGATGAAAAATTTTTATAAGACTGTTTTTCCTTTCTAATATGCATGTCTATCATACATACATGTGTATGTATTTGTGAGTTTCAAATAGATACAATGTAGCATTATTGCTTATCATCTTGTGGTAATTTCTCAAGTCAGCCTATAAGGAAAAAAATCATAAAGCCTGAAAATTCCCTTTGAAAGTGTTTTAGGATTTTAATGCAATAGTTTTGTATCTAATAGTGGAGCATTTTCCTGTCTCTTCCATTTTGCAGAAGATGCAGTAGTTGATTGGCATTCAAGAGTCAAATTGAATAAGAAATACTCAACTTTAATTAAGATTAGAAGCACACATTGGGGTAGAGATGCTCACACCATGAGAAGCCCTGAAGGGTTAAGACTGGTTGAGGAGGACCCAGGTCTTCCTTCTGTAGGACATAATAAATGCATCAAGGGAATGGTTGTCAGGGACTGTTTCAGTTCTTTCTTAAGTTGAACATATTTGTTATACAACCCCATTCTGACTCATTAGTGGAATACCCAAGAAGCAATTCTTTCAAATGGACTAAATACTTTTAATTGCTTTTTAAATTTAGTTTAAAATTTTCAAACTAAGTCTACATAGAAATCACAGAAGAACCAATAGCTAAACATACATAAACTTTATATAATAGTACACTTTCATGAACGACATAGGATATGAATCTTTTAAGCTATGCACTAAATTATGTCCCCTCAAAATCCATATGCTGAAGCCCTAACCTGTAATGTGACTTTATTTTAGGAGGTAATTAATGTTAAAGGGGGTCATAAGGGTGAGGTCTCCTAATCCAATGAAATAGGTGGCCTTTTAGGAAGAGGAAGAGAGACCTCGCCACTTCCTACACCCCTGCAAGGGTACAGCAAGAAGGCAGCCATTTGGAAGCCAGGAAGAAAGCCTTCACTAGAAACTAACCACGGTGGTACCTTGATTTTTGGACTTTTCTAGCCTCCAGAGCTGTGAGAAGTAAATTTCTGTTGTTTCAGTCACCAAGTCACTGTGGTGTTTTGTCATGGCGGCTCAAACAAACTCAGCGACTGACAGTCTTGACAATGGAGAAGCGCTCAGGTCTCCGTCCTCTTGCAGTCAGTGAGATGTGTTTCGTTTCCACCACTCCTTGGTGCCATTTAAAGGATGTGGTGCTTCCCTAGCACTGAGCTGAATTTGCTCTAGTGAATAAACTTCTCAGGATTCTTTTTTCACTCCCTCTCTGATATTTATATTTTATGAATTTTGAACATGAATATTTATTTGAAATTAATGTTTAAGTACTTGGTTTTAACATGTTTCCATGATTATTTCAAGTGATGTTAAGGAAAAACAAAATACAAAACTTCAGGCCTCTTTTTTTAATTGGGTTTGGTAAGGACATGATTCAAGCAAAAATGATTTTATAGTCCTATCTAAATGCCTACTTAAAAAAATCGTTGAAAGGCTGAAATTATCCACCTTCCAAGGCAAATTTGAAGAATTGCACATAAAAATGAAAAGCTTGAGTAAGTAACTAAGTCCGGTGCCCTGTGCACCCAGCAGCACTGAGTGAATTCTCGGCTTGGCAATGACGACTTTCACATCTCCCCTCAACTTTCCACCTCACTTTGGTGAAATGTCTAAATGCTTTACATCTTCAGGAATATTCTAGTTGTAGAGAGTACCTAAACCTGTCTCAAGTGTAGAATTTCTTGATCTTGTTTTATTGAAAATGATGACACCTTCCTAGAAGTACTTTGTAATTCAAGGGAACTAACACAGGGCCTTGTTCATAGAAAATGCCCAGAGAAGGTTGTTTCTTAAAGGATTAAATAAACAGACATTTTAAAATTCATTTTATTTTGAATTTTTGGTGTTTTAACACATTTCAGATCACTGCCCTATACCCTTTGCCCAATTTCCTACAGGTTATCTGTCTGTTTACCTACTTCATTTAGAAAGAACATCTAGAAAGGGGGATTTTTTTACATTTGTTTCTTCCCTCATCAACATTTCTTAATTTTACTACATTTAAAAAATTAAAGGAGGGGTTATTCAAAATGAGTTTCAGAAAGTGTTGATATTATGTAGGTTTGCAAGTTATTTTGTAGGTTTGCCTGAAAATAATTTTCAGGCAGAGGAATTCTGCATTAGCACTTAATGTGGGACCTATTTGCCTGTTATTTGGTTCCCTTTTAAGATTCATGGTTATATTCATTTTCTTTCAGTTCTTTATTCTGTGGTTATTGGGTTGGATGGTTTTGGTTCTGTTCAACAATGGATGCTTTGAGTTAAGAACTTCAATGCATAATTATTCAATGAAATCATAATGAAGTGATGAGATGACAAAAAGCCAACTTATTTTCAGGAACTAAAAATAATGCTAAAATATAAGCATTAATCCTTGCTTGAATATTCCAGCATCTGACTTTTTCCTGATCATTTTACATATTTATATAAAGTGTAATTTAAGATTATAAATTTTTGAAATATTACTTGCTATTCAACTTTAAATATCATTTCCTTTCTAAGTACTAAATTTGATATTTTAATGAAATCTTAAACTGCTGAATTCTTTGCATTAAATAAGGGATTGATAGCAATCCACTTAAAAATAATATCACTCCTTTGTCACTTTATTGATATTTTACAATAGCACTTAATCGTAATAAAAATTTTACATGGTTACACTGATTTTCATGCTGTTGGGTTTACTCTGATAGTGAGTTAGCTTATATGTAATAATTTTTCTTTATGATATAATATATTCACTAAAACATTCTTGGTAGTTGGAAATGATGCTCATTTTACTTGTGTGGTTTAGAAAATGTGCCTCAGTCTTTCTTTAGTGAGAATAGTCATTGTAACTTAGTGTTAGGAAGGTCAGTAATTTTGGAGGGAACTTCTGTCTTATTTCGTCTTTTCAGGAAGTGATAGGAAAAGGGTTGAATATTTGCAGTGGGCCAGTGCTATTAAAAAGCAGAGACATTACTTTGTCAACAAAGGTCCGTCTAGTCAAGGCTATGGTTTTTCCAGTAGTCATGTATGGATGTGAGAGTTGGACTATAAAGAAAGCTGAGTGCTGAAGAATTGATGCTTTTGAACTGTGGTGTTGGAGAAGACTGTTGAGAGTCCCTTGGACTGCAAGGAGAAACAACCACTCCATCTTAAAGGAGATCAGTCCTGGGTGTTCACTGGAAGGACTAGTGTTGAGGCTAAAACTCCAATACTTCGGCCACCTGATGCAAAGAGCTGACTCATTTGAAAAGACTCTGATGTTGGGAAAGATTGAGGGCAGGAAGACAAGGGGACGACAGAGGATGAGATGGTTAGATGACTCAGTGGACATGAGTATGCTAAATTCCAGGAGTTGGTGATGGACAGGGAGGCCTGGCGTGCTGTGGTTCATGGGGTCGCAAAGAGTTGGACAC
Source organism: Cervus canadensis (assembly GCF_019320065.1). Lineage (NCBI taxonomy): Eukaryota > Metazoa > Chordata > Mammalia > Artiodactyla > Cervidae > Cervus > Cervus canadensis. The sequence goes on from NC_057401.1 coordinate 23,973,767, forward strand.
GACTGAGCGACTGAATTGAACTGAGTGTTTTTAAAACTATGGAGGCCTAGTATACTTTCTTATATACATCTAAATAGAAGTTTAAATAAAACTCACTTAGAAGGAGAGTCACTGAGTTTCAAGTGTATGTCATTTGGTGACTTGAAGGTTTCTATGTTTATGAGTTCAAGTTGTTTCTTTATTTATGGCATTTGGACAGTGAATTACTAATACATACAGTGAATGCAGCCATAGTACTGTCTGGCTTCTTAAGTATTTTAATCTTTACTGTTAGTCACATCACACTGTGGAGTAAGCACTATTCAAAGCAAAAGCTTTTCTGAGTATTTTTCATTAATTGTGATACATCTGATGCTTAGGGGGAAATTGGATTCAGTATCAAGAGAAAAACTCAACAATTTGGTCATTAGGAATAACTCACTGTTTGCCTTTTCTTTTTTTGACATATTAACCTTAAGATGGCATCATACATAATGGACAAATAAAATTAAATTCAAGGGAATCTTATGCGTGCAGTCAGTCCCTTTAAATACTACAAATTCTGTTGTTTTAAAGAATTAATTCAGAGCTTATTGAGATTCATTGTAATCAAATTAGCATAATTCAAGAAGACACTGTCATCTTGTGTTTTTCTTCTAATGCTTTATTATTACATGTTTTGAAAGGGATGGTTTCTTAGATTCCAGAATATGCCAAAATGGGCACAAATGTAAAATGTCTTTTGAAATGCAATTAAAAATCTAAGGTCAGAATTGACCCCTCTACTCAGCCCTCTGCCACCTTACTTTGGGGTAAAAACCTCCTATCGTTCCCAAGTAACAAAAGATAGCACACCTGGATTGAGGTTTACACTTTAAAACAGAATGTTGGAAAAAAGTCTGAAGCTATTTATCCATTATCAGGGCTCACTGTCTTATCAGTTTTTTTTTTTACAGACCCAAGACATTACTGGAACATTTAATGAAAATGTTCAGACTTTTTTTCCCTTGAAACAGTGAGTTTTCCCCAGTGATGTCTGATACAGAACACTAAATTCCTTCATATAAATACTTTATGCTTTGTTGTTTGGAAGGCAGGTATCTCTGTTGTGAATTCATTACATTTACTCAGTTTCTGAGTTCATTTTTCTAAGGAACGTTTCCATGGAGTGGACGGTCACCACTCCAGTCTGTCTTCTGGGACTAACCCTTGAAAAGCTTGATGAACTGTCCAACAGGATGAATTTCTATTTTGGCATTTTAAGTCGCTTCTTTGATTTCAAGTTTTCTGTGTTATTTCCAAGATATTCTACCACGTTTTTTGAGAAATCTGTATGCAGGTCAAGAAGCAACAGTTAGAACTGGACATGAAACAACGGGCTGGTTCCAAAACAGGAAAGGAGAACGTCAAGGCTGTATATTGTCACCTTGATTATTTAACTTATATGCAGAGTACAGCATGCGAAATGCTGGCCTGGATGAAGCACAAGCTGGAATCAAGATTGCCGGGAGAAATATCAATAACCTCAGATATGCAGGTGATACCACCCTTATGGCAGAAAGTGAAGAGGAACTAAAGAGCCTCTTGATGAAAGTGAAAGAAGAGAGTGAAAAAGTTGGCTTAAAACTCAGTATTCAAAAAACTAAGAACATGGCATCTTGTCCCATCACTTCATGGCAAATAGATGGGGAAACAATGGAAACAGTGAGAGACTTTATTTTCTCAGGCTCCAAAATCACTGCAGATGGTGACTGCAGCAATGAAATTAAAAGACGCTTGCTCCTTGGAAGAAGTGCTATGACAACCCTAGACCACATATTAAAAAGTAGAGACATTCCTGTACCAACAAAGGTCCATCTAGTCAAATCTATGGTTGTTCCAGTGGTCTTAAATGGATGTGAAAGTTGGACTATAAAGAAAACTGAGCACCAGAGAATCGATGCTTTTGAACTGTGGTGTTGGAGAAAACTCTTGAGAGTCCCTTGGACTGCAAGGAGATCCAATCAGTCCATCCTGAAGGAAATCAGTCTTGAATATTCTTTGGAAGGATTGATGCTGAAGCTCTAATAATTTGGCCACTTGATGTGAAGCACTGACTAATTGGAAAAGACCCTGATGCTGGGAAAGATTGAAGGCAGGAGGAGAATGATGGCAGAGGATGAGATGGTTGAATGGCATCACTGACTCAATGGACATGAGTTTGAGCAAGCTCCAGGAGTTGGTGATAGACAAGGAAGTCTGCCGTGCTGCAGTCCATGGGGTTGCAAAGAGTTGGACGTGACTAAGTGATTGAACTGACTGAATGGTTGGCTAGTAGTCCAGTGGATGACTTCTTCATGAGCAGAGGAACCCTTTTAACGAATAACAGTGATGTCTGCCTCCATGGATATTTTATGCACAGTCTGGAGGATTTACAAAAGACCACTCTTACCCAATTAACACTATGAACATTATGAGTTTACTCAATTTCATCTTTTGAGTGTTGCTGTTATGTGTCAATATCTCTAAGATCCATTAGAACTTAGCACCTTTTAACAAAGTTGTCGACTAAAAATGGAATGCATAGACCTTGGGAACATGATTTTTATAAGATTCTTTTTTTAATTGTGGTTTAATTCTATGGTGAGGGTCACCTTCTCAAAGATAATTTACATGTATTCTTTGTCACTGTTTCAGTTTATCACAAAGGCTTTCATTTTGATATATATCAATTATGTGCATTAAAGGAAATATCAACAACTTCAGATATGCAGATGATACCATTCTAATGGCAAAAAGTGAAGAGGAATTAAAAAGACTCTTGATGAAGGTGAAAGAGGAGAGTGAAAAAGCTGGCTTAAAACTCAACATTCAAAAAACTAAGATCATGGCATCCGACCCTATTACTTCATGGCAAATAGATGGGAAAAAGTGAAAGCAGTGACAGATTTTCTTTTCTTGGGCTCCAAAAGCACTGCAGATGATGACTGCAGCCGTGAAATTAAAAGATGCTTGTTCCTTGGATGGAAAGCTATGACAGAACTAGACAGTGTATTCCCTGATAACTCAGTTGGTAAAGAATCTGCCTGCAATGCAGGAGATCCCTGGTTCAATTCCTGGGTAAGGAAGATCTGCTGGAGAAGGGATACACTGCCCACTACAGTATTCTTGGGCTTCCCTTATGGCTCAAGTGGTAAAGAATTTGCCTGCAGTGTGGGAGACTTGGGTTTGGTTCCTTGGGTTGGAAAGATTCCCTGGAGAAAGGAAAGGCTACCCACTCCAGTATTCTGGCCTAGAGAATTCCATGGGCTGTGTATAGTCCATGAGGTGGCAAAGAGTTGGACGCGATTGAGCAACCTTCTCTTTCAGACAGTGTATTAAAAAGAGAGACATCACTTTGCCAACAGAGATCTAGATAGTTAAAGCTGTGGTGTATCCTGTAGTCATGTATGGATGTGAGAGTTGGACCATAAATAAGTCTGAGTTTCTTCAGCTGTAGCTTTAGGCTGAGAAGAAGAATTGATGCTTTCGAAATTGTGGTGCTGGAGAAGACTCTTGAGAGTCCCTTGTACAGCAAGGGGATCAAGCCAGTCAATCCTAAAGGAAATCAACTCTGAATACTCTTTGGAAGGACTGATCCTGAAGCTGAAGCTCCAATACTTTGGCTACCTGATGTGAAAAGCCAACTCATTGGAAAGGACTCTGATGCTGGGAAAGATTGAAGGCCAAAGGAGAAGCGGGTGACTGAGGATGAGATGGTTGGATGACACCACCGACTCAATGGACATGAATTTGAGCAAAGTCCAAGAAATAGGGGAAGCCTGGAATGCTGCAGTCCACAGGGTCGCAAAGAGTTAGACATGACTTAGTGACCGAACAACAACAGCAAATGGATTAGTAACTATTTCATCAGAAATATCACCCTGATTTCTTGATTTGCTTTTGAGTATTAGTCAGGAACTATGTAAGTTATTTGTTTAATCCTTATACCAACCTGTGGTGTGTGTGTGTAAATAATACACAACTCATACATATATTCTTATGCAGATATGTAATTTATTATGGATGGATATCAGAAAGTTAATATATTGAAAGACAAACTACAGAATCGGTGTACAAACCCAGACTGCTTGATTCCAGATCTTGAGACTATTCTTTCGTAGTCCATAAACTTCATTTTACTATATTTTATAGGGTACTCAGGTTTTTAGCCTGACATTAAGTATATCTAGTATAATTTAGATACAAGGTTAAATATAATCATGACTTTTAGGTTCCTCATAAAATATAGTTTATTTATAAGTAAATATATATTATTCACCCAAACTATCTTGCTCTGATTTCTATTTGTTTTCTCATTTGGGCTATTTTATGACTAAAATCTTAAATGCCCAGTATAGAAGAATTAAGAAAAAGTAGTATTCGTTAAAATCTCATGTAATTCCATATGAGAAAGCTTTATGTCTACCTGAGGGAGAACGTATGCCATCCAACCTTCTCAGCCTCTGTCACCCCCTTCTCCCCCTGCCCTCAGTCTTTCCCAGCATCAGGGTTTTTTCCCAGTGAGTCGACTCTTCACATCAGGTGGCCAAATTATTGGAGCTTCAGCGTCAGCATCAGTCCTTCCAATGTTCAGGGTTTTGGTTTCCTTTAGGATTGACTGGTTTGATCTTGCTGTACAAGGGACTCTCCAGAGCCTTCTCCAGTGCCACAATTTGAAAGCATCAATTCTTCAGTGCTCAGCCTTCTTTATGGTCCAACTGTCACATCTGTACATTACTACTAGAAAAAATCATAGCTTTGACTTTCTAGATATCTGTCGGCAAAGCTTTTTAATACGCTAAGTTTGTCATAACTTTCCATCCAAGGAGCAAGCATCTTTTAATTTCATGGCTGCAGTTATCTGCAGTGATTTTGGAGCCCAAGAAAATTAAATCTGTCACTGTTTCCACTTTTTTCCCATTCATTTGTTTTGACATGATGGGACCGGATGCCATGATCTTAGTTTTTTGAATGTTGAGTTTTAAGCCAGGTGTTTCACTCTCTTCTTTCACTTTCATCAAGAGGCTCTTTAGTTCCTCTTCACTTTCTGCCATTAGAGTGATACCATCTGCATATCTGAGGTTGTTGATATTTCTCACGGCAATCTTGATTTCAGCTTGTGATTCATCCATCCCAGCATTTCGCATGATGTACTTTGCATAGAAGTTCAGTAAGTGGAGTGACAATATAAAATAAAAATTCTTTTTACCTTTTATCTAATTATACATAACTTTTCGTTCAGCATTATTGTACCAGGTATACTTTTAAAATAAAGCTGTGCAGTCAAATAGAGAAGATCAAAATTAAGAAAGCAATGGATTTACTCTGAACCTCTAATATCATTTAATTAAAATCCCTTTGAATTGGTGAAAACTGACAGCTCTGAAAACTTTCTTGTGCTTTTCTTAACAACATAGCAATTTGTCTTTTATCCATCAAGTTGAAGAAAGATATTTGAACTCACTAAATTTTAATACTCTTACGCATCAAACTTTACAAAAGCAGAAAAGCAGGTACAAATTAGAAGGTTCACAAAACGTCTTTTCTTATTTGAATCCATTTTTATTCTTTTCCTCTCTTCTCAGTTGTTTTTAAGCTTTATCTTGAATTTACAGCATTTTATATTAGCAACTTTTGGTTTATGAGCTGTATTATTCCCAGTCCATCACCTTCAGGAGGCGGAGAAGAATAATAATGATCTTAGCTAACATTTTTGAATATTTATTAAGGGTTAGGCAGTGAATCCTCACCACCACACAGTGAGGTGCAGACACCATCCTCCTCATTGTGTGGATCAGGCTCAGGTTGTCAGCAGTGGACCTAGTGTTCGCATACCAAGCTATATTATTTAGAGACATAAGATTTTTCCCCAAAACCACTTAAGAACCTAATGATGCAGATCTGGCATACAGTAAAAATTCTAATCAACAGTAAAATTGCCAACCTAGTGAGCTAGAGAAGCGGCTGACAACGGTGTGTGAATATTCATTCTATCATCCCATGAATAAAATAGTTCCACTCTGGTTTTTCTCTGCTGCCAGCACAAATGAGACTGGAAGGCAACACCTGGGATGATGAGGCCCCACCCAGTCTCCCCCAATACATCTTGGCATTCCTGCTGACGCTGTTGAGAAGCCTGGAATGTTCAGAGAACTAGCAAGCGGCACAGCAGTGCTGTGCTTACCGGTACTGCTGCATTCCCACCTGCCTGATACACATTTCACTTGTATAGTTTCTTGTTACTGCTAGTTTGAGCCACCTTCATGTCTCTTGGCTTTTCTTTTAATCAAGGGGACTGAAAGTAGGAAAACATTTCTTTAGGGTTTAAATGATGTCAGTAACTGGCAGTAGGAAAAAGGAAAATTTAATCTGAGATGATCACAGAGTCATTGGTCTTTTCCTTTTTATAAGTAGACGCCATCAGACGTTTTCCATTTGCTTTACCCAGATTGTTACATTGTTTACCACTCCAAGTAGGGGCCAGCCATATTTTTATATGAAAGCATTTTTCAACCAACTTCTAAAGTGAAACATTAACACTCTTACTTGAGCTTTGGATTTTAGTATATCCCTTAAAACATGAGTTTGCTTCAGAGCTTGAATCCTCTTGTATATGTGGTGAGAAGTTCAAAGTTACTCCTTATTTATACAGACTTTGGCAGTTGGGGCAGTGTATTTTGTCACCTGTTTGCTGTCTTATGAAGAGCTGGAAAGTTTATGAAGAAATAGAAAATATGACTTTGAGCTTTTGACATTTTAAAATAAATGTACATATTGTTAGTGACAGATTGCTAAACTTGGCTTTAGACACTTAGCTATGTTTCTTGCCAAAAGTAATCCAGATGTGCATAATTTACCCGGCTGCCATATGTGCACTGACATGTCTTTCTATAATCAACTGTCTGTTCAGTATGGTTACAGTTAAATGTTCTTTTTTATCAACGGTCTTTGGAAATAGCACTGACTTGATAACTTATTTTAAATTTAACAACTTTTCAAAAAGTAATGCACACCCAGTTTGGCTTTAAACCTCAGTGACCAGACATGTTGAGTATCTGGAAAAGACATTGGCAATCCAAATTCTCTGGGGCCCTATGTATTTCAAGAGGAAAATCTAGGATACCAATTTCAGTGGGTGATTCTGCTTTGCTGAGTTTCTTAAAAGGGTGGAATGGAAGGTACATGTACCAAATTAAATATTGTCGAAACAACAAATGAGTAACATTTCTGATAAAGTGGTTTGTTTTGGAAAGGAAGTGGGAAAAGGAAATCGTGATGCAGGATGAAATAAATATGCAGAAAGAGTACATTGCATTTCTTTTACTAACTCATTGTCTTCTGTGTTACGTGGGGGCCAGATTTGGGACTTTCACATGGGTCATGGAGCTGTACTGATTTCAAGCCATATCTTTTTGTTGAAGAAAGGCATTATTTTCTCAAGGAATTTTAGAAAATGTATATATGATAGGAAATACTACTACTTTTCCAGTGGCATTTTCAGATTGATATTTAAATGTCAACGTGGAGAAATTTAAACCGTGTAACAGTCGCATTCCTTAATAATTGTACTATTGCTGAGAGATAGTTACCTTGAAACTATGTCCTTGTTATTTGTATTCTGTAACACTGAGCCACCATTAAGTCTAGACAGGGATGTTGTCAACCATGTGTGTCCTTGTTTGTGTTTGTCCACAGCTGCAATTAGGTTTTTCACACTGTCCCCATCTGTGGAGGCTGTTTGTGCAGTGACCTTGGCCAGTTCAAAATCTGTTCAACCAAGCCCATGAGTAGAGAGAACTAAGAGGACAGATGGCAGGACCGATGATGGGGAACTGTTTTGTTAGTGATTGTGACTGATAGTAGCCAAACTATCCCATCCACAGTATGATTTAAAAAGATGTATCCTGAATCCTTTACAGTAAAATAAAAACTGACTTAGTGTCAGGGCAGATGTCCCAACAAAAATAAGACTGAGATACACTGGCAGTCTGGGAGGGGGAATCTAGTATTTTTGTTGCCTGTGTGTAGCTCCTATTTTCTTATCAGGTATCACTTTCCCCAATGTGATCTAGCAAGAAGATCTGAACACCAGGACACCAAAAAAAAAAGAGAGAAACCTATAGGAATTTCAGGTTTCCACTTGACTGCTGCAGCTTCTGTTGGGCTTTCTAAACAAGAGCCGGCTTTTGGGGAAAAAAGCCAATCTGATTTAGACTATAACTGTTATTTACCCTTCCTGAGCTCATTTGCTAAATTTGCAATCTTTTGTGAATGATTTGTAGCTCTTCTTTACACATGTAAGATGTTCAAGTTATATTATCTACAAACTGGCAGTCATTTTTTATGATTAAAAAGACTTATTTATTGGTATATCTAAAGATATAGCAGACATACCCATATATAAAATCATACAGTTATAGGTTAGAGGAAAAACTGTTATTGCTATCATGGTCATTATTAGTCACCACCATCTATATTTGTCTGGCTTTTCCTCATTAATTTTGAGCTAATAAAAGTTTCCAAATGTAATAAATTCATCCAAATAATTTTATTACTTTCAGTAATTTTTAAAATATTACGTTATTCCAAAGAGGCTCATGATTCTTTAAGAAATTATGTTAATATACCATTTAAAAATAACAGTGATGACAGCAACAATAGAATTACAGCAAACACTTATTAAGCAGATATATTGTGCTGGGTACTGTTCTAACCACTTTACATGGATCACATTTAGTCTGCTAAAAACTGGAGCACCATTGCTGACTTGACTTTATAGATGAGGATACCAAAGTCATACAAGTAGGAAATGGTAGAGCTGAACTAAATACACAGAGAGTATGACTCAGGGACTCTTTTCTCTAATAATTCTGCTGTTTTGTCTCCTAACAATAGCAATATTATCATATCACTCTTACAAAGAGCCTGTCCAAGATGTCATTATAGTGAGATGGCATGATCCTGATAAACGTGTCCAGTTTTTTGTATTTGGGACATCACAAATAGAATAAATATGCCTCAGAATCTCTTGTCTGTTTTGTTTGGGTTAATGTTCCAGTCTGACAAATTTGTTGATTATTATAGGCTTCCCTTGGACTGCAAGGAGATCCAAACAGTCCATCCTAAAGGAGATCAGTCCTGGGTGTTCATTGGAAGGACTGATGTTGAAGATGAAACTCCAATACTTTGGCCACCTCATGCAAAGAGTTGACTCATTGGAAAAGACCTTGATGCTGGGAGGGATTGGGGGCAGGAGGAGAAGGGGATGACAGAGGATGAGATGGCTGGATGGCATCACCGACTCGATGGACATGAATTTGAGCAGACTCTGGGAGCTGGTGATGGACAGGGAGGCCTGGCGTGCTGTGATTCATGGGGTCGCAAATTGCTGGACACGACTAAGCGACTGAACTGACTTGACTGACTGAACTGATAGGCTTCCCTTATAGTTCAGTTGGTAAAGAATCTGCCTGCAATACAGGAGACCCCAGTTCTATTCCTGGGTCAGGAAGATCCACTGGAGAAGGGATAGGCTACCCATTCCAGTATTCTTGGGCTTCCCTTGTGGCTCAACTGGTAAAGAACCCATCTGCAATGTGGGAGGCCTGGGTTCGATCCCTGGGTTGGGAAGATCCCCTGGCAAAAGGAAAGGCTATCCACTCCAGTATTCTGGCCTTGAGTCAGTCAGACACGGCTGAATGACTTTCACCCTAGATTTGTCACCCTATAGGATTTATGTCACCTGGCTTACCTGTTGAAGTCACAGTATAGAACTGAGACCCCTTCCAGTGAGACCAGTAATGTATATTCATTCATTCTTCCAACAACTTACAAATTACAGATACAGAAACAGACAAAAGACACAATTCATCTCTGCAAGAAATTCACTTAGAATAGCTGAAATGGTCATCATTGATTTTCCATAAATATTGGATGAATTCACTTTCTAGAAACTATTTCTGAGGTGCCTGCTAATTGTCCTTATCAGTTTCTTAAATTTTATTTTTCTGTTTCTCAGAGTCAGTGGCACCTACTGATTGCACCTTACCTTGCTTCACATCTAAAACTTTTTGTTTTGTTTTAATTCCTATACTTCTCTTCCCACAGTCTACCTCTAGTCCCATTTTCTCTGTAGTTGGGCAAAACAGAAAGAAAACAGTTTGGAGTGAGAAATTCTCAGTTCAAATCTTAGCTTGCCCACTTTTTAACCATGTGACCATAGGCAGGTTTTCTGGCTCATCTTTTCCCTGTCCTCCAGGCAAAGTGTCCAGACATGGTTCTTGTCCTTGGAATGCTGACACTTAAGTGGAAGACATAGGTATACAAACAAATATATCAGCAAGTATAAGTATTATGGAAAATGGTATGTGCCTCATGTGATAAAAGCTTAGAGGTGGGTAATACGTTTTGATGAGTAAATGACTGTATGAGTTGAAACTTAAGAAAGGGAACTGAAACATATAAGACTTCTACAATATTGTAAAGTAATTAGCCTCCAACTAATAAAAATGGAAAATTTTTTAAAAAAATAAAATTTATTCCTGCAATAAAAAAATAAATAAAAGTAAAATATAGTAAAGTTGCAGGATATAAAATTAACACACAAATCCCTTGCATTCCTATACACTAATAATGAGAAAACAGAGAAATTAAGGAAACAATACCATTCACCATTGCAACAAAAAGAATAAAATACTTAGGAGTATATTTACCTAAAGAAACAAAAGACCTATACATAGAAAACTATAAAACACTGATGAAAGAAATCAAAGAGGACACAAACAGATGGAGAAACATACCATGTTCATGGATTGGAAGAATCAATATTGTCACAATGGCTATACTACCCAAAACAATTTATAGATTCAGTGCAATCCCTATCAAGCTACCAACAGTATTTTTCACAGAACTAGAACAAATAATTTCACAATTTGTATGGAAATACAAAAAACCTCGAATAGCCAAAGTAATCTTGAGAAAGAAGAATGGAACTGGAGGAATCAACCTGCCTGACTTCATACTATACTACAAAGCCACAGTCATCAAGACAGTATGGTACTGGCACAAAGACAGAAATATAAATCAATGGAGCAGAATAGAAAGCCCAGAGATAAATCCACCAACCTATGGACACCTTATCTTCGACAAAGGAGGCAAGAATATACAATGGAAAAAAGACAACCTCTTTTACAAGTGGTGCTGGGAAAACTGGTCAACCACTTGTAAAAGAATGAAACTAGAACACTTTCTAACACCATACACAAAAATAAACTCCAAATGGATTAAAGATCTAAATGTAAGACCAGAAACTATAAAACTCCTAGAGGAGAACATAGGCAAAACACTCTCCGACATAAATCACAGCAGGATCCTCTATGACCTACCTCCCAGAATTTTGGAAATAAAAGCAAAAATAAACAGATGGGACCTAATGAAACTTAAAAGCTTTTTCACAACAAAGGAAGCTATAAGCAAGGTGAAAAGACAGCCCTCAGAATGGGAGAAAATAATAGCAAACAAAGCAATAGACAAAGGATTAATCTCAAAAATATACAAGCAACTCCTGCAGCTCAATTCCAGAAAAATAAATGAGCCAATCAAAAAATGGGCCAAAGAACTAAACAGACACTTCTCCAAAGAAGACATACAGATGGCTAACAAACATGAAAAGATGTTCAACATCACTCATTATCAGAGAAATGCAAATCAAAACCACAGTGAGGTACCATTACACACCAGTCAGGATGGCTGCTATCCAAAAGTCTACAAGCAATAAATGCTGGAGAGGGTGTGGAGAAAAGGGAACCCTCTTACACTGTTGGTGGGAATGCAAACTAGTACAGCCGCTATGGAGAACAGTGTGGAGATTCCTTAAAAAACTGGAAATAGAACTGCCATATGACCCAGCAATCCCACTTCTGGGCATACACACCGAGGAAACCAGATCTGAAAGAGACACGTGCACCCCCAATGTTCATCGCAGCACTGGTTATAATAGCCAGGACATGGAAGCAACCTAGATGTCCATCAGCAGATGAATGGATAAGGAAGCTGTGGTACATATACACCATGGAATATTACTCAGCCATTAAAAAGAATTCATTTGAATCAATTCTAATGAGATGGATGAAACTGGAGCCCATTATACAGAGTGAAGTAAGCCAGAAAGATAAAGACCAATACAGTATGCTAAAGCATATATATGGAATTTAAAAAGATGGTAATGATAACCCTATATGCAAAACAGAAAAAGAGACACAGATGTACAGAACAGACTTTTGGACTCTGTGGGAGAAGGCGAGGGTGGGATGTTTCGAGAGAACAGCATTGAAACATGTATATTATCTAGGGTGAAACAGATCACCAGCCCAGGTTGGATGCATGAGACAAGTGCTCGGGCCTGGTGCACTGGGAAGACCCAGAGGGATCGGGTGGAGAGGGAGGTGGGAGGGGGGGATCGGGATGGGGAATACATGTAAATCCATGGCTGATTCATGTCAATGTATGACAAAAACCACTACAATATTGTAAAGTAATTAGCCTCCAGCTAATAAAAATAAATGGGGGGAAAAAAAGTAAGATTAAAAAAAAAAAGTAATTAGCCTCAACTAATAAAAATAAATGGGAAAAATTTAAAAAAAATAAAATTTATTCCCGCAATAAAAAAAATAAATAAATAAAAGTCCACTTTTAAACTTGGGGGAAAAAAAAAAGACTTCTTCTCAGGATATTTGACACAACCCTGGCTAGCACATGGAATGATTTTATAAATGTCCATTCATTCACATATTATCTAATGAGTTCTACAGTATGGCAGACAATGTGCAGTTTACAGGAGATTACAGAGACCATGGTTATCAGTGAAGGAAAAAAAGCTGAATTATTTGTTATTTTAAATATTAAGTAAGAGCACCTGAGTTTTCTCTGTTTGATATAGTGCAAACATTTGATTGGGATTAGACCTTCCTTATAGCTTCAATAAATCTATTTAAATGGGTACTTTGGATTTTTTGTTTTAAAATCTTTTTTTAATGTAAATGAGCCAAGAAAAAGGTGAACATATATAAACAGCTTGCATCTAGAGGCACTCCCTTTCATGCCTGCAAACAAGACATATACACCTACTTTTGTGAAACCTTTACTCAGGTAATGTTAGTACAAGTAGTTTTGTTCACAAAGTAGTAGTCTTTGAAGAGAATTTATACAAGTAGAAGTTCTCTGCTTCCGTTTTTCATCATAGTGATGCAGATACTGGAGAAAATTATCTGTGAAAAATTTTTCTTCCCATCTCTTCCTAAAATGCAGTGTAAATAGCAGCATATATTGTCAATCTCAGTGACAATAACACTCATGAAGCACTAGTTGCTCAAAGGAGTGATAAAAATATTTTGATGTTTAGCAAATGCTATCCCAACAGTGCAAAGAATGCCAACTTGCTGTTAGATGTTGAATCAGTCATTCCAACTGCAAGTAGCTATTGAGCAAATGTGGCCAAATTTTTATCTATAAGTAATTTGTATGTATCCTTTGTGGATGTGGCTTGCAATAAATCTAAGAAATATTTAAAAGGAATTTGTTTAACAGACCCTACGCCAACATCCAGACATATGTCCCCCATATATATAATAACCTTCTGTGTTGGTGGTTATGATTTAGTTTCTATGTTGCTTTCTTGTAATTATAGTTATTTTGTATTTGGAAAAAAATTATATTTTGGAACAGTATAACAAAAATGTGAAAGGTAGAGTAGAATCAGATTTCTAATCCCATTTCCCTAATATAGGATTTCCCATTCTCTGTACTATTGACATTTGAGGCTGGATAAGTTATTGTTTGTGGGGCTGTGTGGTATATTTTAGGGTGTTTGGAAGCATCCCTCTTGCATTATCTGAACTTTGAGAACTGAAAATATCTCCTGATGTTGCCATGTGTCCACTGAAGGGCAAAATTGCCTCTCTTCCATTTGAGACTTGCCCTAATACAAGACTGTTACCAGAGTGTTCCGTCAGTCTTTGTACACACACACACTTTTACAGAACTGTGGTGTGTGTGTAATGCTGTAGTCTATTATTTTTTTTTAATCTTATAACAGCTAAGCATTTTCTGCTGTTAACTAGGTATCAAAATTATCACTTTTTAATTAGTCCCCTATTGAATTTTTTTTGTTGTCTTTTTTAAGAGAAGTTGATGATGCCTCCATTTTATTAATTTTTTTTGCATTTTTAAAAATTTATTTATTTTAATTGGAGGCTAACCCCTAATGAGTCTTTTGGTGAATGATGTGACAGATAATATCTTTGCAGATATCCTTTTTCTACTTTAAGTTTTCCTTTTAAAATATGCACTATATTGCCTATGAATTCTGTTCCTTATCTGTTGGCATGGGGACCTAAGATCAGGTAAAATGGAACTAAAATGACCCTATTCCTGGAAAATAATGCGTTACCCATATTATCTATGAATTCTGAGGGAATCTGTGCCCTTATAAGGCAAGAGTGTTCACTCATGCGGCATGGTGACTTCTGGGTCCCCCTACTCAGGCAGGCCCCTTTCCTTGCTGTGTGCCCCTAGTGGCATGTGTTTAATTTCGTGGTTGTCAGTAGAGGTATCTTATGGGTGCTGCTGTGCTCAGTCATGCATGACCCTTTGAGACCCCGTGGACTGTAGTCTGCCAGGCTCTCTTGTCTGTGGGATTTCTCAGGCAGCAATACTAGAGTGAGTTACCATTTCCTTCTCCAGGGGATCTTCTCCACCCAGGGATTAAATCCATTTCTTCCCCCCTCCCTCCTCGGTCTCCTGCATTGTAGGCAGATTCTTTACCCCTGAGCCACCGGGGAAGCCCATCTTATAGGCCTAGTCTTCTCCATTCAGCAAGTATTTATTGAATACTTAATATGTTCTGGCACTGTGCTAAATGCTAAATACTTTCTTCCTTTTAACTTTTTAGTACTCATGAAAATTCAGTGAGGGCAGTACTAATATTATCCCTACTTTCCATGTGAGAAAATTAAGGCACAGAGTGGTCAAGTCATAGGCCTTAGACCACACATCTGGGAAGTGGAAGATTCAGGATAAGAATTCAGGGAAACTGGTATATAGCTTCATCCTCTCAAAAACTGTATTGTGGTGCTGGCTTTTCCTCAGTGCTCATTTTTCTCAACACAATCCAGTTATTTTCTCTTGTCCCATTGTAATACTTGGTCAGCCTCAGGACTTATTCTCAGTAGATGATTACACCTTCCACGGGGTTTTCCTTAGTTGCCCTACTATGCTTAAAGCAGTGTATTTGGCAGAGGTGGGGATGGGTGGAGGGAGGGAACTGACAAAAGGGTAAATATGGGGTTGTAGCACCGGTTATTTGGTATGGGTCACACCCTGTGTATCCTTTTCTCGTTTTAAGGAATATTCCCTTCATCTCTATGTCAGTATCATGTGAGGAAACTTACGGCACTTCTTCTTGACTTGCCGAGCTTAAGTTCAGTTTGGAGGAGGGGAAACAGATGGTGAAGAATAGTGCTTGGTTGTTACACAGCACCCATACACTTTTGTGGGAGAAAGTGCTGCCTCTGAATTTCTGAAGAAAGTGAGAGAAAGAAATGTATTATGTGAGTCTGACTCATTGAGTAGAATGAGCAAGATAAATGGTGGGAAAACCAAAACCAACTTTTCTGTGACCTTATGTGAAATTCTGCTTTGTGCCCTAAGAAAAATATTAAAAATGATGTGGTCAGAGTAGGAGAGCTGCAACCCAGAGACAGTATTGGAAGGAGAATTTCTAATTTTAAAAACAAGCTCACTAACCTCATAGCCACCATTAATGACCATATAAATATTAATAAATCTCTAAACACCTCCAAAATTAGCTTTATTTTTAAATCAAAAGTGCAAGACAGGGAAGTGGTAATTTGTGTTAGTCCGGCAGACACAAAATTAATTGAGATAAAAACAAGAAGTAGCAGGCAAACCCTTTGGGTGAAAAATAATGAGTTATGCTAACTCACTTAAGACAGTTTAGAGGGAAACATGATAACAAGAAATTAGTTCCCATTATTGAATCAGGAGCCTGTCATATGTGTCAACATTCCCCAACAACAAAGTCTAAGTTGTGAAAGAAAGTAAATTCAGGTTTTTTGGCCTTCCTACTGACCACCATACTGTGTAAGAAAGCTGTATGCGTGTAAAGCTTTTGTTTTTTCTCTTGGATAACTACTAGGTATATTGCTTTAGGTCAGTCTACAAGCTGACAGTAAAGCTGGCAGAATGAGTGGGGACATAATGAACACAGGGAAGCACAGGGATAAAGAAGTTCATTTGCACCTCCAAGTCTGGTGTGGGTTTCCCAGATCACTTTGACAACACAGTGAAAACTGCACTCTCCTGATATTTCCTAGGGTATGTCTGTCTGTTACTCCATAGACCCCCTAACATGTAGCCGGCCCAATAGTCCTTCAAGGTATAAGTTAGTTGGACATGTAAGACTCATGATGCACTGCCTTCTGCAGGATTTTTATCAGCAGTTATTAGGTTTTTTTTTTTCCTCTTCCTGCCATTCTCTGCCTCATGTAGGAAGAATTTCTTTTTGAAGTTGTATAAAACGATTCTTCTATAAAAGGGTTATTGTGAGAGCTGAGGAAATTAGATTGCACAGTGGAAACTTAAACATGAAAGAAAGCAACCTCAGAAGAACTGCTCCTGAAAATATGATTGTATGAGTTGTGGATTTCTCTACCTTTAGCTGCTACTAAAATTTGTATTCTCCAGTGGCCATTTTACTTCTTTCTTGCAAGTTCTTCTCATGGGCTTCCTAGATTGGCTGATATCAAAACCATTTTTTCATCCCTGAGCGCAATTAACTGTTCACTGTTAACTCCTCCTGTTAACTCAGCCTTACTGCCAGATTTTCTTCCATTATAGAGCCTGATAGAATATCATCTTTTCAGAAAATAAATGTTCATCATTGGGCTTCTCAGGTGATGCTAGTGGTAAAGAACCCACCTGCCAGTGCAGGAGATGTGGGTTCGATCCCTGGATCGGGAAGATCCCCTAGAGGAGGGCATGAAAACCCACTCCATTATTCTTGCCTAGGAAATCCCATGAACAGAGGAGCATGGTGGGCTACAGTCCATAGAGTCGCAGAATCAGGCACAACTGAAGCAACTTAGCACGCACACGTGTTCATCATCATCAAAGGTCTGATATATTATGAGCATAGTCAGTGTTCTTTTCATGAATTAGAATACATTTATAAATGTATCTTTGCACAAAGTCACAGTTTTAAAAGAACTTTTTAGCTACTTCCGATATTTGGTTAGAGTCGAATATTAAATCCAAGCTTTAATTCTCCACAAACATTTTTTATCACACACAAATGACTATCATCTAAATCAGTTGTGCTGAAATAGCCAGATAACTAACATGAATCCTTTTAAAAATTAACTATGTAGTGAGACAATGATTTGTTCTCCAAAATAAGTGAAATACTGCTATAAAGCCCAAGTCTCCCTAGTTTCACTTTCCCACTCTGGTTTGCCACCATCACTCTCTAGAGGCAACTATTATTGAGACTTCGGTATATAGCTTTCCAAGCCATTGGTATACTTTCTCACATCTTACATACATCAGTGGAAAATGGAATATTGTTTTCTATATCTATGCTTCTGCATAAATGCTGTAATGCCAGTATATTGTGATCTTCTAACCAAGTGAGAATATGAACAAGTTCTTGCCGTTTTTAAATACAGCTGGTTAAGCTGTCACTTGAAAATTAAAGTCCATGTACTTCGTTGAATGCCAAATCTTAAAAAAACACCAGAAGACCCACAAGATCAGTTTTGGCTGATCTCACAGCCTGTTCAGGACTGTTTTACTTCATGGTGACGATGGTGTAAGAAAGAGGTACCTATACAGACAGGAGTCAGTTTCTCTAAGTTTTTAGTTCTTTGAGCTTTTAAGCATTTTCCATTTTCCATTTTCCATTAGGAGTGCTTCCATGCCTAGTCATGTCCGACTCTTTGCCACGCCATGGACTGTAGCCTGCCAGGCTCCTCTGTCCAGGGAATTTTTCCAGGCAATAATACCGGAGCAATTGGTCATTTCCTCCTCCAGGGGGTCTTCCTGACCCAGGGATCAAACCCAAGTTTTTGGCATCTCCTGCATTGGCAGGCAGATTCTTTACCACTGAGTCGCCTGGGAATAGCCAGCTATTCCTTAGGAGTAGCTATATTCTATCACTGGGCCATTTTAATAATTCCTGTGTTTCCATTAGGCTGAGACAACAGTGTCCTTTATTCTATACAAGTAAAATTAGCAACTACAAGTATGGCATCAGGAAGAGTAGGAGGGATCATGTGAGTGGCTTGTAGACCACAGTATATAAACCGTTTCTTGAGGGAGGTGGGTTTTGGACTGGGTTTAAAGAAGGGATATGACCAGCTGCACTGTCCCCACCAGCATTTCTCACATGCAACAGCAATGGTCTCTGACCTTCTCCCTGATGTCCACCCCCTCATGCTTTTTGCTGTATTTTCCTTGGAAAACTTTTAAAATTTAAGTCAGATCATAATGTCAGAACTCTCCTGTGGCTCTCCAAGGCAAGAGCAGAAGCTCTGTGTGGTCTGGCTTCTGCCATGTCCCTGGCTTTACCTTCTAGCTTTTTACCTTTTGCTCCATCAACTCCAGCCATGCTGTCTTCCATTTTATTTCCTTCTTCCACAGCACCTGAGACCCTCTCACATATGACATATCATTTGTTTGTTTATTCATTGTCTCACCTCCACGAGAACAGTAAACTTCTAAGGAATAGATAGCCAAAACTGAAATAATAACCAAGTCTAAGGGTCTTCATTTTTCTTTCTTTTTTGGTCCCTGTCAGCCAGAACAATGACTGGTATATAAAGTAAGAGTCAAGAAATATTCATTTAATTAATAAATAATTCATGTAAAACAGCCAGGCCAAAAACTCTGAGCAGAAGATGTAAACTTTTAAAACGGAACTTGAAAAAAAATCAATCTTCATCTGATTTATTCCTAGGTTTGGGCACCAAAAAAAAAAAAAAAAACTTGACTAGTCTTGACTAATACTAAGGGAAACAGTAAATAAGAGGAAAGGGAGGAAAAATGGCATTATTGATTCTTCTCAATTTCCTGATAGCTCTCAGTTTCCTGATAGCTCTCAGTTTCCTGATAGGTCTCAATTGTAGGGGAACATATGACTTCTGTCTGTTGGGTTCATTCCAATTTGAGTATGCTGCTGTTTCGTTAATAATGGAAGTTGAGCCCCTGTTTAGTAAATAACGGAACACACAGTAAAGAAAAGAGCGTGATGGGAATAGAATGTTCTTTTTAAACAATGGCATAGTTCTATGTGTTAACACGTGTTTCATCGCCTTGAAATTTGTTGCCAATCTTTGGGTTTTCGTTTCTGAAGGAAAATTGTGTTGATAATCTTTTAGAGGCTTCAGAGAGAACATTTGTTTCCTTAGGATCTGCTCCAGGAATATCAGAGAGAAAACACTAGAAAGTTTAAAGACGAGCCAGTTACAAGAGAGAGCAAGATGAACAATAATGTCTAACTTTATAAACATCTTTTATTTCTAAAGATCCCACAGTATTTTTGCCCACTGATAACTTAAAAGTTTATGTTGTTACTTCAGGCTTACTATAAACCATTTTTCCTAAAATTTAATCTCCCTTTTAAAATGATTTATATCTTCCTTTTTAGTGAAACTATACATTTCTTCTTTCCAAAACTTACTTTCTGCCAGTTCATTAATTTGCATCATTCCGGGTATGTGTGCACATTACCATTATCATCATCAAATTTATACTACGTAAGCACAGCTTCCCATTTAATTCTCAAAACTATTCTGTGAACTAGGTATTTATTTTCCTCTTAATTTCCTCAGAGGAAATTGAGGTTTAGAAATTTTAATAATTTGCTTAAGGACATTTAACTAGTAGATGATAAAGCCAGGGCTCAAAGTCATGTATGTTGTACTAGATGGTAAGTGAACTTTCCTTTACATTACACTCCTTCCTCAAGAGGCCAAGTGGCCTCTAGCTTCTCCCCAAAGTTCTCCAGATGTCAGTTTCTTCATTTGTAAAATGAAGGGTTTGAACCAGATGTTCCTTAAGGTCCTTTCCCTCTCTCCTAGAGCTGTTTATGGCTTTTATTAATAGTAGCAATAGTGGCAACCACTATTGGGTTAAATTCTTTACAAACATAACTTACTAAAAATAGTAACTATATCAGTGGAGATAATAATATCTCCGAGTTTCAAAGGGGATTTGGAATGTCTAAGTCACTTTTTCAAGGCTACCAAGTTTTCAAATGTAGAACTTCTATGTGAACCCAGGTTTGGGATCATAACAACACTGCATTGCTGTATACTGTTTCCACACTATCTCCTACTCCTTTTGTATAAAGCGTGAACTTGACAAATGTAAGAAGAATCTACTCATTTGCTAATTCAACAAATATTTTTGAAGAAGTGAGATAAATGAGGTTGAGTGGAGCCTTTTGGCAAAGGGCATTCTGCAATAAATTAAATCTGTACTTTTTTTTCACCCTACATTCTGTCTTAAAGTTCACCTACATTGTTGTATATAGTTCATATTATTCTCTTTTGTATAGTATTTCATTGTGTAATTGTGTAAATATACCACAATTTACTTATTCATGAATCTATTCTGGAACAGTTCTTTCTAGATTTTGCTCTTATAAGCAGTACTGTAATAAACTTTCTTATAAATTATCTCCTTCACATCTCAGAAAACAGTATAAAGTACATTGCTATTTTCATAAAGTATACATGAACAAAACGTCATGTATACTATAGACTATAGCAAAGCAAGGAAAGAAATAGTTAACACAAAATTCAGCATAGTGATTTTTGTAAAGTGGAGGGAAAGACAGGTAGATGGGGGAAGGGAAGAGGGAAAGAGCACAGAGGATGAATGAAAGTTTACAGATAATGTTCTAGTTCTTGACTGGGTGGTACATTCATAAGCATCTTAATATATATGGTAATAAATCCATAGGTATTTATTTAAATAAATTTTTTATTTTAGAATAAATTTTAGATCACAAAATTATTGCAGAGATAATACAGAATGTTCTGTGTGTCCTATACTCAGTTTCCCCTATTATTAACATATGACCTATTGTATATTTGTCATAGGAAATGAGCCAGTATTAATACATTGTTATTAACTAAAGTTCATACTTTATTCAGACAGGTTTCCTTAGTGTTTCCCTAATAGTTTTTCTCATGATGAGACTTAGGAGGAAGATTGCAGTGGTGAAGTGCCACATCACATCATTTCAAGGGTGCCTACCATCAATATGTCTTACCATTGTTGATGTGAACTTTGATCACCTGGCTGAGGTAGCGTTTGTTAGGTTTCTCCACTGTAGTTATTCTTTTTCTGCCTCTTCATACTATCATCTTTGGAAGGAAGCCACCTTTCTCAGCCACGTTGAAGGAGGGAGGAGTTACACTCTACCTCCTTAAGAATGCAGCCACATGGATGGACCTAGAGATTAGCATACTAAGTGCAATAAGCCCAACAGAGAAAGACAAATGCCGAATGGTATCACTTATATATGGGATCTTTTTTTAAAAAAAGAAAAGATACAAATGAACTTACTTGCAAAACAAAAATAGACCTCAGGTATAGAAGACAAACCTATGATTTACAGAGGGGAGAGGGGTGAGGAAGGATAATTGAGGGATTGGGATTAACATAGACACACTACTATATATAAAATAGATAACCAGCAAGGACCTACTGTGCAGCACAAGGAATTATACTCAATATTTTATAGTAACCTGTAAGGGAAGAGATTCTGAAAAATAACATATGTGTATATATACACTTACATATACAGACACATACATGTACACATGCATGTATACACATATATGTATATCTGTGTGTGTTTAGTTGCTCAGTCATGTCTGACTGTGTATGACTCCATAGACTGTAGCCTGCCAGACTCCTCTGTCCATGGGATTTTCCAGGCAAGAATACTAGAGTGAGTTGCCATTTCCTCTTCCAGGGGATCTTCCCGACTTAGGGATCAAGTCTCCTATGGTTCCTGCACTGCAGGTGGATTCTTTACTCGATGAGCCATGAGGGAAGCCTACACATATATACATATATGTGTATATATACATATATCTGAATTACTGTGCTATACACCTGAAACTAACACAACATTGTAAATCAACTATTTTTCAATTAAAAAAAAATTGAGTACCTACATAAATTATTTGGAATCCTTCTGCAGGAGAAATTTATCTCTTCTCCCTCATTTTTGTCTTTTCATTTGTATAATAGGGACTCATGGATGTTCATACTTTGGATAACAGTCCAACACTGCTTTATTTTGTTGCTCAAATTGTTCTAGTTTTGGCCTTGGGGAGTTCTTTTAGTTGGCTCTTTTTGTCCCTTCGACATACTCTCGTCATTGTGACGTTTGGGGTTTTTCTGTTCTGGGGTTTTTGGCACTTCCTGAATGCCTGACCCTTCAAGTTGCTCCAGACTCATTTTGTATATTTCCTGCCCCAGCCCTGGAATCAGCCTCTGGTTCCTTTCATTGGAGAGCAGATGCCAAGATCTGGACACGCAGTGTGCTCATTGCTACTGGAATATTGTTGCTTCTAGGCCCTCCCAGTTGACAGAACAAGGAAATAGAAATGTATGTACCTACCCATGTATATACATATATCTGTACATATTTTCATATATAATCTTCTTTATCTGTATTAAACTAAATATGAATTCACACTGATTTACCTCTAATTCATTTCCATGTGAATCATGCTAGCTTTTTACCCTTGCTTTTATGTATCCTCTGTGTCCTTCAGTGAGAAACCTGTCTCCCGCCATCCATCATCAGTTTACATAATTATTCTCTCAGTACCCTGTATCATGGTTTCAAATTTGTCCATCTATACTTTTGTTAGAAACAGTTTTATCAACTAAAGTATAATTCTTATGCAGTTTCTTTTGCTTTTAGTCTTAAAGACTTCTTATTCCCAAAGTTACTTCGCTTAACACACCCTTTAGTAAGGTTATTTCATACATTTTTAATATTCTTTAGTCACTCACCGCTTTCCGTCCTGGGATCTCTTGACCTTATAGTTGATTTTCTAATTTGCATACATTAAAATTTACTTCATGCTATAAAGCTCTGTGGATTTTGATAGATACTTAATATCTTATATAGCTTTGCAGTATTACAGAATACAGCAAAATAGCCTTACCTTCATTTAAAAAAAAAAATCCCTCATGTTTTATTTACTCAACTCTCTCATTCTTGAAGAGAACCACTGATCGTTATATTGTTTTTGCATTTTCCAAAATATCACACAGTTGGAATCATACAGCGCATAGCGTTTTCAGACTGGCATCTTTTATTTAGCAATATACATTTAAGATTGACCCATGTCTTTTATACTTTGATAGCTTATTTCTTTTTGTCACTGAAAAATATTCTGTTGTATGACTGCACAGCAGTTCATTCAGTTATCAAAGGACATCTTACTTGCTTTCAGTTTTTACAATTATACCTAAAGTTGCATGCAATCTTTTGTAGGAACATAAGTTTTCACATCAGTTGAGTGTGTAGGGTCTGGGTCCTTCCTTGATCTTATGTTAAGACTGTATTTAATTTTGTAAGAAACTTCCAAACTGCTTTCTAAAATGATGCCACAGTTATGCATTCTTACCATCAGTGAATGAGAACTCCTTTTGCTTTGCATCTTCTCCAGTAGTTGGTGGTGTTTGTGTTTTGACATTATCCATTTTTAATAAATAATTTAGTGGTATCTCCTATTGTTTTAATTTGCACCTCCCTAATGTCAAATGATATTGAATGTCTTTTTCTATGCTTAGTTTCCTGGTTGGTAAGATACCATTCAGGTCTTCTGCCTATTTTTTTTTTTTAATCACATTGCTTATTTTCGTTTTTAAAAGACTGTAATTTATATAGGGCTTCCCTGGTGGTTCAGATGGTAAAGAATCCACCTACAATGCAGGAGACCCAGGTTCAATATATGTTGTGTATGGTTTTTTATGTATGTCAAAAATGTGATAAAATATTAAAACAAGGGAGCATATTGAGCTTCATGCTGTAGGTGCAAGAGCTGATTCAGGATTAACTTCAAACTCGAGCCTTGCTATTTACTAGTCTTATGACTTTGGGAAAGTTATGTAATCTCTTGGGGCCTCAAACTCTTCATCCTGAAAATGAAAATGTTACCTGTTTTTTTTTACCTGTATTTTGTGAGAATGTAATGAAAATGGCATAGTTAGGTAGAGATCAATAAATAGAGGCTTTTATGCCACATAAGAGATGCTCAATAAACAGTGGTTTCCACACCCCTAACAATAGAGAGTTCATGCATTCATTCAACAAGTATTTGTCAAGTGCCTGTTTTGTGCCAGGAACTGTTGTGTGTATTTGGGATACATACTTGAGTCTCTATATGGCGGGCTTTTTAGAAGTCCTTTAAACTGGATTATGATACTTACTCATAATTTACAAAATTAATTTGTGGGAAAAGAACATAAGAAGAGAATTAAGTTAACAGACTCTTTTCAAAGTTCAGATAAGACATTGTAAGTACCTGAAAGATGGAAATGGAGAAGAGAAAATAGCTGATAAAGATGTCTCAGCAGTAGAATCCAGTAGACTTGGAGATTAATAGGTAATTGTGTGTGAAACAGAGAGGATGTTAATGATGACTTTTTCTGAATGAGAGATTATAAGAATACTGGTTTAGAAAGGAGCAAAGTCACTTAGAATGTTTTGATAGTCAGCATAGGTTGAAACATTCCACACATGCATTGTCCCTCACTGAAATTTCTTTTGTAAAACTCTTTAATGGAGAAGTGCTGATTCCCTAGCAAGAACATCTGAAGAGAAAACTAAAGTCAAGAGGGAAAGCTTCAATATTAATTTCCTGGGCTGATTAGCCACCAAAATTTTTTTGCATTGGTTCTAATAATTATGCTGATGAGCATTTTAAGAGACAGCACAGTACTCTTCCTTGTCTGATAAAGTTAGAATGTAAGCTTTTGTTCAGTGGCATGACTGGCTGAGAAGCAAAAAGAACCGGACAGTTTCTTATCTAAGTTAAGCAGAGCTGAGAGATCATTGCCCCGTGTGTTTATAAGGAAGAGTTAAATCCCTCACACGGTAATGTAGCACCAGATCGAAGTAAACAGACTATGATTTCAGTGCTAGACACAGCCTTAAGGCAGAAGAAATTACACTGTCATACAGAGGATATGTAGCTGCTGCTATTTTGGTGCTTGAGTTCTTTGTTGTCACATAGTTGAAGGCAATCCAGATGAAGAAAAGTGTTAACCAACAAAAGGAGAAAATTTCCTGCTCATGGCTAGAAGGGCAGGGGAAGAGGAAAGACACAGTACAGTGCTGTGTGAACATACCAGTAAGGGGTCTGTTCCAGTCATTGCTGGCTTCAACTTGTCTCCTCATTTTTATTGGAAGCAAGTTGTTCATAAGGGCAAAGTGTAAGCTAGAGTATAAAAATGATATTTCCTCACATGGTTTATCTGCCACTGTAGAATCTGAAAGTCATGACTGCTTCCTTAATTGAATTAACTTCCAGATGCTTATAATATGGGCTTAGGGAAAAGTAGAACACCCACTTTCTTGATATCTCCCATACCATGAGGGTGTTTGAGATATTTTTAAAGCGTTATAATACATGCCTCTGTATATCTGTATCTTTAAAGGTATATATGAGACACTGTAGGCAGTTACCTTTAAAATCAAAGGATAATTCTGAACAGATTAGACTAGATATGCAAGTTTTACCACTCTAAATGGAAAGTAAAGAAGATTAAAAGATAAAATATATTCTATATTCTCACCAACATGGGAATTCTGCCAGTTGCTGGGAGTTTGTCTGTTCCTGTTATGCATTCCAGAAATAGGAAAATAACTTCACATTTAGTTTGGAGACCCATTATACCCACTGTGAAATAGTCCTGAGCTAAAATTTAGTTGATCACCTGACCTCCATAGTCCCTACCCTGATTGGTGGGCCATAGATATGAAATGTGTTAGTTCAGAGCCACTGTTGAATAATCTCCAAAAAGTCTCATATTTCCTTTTCCCCGTTGCACAGTCACCCTAATAAAAGGCCAGTGATCCCTTTGGGGAAGGCTTGTAGAAAGAAGAGTGTAAATATGCTACAATATAGAATTTTAACTAAAAGATAATTAAATATGAAAATAGTATACTATAAAAACATATTGGAGACAAACTGAAAACGTCTTTTCTAAAATAATTACTAAAAACAAGACATGGGAGCCAGTAGAGAAAGATGTAGGATAAATTTTGAAATCATCCTAGTATTAAAATGATGATATAAGTGCTTGGATAAGTTTAACATATCTGCAAATAAAAATGAACACTCAATTACATTATAATGAAATAGCTCAGTATAATATACTTAAATGCATGATCCATGACATTACTGTGGTCTTCCATATGGATGACTTTATTCTGTGCTGGGGATCTAGTTTGCCTTCAGTGTTTACTTGTTGTAATACGTTGTCTTTCCATCAACTCTTCTTGAGTATTTTCTGAGAACAACATCTCATATTCTTTTGAAGTGTGACCACCTCCACAATTTTTAAAAATTCTGGTCCACTATCAGTTTCATTACTCTGGTCACAAAGATGGCCAATCTGAATCGTTTCCTGAAAATTTATTCAGAGATGTTAGGAGGGGCCTTTGTCGATGGTGGATTAGCTATTTACCCCCTTCTCCCTTCTTCTCCCACTGCCACAATGGAGAGAGACATTCAGCACACAGTAGGAGGAGTGGAGACCAGCACATGGAAACATGGCAGAGATACTGATTTTTTTAAAATTTTGCTGTACTGGTATTAATTTAGCCCCACTGAAGTCTTTCACAGTTTATGTGAAACAGTCAAACCTCCTGTATGTTCTAGAGCCTTTTGTGAAATGACTCCTGAACAAATCTAATTCAACCCCTCAACACCATCCAGCTAGACTATATTTTCTAGACTACTAAATTATTCACATCACTCCTCATTCAAAAAATGCCCATGTCCTCACTGGCAAGAGCATTGACTTTTTGAGTCAGTCTGAATTTTGGCTCCTTGGCTAATAAGCAGGTCTCTTCATCTCTGTAAGCCTCCTGGTCCAAATACCTAGTACTCTGGATACCCGAGAGATGAAAAATATGATCACAGAAATATAGGACATTTGGTGTAGTCCTGGGGCATGATGAGCACTTCCTGAGAAGGTCCTGACTCCTGAGCATGGCTGAGCAGGGCTCCACAGCTGGGCAGCATCCTCCCCTCCCTCTTCACCTCACTAAATTCTTTTGCCTCCAAACAGGCTGAGCAGCCATTCCCCAATAAGCCGTATGTTCCCGCTTATATGACTTGCCTCCTGCCCTTTATCTACCTATCTAAATTTAGCCCGTTCTTTAAAAGTCAGTGAAATCAGGGACTTCCATGGTGGTCCAATGGCTAAGACTCTGCACTTCCAATGCAGGGGGCCCAGTTTCAATTCCTATTCAGGGCACTAGATCCTGCAACTTTGAGTTCTCGTGCCACAACTAAAGATGCTGAAGGCCACAACTAAGACCCAGTGCAGACAAATAAATATTTTTTTAAAATCAGTAAAGTCAATGCCATCTCTCCTATGACATTTTCAGCTAACCATTCTAAAGTGATCATTTCATTCTCCAAGTCCCGGAAACACTCTCTTGCCTGTGTTTTTAGTCTGGTGATTACTCCTATAATGCCTGGATCTTCTGTTTTGCCTTCAACCTGTTACATATTTTGCATTATTTTTTATGATGAAACTCTTTTTTTAAATTTATTTCTAACTGGAGGATAATTGCTTTACAATATTGTGTTGGTTTCTGGCCATACATCAACATGAATCAGCCATAGGTATACATGTCTCCTTCCTCTTGAACCTCCCTCCAACCTCCCACTACATCCTATCTCTCTAGGTTGTCACAGAGCACATATTTGAGCCCCATGCATCATACAGCAAATTCCCATTGGCTATCTTTTTCACATATGGTAATATGTATGTTTCCATACTACTCTCTCAATTCATCCCACCCTTTCCTTTCCCCACTGTGTCTACAAGTCTATTCTCTGCGTCTCCATTGATGCCCAGAAAATAGGGTCATCAGTACCTTTTCTCTAGATTCCATGTGCATGTGTGACAAGTTGTATCAGTCATGTGTGACTCTTTGCAACACCATGGACTGTAGCCCACCAGGCGCCTCTGTCCGTGGGATTCTCCAGGCAAGAATACTGGAATGAGTTGCCATGCCCTCCCAGGGGATCTTCCTGACCCAGGGATTGAACCTACGTCTCCTGCAGTTCCTGCATTGTTAGGCAGATTCTTTACTGCTGAGCCACCAAAGAAGCCTAGGTTCCATATATGTGCATTAATAGACAATATTTATTTTTCTTTTTCATACTTACTTCACTCTGTTTAATAGGCTCTGGGTTCATCCACCTCAGAAGTGATTCAGATGTGTTCCCTTTTATGGGGAAAAGGAGTACGTCAAGGCTATATATTGTCACCCTGCTTATTTAACTTATATGCAGAGTACGTCATGAGGAATGATGGGCTGGAGGAAGCACAAGCTGGAATCAAGATTGCTGGGAGAAATATCAATAACCTCAAATATGCAGATGACACCACTCTTATGGCAGAAAGTGAAGAAGAACTAAAGAACCTCTTGATGAAAGTGAAAGAAGAGAGTGAAAAAGTTGGCTTAAAGCTCAACATTCAGAAAACTAAGATCATGGCATCCGGTCCCATCACTTCAGGGCAAATAGATGGGGAAACAGTGGACAAAGTGGCTGACTTTATTTTTTTGGGCTCCAAAATCACTGCAGATGGTGATTGCAGCCATGGAATTAAAAGACGTACAAAGGTCCGTCTAGTCAAGGCTATGGTTTTTCCAGTAGTCATGTATAGATGTGAGAGTTGGACTATAAAGAAAGCTGAGCGCTGAAGAATTGATGCTTTTGAACTGTGGTGTTGGAGAAGACTCTTGTAAGTCCCTTGGACTACAAGGAGATCCAACCAGTCCATCCTAAAGGAGATAAGTCCTGGGAGTTCATTGGAAGGACTGACGTTGAGGCTGAAACTCCAATACTTTGGCCACCTGATGTGAAGAGCTGACTCATTTGAAAAGACCCTGATGCTGGGAAAGGTTGAGGGCAAGAGGAGAAGGGGACAACAGAGGATGAGATGGTTGGATGGCATCACCGACTCAATGGACATGGGTTTGGGTGGGCTCCGGGAGTTGGTGATGGAGAGGGAGGCCTGGCGTGCTGCGTTTCATGGGGTTGCAAAGAGTTGGACACGATTGAGCAACTGAACTGAACTGAATATTCCATTGCATATATGTACCACAGCTTCTTTATCCATTCACCTGTCAGTGTACATCTAGGTTGCTTCCATGTCCTAGCTATTGTGAATAGTGCTGCAATGAACATTTTGGTATGTGTGTCTTCTTCAGTTATGGTTTTCTCAGGGTGTATGCCCAGTAGTGGGACTGTTGGGTCATATGGTGGTTTTATTTCTGGTATTTTAAGGAAGGACTCTCCATACTGTTCTGCATAGTGGCTATATCAGTTTATATTCCCACCAACAATGCAAGAGGGTTCTCTTTTCTGTGCACCCTCTCCAGCATTTATTGTTTGTAGATTTTTTGGTGATGGTCATTCCGACCACTGTGATATCTCATTGTAGTTTTGATTTGCATTTCTCTAATAATGAGCAATGTTGAACATCTTTTCATGTGTTTATTAGCCATCTGTATGTCTTCTTTGGAGAAATGTCTGTTTAGGTTGTCTGGCCAATTTTTGATTGGATTGTTTGTTTTTCTGATATTGAGCTGCATGAACTGCTTGTATATTTTGGAGATCCTTAGTCGGTTGTTTCACTTGCTGTTATTTTCTCCTGTTCTGAAGTTTGTCTTTTCACTTTGTTTATGAGTTTGATGAAATTCGTTTCTCTATTTTAATCTAATCATATGCTCCTTGTAGGCAAGAACTACTTCTTTTATTTCCTTTTGTTTCTCATGGGCTTGCTACCTAATAGTATGTGAAAGTTTAGATATTTCATACTGTTCTTTTGATTATAGATGTAATCTTACACTAATATTTATCCTTGTATGAGGAGAGAAGTCACTCATAGGTAATGTAGGAAATACCAGTCAAGTAGTAGAGGAAGAACCATAGAAATTATCTGGGCCTGGAAAGGTAACTGTTCTTTTATTGTGTTTTTAGTATGTCCTTCAGGTGAGTTGGCTCTTTGTATCCCAGTGAGAAATTACACAGAGAAATAGTGACTAAAATTCATTGCCTATTGTTGACTGGGAGGTAGATGTAGAAGAATTTCTGAACGTACATAGTGCCAGCCTTGGCAAGCTCTGCTCAGCTCCCACCCTTCTTCTGTGATCTAAAGAGTAAATAGTCGAAACTGAAATAATAACCAAGTTATGGTAGTTTTTTTTCCCCTCTCTGATTTTTGACTTATTTAGCGTAAGATAAATGATCTCTATTTGACACATACTAAAAGTGTCATTGCATATTGTAATAATAGGCATTTTAGCAATCTGTATCTGATAGGCTGTACCTGACTCTATGCTTGTACTAAATGAATAGAATAGGATGCAAAACTAGATACTTGAGAAGAGTTTAGTAGTTTGATTTAACAAACTTAAATAAAGGTTATGAAGAGAGTATGGTTCTTGGCCCCAGTAGCTTCCCAGTATAGATTTTCAAGCAATCTGCTTTGTTATACAATTGTACTTAGACTTAAAGATGTGTCCAGTTATTAAAGATCTGCCTCATGTTCTATGTCCAGGGAAATTCTTTATAATACTGGTGTTGGGCGATAGAAATGCCATAATCAGTACAGGCAGGCGATGGTGAACCTGGCTTTCACTGGTTCCCAGCAGTTACGTTTCCAGGAACATGATGTAACTTGTGGAATAGCCAAATCCTTGAGCTAACAAGTAGTGATCTAACTTGGTTTACTGCAATCATTCTGAATTATTGAGGAAACTTCTAAGTGTGTTCTTAGTTTGAAATTTGGCTTACCAAAATCTTGGCCAAAGAGGTGCATTTTAAAACAAACAAAACCAAAAGAACATCTTAAATCCAAAATTGCCTTAAATTTGTTAAAAAGTAGTTTAAAACAAAATTATGTGAATTTAAAAAGAATTAAAAGTTGAAATTATCAAATGTCTTGTTATGTGTTTGTGCTAAGTTGCTTCAGTCGTGTCAGACCCTTTGCGACCCTGTGGACTGTAGCCCACCAGGCTCCTCTGTCCATGGGATTCTCTAGGCAAGAACACTGGAGTGGATTGCCATGCCCTCCTCCAGGGGATCTTCCTGACCCAGGGATCAAACCTGTGTCTCTTTTGTCTCCTGCATTGGCAGGCAGGTTCTTTACCACTCGTGCTGCCTGGGAAGCCCCCTTATTATGTGATATTAACTAATATTTACAGAGATTAAAAAACATATTAAGGATTTTAGTAACAGAGATAGACCTATATTTTAAAATACAACAATATAGTCTATCAGATAGGGATAGAATTTTTTTCTTTCAAAATTGCATGTCTTCCTGCTTTTGAATTCATCATGTAACTTGATTTGGGATGACCTGTTTCTAAATTCAAAATCAGAGCAGCTTAGATTATAAATTGCAGATTTTCAGCCTATCCAAGTCAAGTACTTGCAAGAAACTTTTATATGTCAAAAGCACATGTTACTTGCTTAATACATTTCATGAATAAATCAGTAAATAGAATGAATAATAAATAAATGAGTGAACCATCTGTCAAGGTGCAATGAGAGTGACAATATAGAATTTACTGTTATTGAGAGACAGAATGATTTTAATGTTTCCAAGTTTCATAGTCACTGTTTATAAAATATTAACAAAAATAATAGGTCAGCCTTATTTGCAGTGCCATATTAAATGCAATAATATATACAATATGCCTAACAACTCCTAGCCCATGATGGTAAATGTTCCCTTCCTCCATGCTGAAAATGTAGTCTTACTTAAAAAAAAAAATTAAAAAAACAGAAATCTCCTTGCTGGCACTGAAGAAAGACTTTTGGAGAGGCCAGTCTAATTGGTGAACTCTCATTTCCAAGACTTCTAGCACCTTATCCATGAAGATCATTTCCTAAAGGAAATTTCCATTCTTTACCTCATTTCTTTAAAAAAAAAAATAGTAACATTTGTTTTTATTTATTTCTTTGACCGTGTTGGGTCTTAGTTGCAGCATGTGGGATCTGCTTCCCTGACCAGGGATCGAACCCCGGGCCCCCTGCATTGGGAGCATGGAGCGTTAGCCACTGGACCACCAGGGAAGTCCCCTTACCTCACTTCTTAATCACTAACTCATATTTTTAGTTCAGGGTTTACAAAAACTGTTGCTCAAAAATGTAGCGACAATATGACTGTGGTTACTTTTTACAGACTTGTATTCAATCTTGAAGAAACTCCTAGAATTTCATATATTACAAGTTGAAAATCAGTGACTACCATTCTCTCAAACCTTTATTGAGTTTTAACTGTGCTAATTGTGGAAGTTGTAAAGATACACAAAGCATACACTGGGTCCTAGGGAGTTAATTGTATATGAGAAAAGACAAGCTTGTCTAATATTTTAGAAAGTGTGAAGTATTAGAAGAGAGACGTGTATAGAATGGGAACAGAGAGACAGCAAATAATTTAATGTTGGAAGTTGAAGAAACCTTCATAGAGAATGTTGCATTTGTTTTAGAGCCCTGGAAGATGAACAGGCATTTACTAGGAGGGAATGAGGAAGATGAGGATGGGAGTCTAAATGCAGGAAGGCAAGTACTGAAACCAGCACTAGTAGACATACCATTATGCTTAGTGTATCTGGAGCAGTTGTTTTCCAATAAAAAATCTTTTTAAAAATGAGATTATGTAGAATTACACATGAAAAGAAAGAAAAGAAAAGCTGCCTTTATGACATACGGAGGAAGGCTTAGAGTCACAGCTACTTTCTCAGTGGCGCACCCATGGTAGCAGTGGGAACACTCAGAGAGGAAGACAAGCGTGACAGGAAGCGGTGTAGACCAGGGCTGGGTCGCTCTAGGCAGATTGGGCCTTGTCCTCTGAGGGTTTGGGAGTCATCAAACATTTTTAAGAAGGCGAATAGCATCGACTCTGTTAGAAAGAGAGCACTGGGCACTCTGTCGAGTGGGTCAGTGTAGAGATGCAGAGTAGAGACCTGTTGATTGGGTATTCCAGGATTCCAGATGTTATCAAAAGTGATGGAACTAATCTGCATAGATCTGAATTTTGATTTTGGTTCTTTCTCTGCCGAACTACATGACCTTTAATCACATAATCTTTGATTTAAAAAGGGACATTTCATGTGTACTAATTCATCTACCTCCCAATTTAGATATCCCCTTAACAATGTAGAGACTTCCCAGGTGACTTAGTAGTAAAGAATCCGCCTGCCATCGCAGGAGACTTGGGTTCAATCTCTAGGTCAGGGAGATCCCCTGGAGGAGGAAATGGCAACCCACTCCAGTATTCTTGCCTGGAAAAATCCCATGGACAGAGGAGCCTAGTGGGCTACAGACCATAGGGTCACAAAGAGTCAGATGCAGTTGGGCACGCGTGGGCACACACACACACACACACACACACACACATGAGCAGTGCAACTGACAATTAGGCCATTGCATGACTTAGAACATTTGTATGACATGAAGTCTACTATATTGGAAAGAATCCCATTCTTTCTTGGTAACCCTAATTGCATTTAAAACCAGAAAAACAAGCAAAATCTTCCTTTATTTTCTGGCTAGACCAAATCTTCTGTTGAGCAATTTTACTAGATAGTCTTCAGCTATTTATGCATAGCCTTTAAATTCTTACTCAACTTTTCTTCTCCAAGCAAATCTTTCAGAGTTCATGGAACATAAATTTCAGACCAGTTGCTATCTTGGTTGCCTTATGTAGATGCTGTATATTCTCACTGTGAGCTGTTAAAATCCGGAATCCAGAACTGATACAAGTTCATCAGAGGTGGGTTGAACAGTGTAGTATACAATGAATGAGGTTGATATCTCTTGATTTAGAAGTGCTGCTTTTTAAAGAAGCATATGATTACAATAATATTTTAATAGCCAAGTCATACTGGGTGGACTCCGGGAGTTGGTGATAGACAGAGAGGCCTGGCGTGCTGCCGTTCATGGGGTTGCAAGGAGTCAAACACAACTGAGTGACTGAACTGAACTGATACTGTAGCTCTTACAGAGCCTGTAGTCAACTCAGACCTGTATCCTTTAGTTAGTCTATTAACCCATCCTGTCCTCAGGCCCTCTTGCTTGACAATAAAGGTCACACCTGCCTCCTGTTTATGGTTATTATGGGTAATATGATGTTAAATTAAATTTATAGGCAATGTTGTACTTGAAATTCAAGGTGACCTCGTTGTTGTGCAGGTGTAGTTTTAAGAAAGACAAAAGCACCATTGACAAGAAAGTAACCTGTATCAAAAGTATATTAAATGGCCTCAGGAAAAAAATGTGTTTCCTAGCATTTTGCATTCTGTGACCCTTCCTACTTCTGTTTTAGCAATAAAACATTTAGCCTGACTGCTGTATAAATAGATTTTCAACTTATATTGCCAGATAATACATAATTTGATGAGAGTGAAGATGATTTTCCTGAGAGGCAATGTTAATTGGTTTATATATTTTTGTCTTGTGTGTGTCTCAGTTTTTCCCTTGGCTTCTAAGCCTTTGAGGCGAATGATACTTTCTCCAGCAGAATATTCTCTTGGCTGACTTCAACAAAGGAGTAACCAAGACTGCTCTATATTTTCTGGCAATGATGTTGCAGTAATCAGAATAAAATAAGGTCCTAAGGAGAATTTGGCTCAGACAGTAGAAGTTACAGAGTGAAAACAAACACATCCTTACTATTAGCTCTCTACATGCTGGGAGTGGAAGAGTAGTTGACAGTCACATTCCAGTGCATTTTTAAAACTGAGCAATTTCCCTGGATCATTTCGATAAGACCCCTCTCTTTTTATTGTATAAGTGGAATCAATAAGCTTTTAGAAGGTGTGTTGTGTTCTTTACGGGTTGCTGAACATCACTATAACACCGAAACTCTGTTGATTGTGCTGGTAAACTGGCTCTGAGGATTTAAAAAACACTGCATATATAGTTACCACCTCTGCTGTGATCAGTCTTACTCAAATACTTTGTGGGAACAACAGACATAGAATCCAAGTTTTTAGCTTAAACTTTTTTCATTGTGAATCTAAGAAAAATTTGAATCACTGACAAAAATTATAAGTACTCTTAAGAATTATAGCTGTTTTGTCAAGATCCTTTTGTCAGTGTTCTGTTGATAGACCTAGTATTTTATTTCCTCACCTCACTGGAACTTTAGGTGTGTTTCATCTCTTTAAGTATGAACTTTCTTTAAGAGAAGAACAGCGTATATTACTGATATGCTCTTGGCCACTTTTAAAACATGATTAGTATCTACATAATACCATTAGCCAGGAAAAATGTACCTTTGGTGCCAGACAAGTCTAAATAAGATTTTAATGCATGATGAAATTTAAACATAAGAAATACTGAAAAATAAAATTTTAAGTTTTGTCAAAACTCTTCAGTGAATTACAGGAGAATAAATACAAGGAGGACTAATGCTAATGTTTGGTCAACAAGATGAACATCTACTTTAAATGATCTGTATTTCTTGTTTGCAGTTGGAATAAATGGGATACAATTTCAACCATATAATCCTGAAATTTTGCGTGCATAGTTTACTATGGTTTCCTCTCCAGTAGAAAGTAGTTTTGTGAATATTGAAATGTAATGGACAATGTTTTTAAGTAAATTTCTATCCATTTTTAACTGTATTTACTTACTTATTTACCTCTAGAAGAATTGAACAGTTCTCCTAGAGTGATTCTATCCTTTTTTTCACAGAGCATTTTATATTATGTTCAGTAGAAACCTCATATATACAAACGTTGAGTGAATAATGGAGATATAGCTAGCAGAAGAATGAATACATAGTCTTACAGGATATATATAAGCTCTACTACACTTTTTGTTTTTCATACTGTGGTTTCAAATTTCTTTCCTCTTTTTAGACTGATTTTTAATATACTAATCTTTCTGGTCTTTCTTCCCTGCTCAAAATCCTGAACTCCAGAGACCAGGATTATGTTACTGCCTCCATCACAGGATACAGTAAATATTGAGTGTGTTTGGTTAGGGAAGTGGATGCCTGATAGGTGGTTAAAAGAACTGAGGGAATCAATAGGTGGGTAGTTAGGTATGTGAATGGAAGGACAGAAAAGTGGCACCTCTTCCCTCCCACAAAATTGCTGAAATCCTGGAGACCTAATGGTTGATCTGGCAGTTTTGACTTTCAGTTTATTGCATTTTAGAGTATGCTTTAAAATTACAAAGCATGGATGTGAATTTGGACTCTCTAATGTCTTAAAAGACATTATAAAAGGCTTAGACTGTTAATTTTATGACAGTGGAACATCTTTGATTTTTCCTAAAATGAATTTGTATTTTATAAATGGGGTGTGACTTTATGGCAAAAATAGGATTTCTCTAGAGACAATGAATATCTCAGTATCTGATTGTCCTCATGGAACATCTGTTGATGTGATTTATGATTTTTTAAATACATAGTGAAAGTGAAAGTCGCTCAGTCATGTCCGACTTTTTGCGACCCCAGGGACTGTAGAGTCCATGGAATTCTCCAGGCCAGAATATTGGAGTAGGTAGCCTTTCCTTTCTCCAGGGGATCTTCCCGACCCAGGAATCAAACCGGCGTCTCCTGTATTGCAGACAGATTCTTTACCAACTGAGGTATCAGGGGAGCCTATAAGACCAATCTATTTTGTTTGATTAAAGTGATAATTATAAATACTGGTTTATCACTAATCTTACATACAAATTCATAGAGTGAGACAAAAATATGGAAGTCTGATTTATTTAATTTCAAGTTTTTTTTAATGTTTATCAATTCATTTGCTGGTAAGTATTTTTCTTTGTTTTTCTCCAATGACTTTATACTGCTTTTTACATGAATTTTGATAGACCCTTGATAAACCTGGTAGCACTTCTATTAGGGATATTATGTATTTTTAATAGTGTGTTATAATCAGGTAAACTTCAGTTCAGCTTAGGACATTTGTGTTGTCAATTTGGAAATCATTTCCCAAGCCCTCACAAGAGTATTGACAAAGAATCACTTTTAAAGTAAATCTCCTTGTATTTTGTCTAGACTACTAAGTAGTAACTACATCTTCTCTGCAGAGAATCAGATTAGGCCAGGAGAGTCTTATGTCTTCATTATGCCATTATTGCAGTGCATGGTGTTTGGATAAAATATAATTTCCTGGTATCTAAGTAGGGTATAAATAAGCAAAAACTTTTTAGGAATGATAGCAATTTCATTACATTCACATGAGAAACTCATATATGTGCTTATCAAAATATTTATTGCTATAATAAACCATAAAATTGCTCGATATTAATTAAATAGATGTTACATATTCAGTTGCCTACTAAAGTATAATTGATTTGCATTTCTGGATGTTGAGGAAACAAAATAGTTTATTAAATAAAAAATTACTTCTGAGACATGTAACAGTTCAAGGGTTAGTATAGATATTTAATCCCTTGGTGAAAGGTTTGTAATATCTGCAATATTTGGAAAGCCTTACATTAAAAATATTTGCATTATTGCCAAAAAGCAGTGGGAATAAATGATAACATTTTGTTTGTTAACATGCCATGATGTCCCCTTGAGTTACAAATATATTTGAGACTATAACAATTCTGATGAAATAAAGTTAAATACAGATGAAGTATTTTAAGTGACGGTCATCCATTTTTGAGTGTACTTCAGCATCTCAGTATTAAATATCACAGTTGTCCTTAAGTTCACAAGGGTTGCCAAGATGTGTGGGTCAAGCATGCTAAAATTTTTAAAGTA
Organism: Cervus canadensis; assembly: GCF_019320065.1. NCBI lineage: Eukaryota > Metazoa > Chordata > Mammalia > Artiodactyla > Cervidae > Cervus > Cervus canadensis. Next base: position 24,011,870 of record NC_057401.1, read on the forward strand.
TATTCTAGAATGTGTATTATTTTTTTTCTTGACAGGTTAAAACCTATGGTATTTAGAATGGAAGCATTAAGTATCACATAAATCATTTCTAGCCTTGTTTCTTCAGTGGTTAGTTTTCAGTGTCCATGGAAAGATCAATTTAATCTGTGTGAATTAAAAAAAAAAAAAAGATTATTGGGACTTCCCTGGTGGTCCAATGGCTAGGACTCCAGGCTCCAAATGTAGGGGCCCCAGATTTGATCCCTGGCTTGGGAACTAGGTCCTGCATGCTCTAACTAAAGATCCAGAACAGCCAAATAAATAAATAAAACTAATTTTAAACACTCTCTATTTCTTAAAGAAAAAAGCAAAAACCATTATTACTCTTTACATTTCATTTGTGTGTTTGCTATCCTTATTGATCATCAATCTGCATAAAAATAATTTTATTAATTTTTACAAGTGATTGAGAAGTATGCATTTAGTACTTGGAGAGGGTACTTTATTTGTAGATGAAGAAGAATGTATTTTGTTTAAAGGATTATTGTTTAGTTCCTCAGTCGTGTCCAACTATTTGTGATGCCATGGACTATGGCACACCAGGCCTCCCTGTCCTTCACCATCTTCGACAGCCTGCTCAAATTGTCCATTAAGTTGGTGATACCATCCAACCATCTCATCCTCTCCCATCCCCTTCTCCTCCTGCCTTCGATCTTTGCCAGCATCAGGGTTTTTTCTAATGAGCCACCTGTTTGCGTCAGGTGGCCAAACTGTTGGAGCGTCAGCTTCAGCATCAGTCCTTCCAATCAGGATTGATTTCCTTTATGATTGACTTGTTTGATTTCCTTGCAGTCTAAGAGACTCTCAAGAGTCTTTTCCAACAGCACAGTTCAAAAGCATCAATTCTTAGGCATTCAGCCTTCTTTATGGTCCAGTGCTCAAATCCATACAGGACTATTGGAAAAACCATAGCTTTGACTAGACAGACCTTTGTTGGCAAAATAATGTCTCTGCTTTTTAATATGCTCTCTAGGTTGGTTATAACTTTTCTTCCAAGGAGCAAGCATCTTTTAATTTCATGGCTGCAGTCACCATCTGCAGTGATTTTGGAGCCCCAAAAAATAAAATCTATCACTGTTTCCATTGTTCCCTGATGCATTGTTTCCCCAGCATTGCCATGAAGTGATGGGACCAAATACCATGATCTTAGTTTTTTGAATGTTGAGTTTTAAGCCAGCTTTTTCCACTCTCCTCTTTCATCTTCATCAATAGGCTCTTTAGTTTCTCTTCACTTTCTGCCATATGGGTGGTATCATCTGCATACCTGAAGTTATTGATGTTTCTCCTAGCAGTCTTGATTCCAACTTGTGCTTCATTCAGCCCAGCATTTCACATGATGTACCCTGCATATGTTAAATAAACAGGGTGACAATATACAGCCTTGACATACTTGTTTCCCAATTTTGAACCAGTCCTTTGGTCCATGACCAGTTCTATTTGTTGCTTCTTGACCTGCATCCAGATTTCTCAGGAGGCAGGTAAGGTGGTCTGGTATTCCATCTCTTGAAGAATTTTCCAAAGTTTGTTGTGATCCACACAGTCAAAGGTTTTAGAATAGTCCATGAAGCAGATGTTTTTCTGGAATTCTCTTGCTTTTTCTATGATCCATCAGATGTTGGCAAATTGATGTTTGGTTCCTCTGCCTTTTCTAAATACAGCTTGAATATCTGGAAGTTCTTGGTTCACGTACTGTTGAAGCCTCGCTTGAAAAATTTTAAGCAGTACTTTGCTAACATGTAACATGAGTGCAATTGTGCAGTAGTTTGAACATTCTTTGACATTGCCTTTCTTCAGGATTGGAATGAAAACTGACCTTTTCCAGTCCTGTGGCCACTGCAGAGTTTTCCAAATTTGCTGGAATATTGAGTGCAGCACTTTCACAGCATCATCTTTTAGAATTTGAAATAGCTTAACTGGAATTCCATCACCTCCACTAGCTTTGTTTGCGGTGATGCTTCCTAAGGCCACTTGACTTTGCACTCCAAGATTTTGGTTCTAGGTGAGTGATCACACCATCATGGTTTTCTGGGTCATGAAGATCTTTTTTTGTGTAGTTCTTCTGTGTATTCCTGCCACCTCTTCTTAATATCTTCTGCTTCTGTTAGGTCCATACCATTTCTGTCCTTTATTGTGCCCGCGTTTGCATGAAATGTTCCCTTGGTATCTCTAATTTTCTTGAAGAGATCTCTGAAAGAGAAAGTCGCTCTTTGCAACCCCATGGACTATATAGTCCATGGAATTCTGCAGGTCAGAATACTGGAGTGGGTAGCCTTTCCCTTCTCCCGGGGATCCTCCAACCCAGCGATTGAACCCAGGTGTCCTCCCACATTGCAATGAATTCTTTACCAGCTGAGCCTCAAGGGAAGCCTTAAGAGCTCTCTAGTCTTTCCCATTCTATTGTTTTCCTCTATTTCTTTGCGTTACTCACTTAGGAAGGCTTTCTTATCTCCTTGCTAGTTTTTTTGAAATCTGCACTCAGATGGATTTATCATTCCTTTTCTCCTTTATTGTGTTCATATTTCTTTTTATATTGTTTAGTAGACACAATGTCATTTAAGATATTGAGAATCTGAGTAACCTAAAAGAGTGTTTTCTGGGAAATAAAAAGTTACCTTAAGACGTTTATGTTCTGCACAGTTTTACTTCCAATTTTAATTGTAAGAAGCAAACCAAGAAAATATATTCTTTTTTTTTGCATTTGAAATCTTTGTTCCTCAACCAGGAATCAAACCCACCTCGCCACTGCAGTGGAAGTGCGAGTCTTAACCACTGGACTGCCAGGGAAGTCCCAATATATTCTTGCTTATGGAAGATGAACCCTTTATGTAAATTTCCATTTAAAAAAAGTATTGTCACTTTGAACCTTATGTCTTTGAATTTATTGGGATTATCATTTATTGAAATTATTGAGATAATCATTACTTATCTTTAAAACTCAATCTAAAGTCATTTTAGGAAAAAAAATAAATAAAGTCATTTTAGATATGTAATCTGCTATTTGAAATGAAACACTAAG